>NC_139511.1:2382349-2518880 GCF_008360975.1 Lichenostomus cassidix
AACAAATGCACAGGAAACATCAGAGCTTTGATCAACAATTTTCATCAGAACCTTATGCTGCATGAGTCTTGCTTTCAGTGGCTCACGTGTGTATCAACCACGGAAGGATGTGACTGACAGACAGCTCCAGCTCTGTGCAAAATCCCCACGGGCAAAACCTCCAAATCCCAGTGGTTTCCCTCAGCACCTCTGGGAGCAGAGATCCAGATTAGTGTCAATATTTTGATTGTCACTGCAGCTGGAGAATAAGAATGTCTGCGCAGATGTCTTCAAAGCGTTTCCAGTGCTGAGGGTTTTAATTAGAAAACAAGTACTTGCCTCAAAGCACGAGTTGTCATCAGAGATCCCATGTAGCTTTCAAGCCCACTAGTATTAATCTTCTTTGCATATCTTTAAGACTAAAAACCTCTCTAATTAAACTCTTAAAGCCTCTTATCTCTGTGGCCTGGTTGATGCTGTAGTGGAATATATCATCCCCAACAACAATGAGTAAAATTGTAATTCCCTGCATAATACCAATCAAGTTGATTGTAAAACATTATGTTCATTAGGAAGTAATAGATTTTTTTTTTACATGTTTGATCAAAGCAGCTGGTATTTAATCCAGGCTGAGGAGTTGAATACTGTTTCCTACTACTTATGGATTAATTTCATGGCCAGGTCTGCAATTTGCTGAAAAAACAATGGATGAACTTTATGTGATGAATAAAATACCTAGATTATATACATTTTTTTTATATATATATATATATATATATATATACACACAATACTGGTCAGCAGACAAACTTAGCACAATGGGAACCAAAATAACTTTCATTAAATAATTTTCATAGTACCATACTTTTGCACTATAAAAATGCAGGCAAGAAGTGAGTATGAATTCTGAGATTAAAAAAATTAGTCTTTTTTTATGCTTTGTCCCGTGCAGAGCCAGCAGTTGGACTCGATCATCCTTGTGAGCTGCTTCCAGCTCTGGATTTTCCATGACTCAAGTTTATTTTTAAACACTGCTGGGACAAATGTGAGGTAAAATGTACCTGATCAGCCTTGTAGCATCATCCCCATGCTTCCCTCACAACAAATCTTGTGGAATAGATTGCCTAATGTGGTATAATCAACCACAAGTAATTTGCAGCGTAGATGTTCCCTACATGAGCTGTAAATAAATGAGTGTGTGAGTAAAATGGCACTTGAATGTCTGTAAAATTCAAAAATATTTTTTATTTGTTATTTCCTTATTATTTTCCAAATCATCTTTTCTCAGGTTTGCTTACTTCAGTTTTGATTTTCATTGTTGGTTGGGATTTTTTTTTCTGCCTTAAGTTGAGCGTGATCCTTTCAGTTATTCTTTTTTTGCATTGTGTTTTCCTTTTCTGTATTGCTTTATGAATAATTCTGGGTTTATTTGAACAAAAAAACCCCACGGATTGCCTGTCTCAATCTGATTTAAATTTTCCACCAAGAAGTTGAGTTGTACAGCTGTAGGCAGACTTGCATGCTAATTTGTCTTGGTGTTTATTTCCTGCTTTAATAGCAGCGCTGTAGTTTTTTGGAGATAGCTTTCATGGGAAATTGGAATTTGATCTCACTCTTTCATCTTCCTGCATTGTTCATAGAAAGAGCTGAATTTGATAAAATTCTAAATAATTATGTTATAATTAGTATAAATTTTTATAGAATTTATATATTAATTTAATTTTTTAGATAATGTATAGAAATAATCTAATTTTTTTCTGGGTTTTTGGTTTTTTTCAGGTTGTTTATGTTGGGTTTTTTCCTGGTTCTTGGCATTTTTTTGTTCTGTCTGCCCTTTGCCATCTTCATGTTGTGAAAATTTTCATCTCCCACTATTTTTTCCCTAACAACTTTCTTAAGGTCTGATGTTTCCAAACTGACTTTACTTAACAGAAACAAAAGGGATAAAACCAGTGTAACAGGTAGATAAATAATTCTGTTTACCTACCTGATCCACCAGTTTGTTTAAATTAAAACTATTGAACAGAGTGCAGCTGCAACTATTGAATGTAGTGGTGGTGAGAGGAAAAGGAATTTAGGAAACAAGGTAACAGTAAGAGATAGTCATGAAAACAATATTGAATTTTATTACCTTTAAGAGAGAGTTATCTGTACATTGTATTGCTTTTTAGATTCCAGGTGGCTGAAAAATCTGATATTTTCCTTTGTGAGACTTATCAGAAAATAAAGTCTATAAATCTTTCTAGCTCCTTCTCAAAAAAACCATAGAGACACACACAAAATGAAAGAATTAAAAAAAAAAAAAATTTACACATATCCCTCACGTTTAGGTGTATTAAATTCTTGCTTACAGCAGGCAATATATGATGGACTTAATCAGTATTAGCAAAAAGAAATATTTACCACAGTGGGATAAGTTTAATGCAGTTGTGAAGGACCAGGTGCAACTGGGAGCAAACTGGAAAGCTGTTAGGAAATGGTAATTTCCACCTTTCTCATCCCCTTTCCTCCTTTTCTCCTGACTGCCTGACCATCAGAGCATTCCTAATGTCAGAATCACAGGAATATAGAATCCTTTAGGTTGGAAAAAGCCTCCAACACCACCCTGTGACTGATCCCCACCTTGTCCCCAGCCCAGAGCACTGAGTGCCACAGCCAGCAATTCCTGGGACACCTGCAGGGATGGGGACTGCAAACCTCCCTGGGCAGCTCCTGCCAAGGCCTGAGCACCCTTTCCATGGAGAAATTCCTGCTGCTGGCCAAGCTGAGCCTCCCCTGGCCCAGCCTGAGGCTTTGCTCCAGGCTGATTTTGATAATTTGTTTGGTTGGGGGTTTTTTGTTACGTTTTATTTTTGTTAGTTTTGGGTGTGTTCTTGGGATTTTGTTTTTTCATTTGTTTTGTTTGTTTGTTTGTTGTTTGTTTGTTTTTTTCTGGTGTTATCTCAAGATAGTTTCTCTAAAACGATTTGGGCAGAATCTCTGCCTAGGAAGGCATAAAGACTTGTTCCAAAGTATTTTTGGCTGTGTGGATGCAGAAACCAGGAGTTTGCTCCCCGTTCCACCCAGAGGTAAATCTCCAGCTTCCTGAACAGCAGGAGGGGTGAACAGCACTGCTGGGATCTGCTGTCCAGCACTCACTTTGTGTTTGACCCCAAGCCACTCCATTTTGTCCCCATTTTGCTCAGTGCCAAGTGTGTCTTTGGCAAAGACAGAGCTCAGGGAGGTTTATTTCCTAGGTGTAGAGAAAGGGAATGAAGAATGACAGGAAAATAAAACTTCCTACTACTCCTTAGCCACACATCATGCCAATAAATAGGAGTCACATTCCCAAGGGAACATGTAATGAATTGGATAAGGCACCTTAGCTATTGCTGAGTTTCAGAATTATCCCTTTGGTGCATCTGTTCAGCAGATGTGGTGCAGTTCATCCAGATGCTGAAAATGCCCTCCCTGCTACAAAATAAAGACCTCCCTTTCTTCCCAAGGTACTGATTGTTTCGGTCAAAGTGTTATTTAAATTAAAGCAACATCTGTCTTCCTCTCAAATTCTGAAGCGTTGTTTGGTTGTTTTTTTTTTTTTTTTTTAATTTAGATTTTCTTTTCCATTATTCATTTTCTGCAGTCTGATGCAAATGGTTCAGAATTGTAAGGTGACCACTATAGTATTTTTGAGAACCTGGAGTACTTCATTGTAAAAGTGAGGCAGCTTAAATCCAATACTCCCTTCCAAACACTTTTCAACACACAAACAAAGTAGTTATTACAGCATTTTCCTGAAATGTGCATAACAAAAACCAGAAACTCTTTGTTCTCCTGATCTTTACTGTGGCTCTTTTAATTTCCAGCTGTGTTTTTTGTGGCTGAGCAATGATGACCACTGCTTGAAATTCCTTTCACGGCTTGAAAACTCACCATGATAAACAATATGTATTATTTTCATCATGTCCATTCTTTAGGAGACTGTGCAGCCCATTGGTAGTAAAACTAAATTGCATTTTATTATTGAAATGACTTGTACAATGCACAGCATAATAAAATGCCTTGTTCTCTATAGAAATTTAATCAAATACAGCCTTCTGCCTGTGGTTTCTATTTGTTTTGAAAATAAAATATGTTGTAGGTTCCTTGTTTCTAATTATTTCTCTGTTTTCTCTTTTTCCTCCCTTCCATTTATAATACGCTTCTATATTTTGTTTTTAAAAAATGCATTTTTGCATAGCACATTTCCCAAACATAAGAGAATTAAAATGAATACCTGAATGGATTAGTATAACATTCTTAAACCTCTTTGAAATCCCCTTTTAGGTTGACTTTGACACTAGAGTTTATATTTGATGGAAGGAAAAAATCAGGAAGATGCTGAAGTGGTGTATTTAAGATATTCTACTTAGATTTTATTGATACTTTAGTTGAAATATAAAGACTTCTGGAAAAGCCAAAGAATCTGAGATACAGATGGTCTTTTTAACAGAAGTATTTATTTTCATTTTCAATTAATGTTTTTGCTATTAGTCAAAGAGATAATTTAATTTATAATTTGTACTATATATTTTTTTTGAATTAACATTTCTAGCTTTTTAATTTTTTGCCTTAAATAAAATATATAATATTCAACTTGAGCAGAAACTAAATTATGTGATAAGACTTATCTTGTTGTTATGGGGACAGGAGACAAAGTACACTGAATTTTATTTCAGTCCCTGTATGGAGGGCCATTCTTATCATTCAGTAATAATCCAACTTCCTAAAGAAATTTGTGCAATGTTTTTAGGCAAATCTCCAAGAATAACTGAAAAAGGTAATTATATGACTGAAATATCAATATGGTAAATTAAGTACACACAAAAAAGAAAGGTGTGCTTCCTAGAACCCTGTTTTCATTCCACGGAATAAATGTCATCTTTAAAATAACAGAGAGAGGGAATTTCAAATTAAAACCTCTGGAGATAATGATGATGATGATGATGATGATGATGATGATGATGATGATGATAGGTATCAAAACCTTTAAGTTTCTTAATATAAATATCTTTATTTGTCAAAGACAACACTGTTAAAATTCAATTCAAAACAGCATTGATCAAAGCATTTTCAAACTCTCCTTATTTACTCAAACATTATCTTGTGATTAATGCTATAAGGAAATATTTCCTGTTTTAAAAATTTAATAATTTATTTTTTTAAAATTTAAATCTTAGTTAATTCTGCTGAAATATATGGATGAGTTAGGTATGCTGTCAAGCAGGTACAACTCCTGAACTGTTGTACCTCTCACTGTTGAACCCTGGTAATTTTTTTTCCTGGGCTGGGATTTTTTTTTTATTCAGATAACTTCTAGAAACCAGGATTAACAAGTGCAAAAGAAGAGCTGTAGAAAACATCATCACAGTTCTGGATCCACCTCTCCTTATAATTGTATTGCATCTTTAGAATATTTTAAAACAATTTGAATAATTAAACTTTTTGAATATCAACCTTTAAAGAACCCCATGTGGCCAAATTTTAAATGCAATATAAATTAGAGTAACCCACACTGTAGATTTGCATGTGTGCTTTGAGCTTCTGTCTCCCCTGGATCACATTCTACATTCATCTTCTTTTCATAATCAAGCATCCACATTTTCCCCCAAAATTTGAAAAGGTGACATATTAGGACATAGAAGAATGACTCCTCTCCTTATCCAGTCTGTTTCAGTCCAACAAGAATCCTATTAAAGTTCACTCTGCTTTTCAAATCAAACCCATTCCCCACAGTTTGTTTTCTCCCAAAGTGATCCCAAGAGGAATATGACCAAATCATATGAGGAAATTGAATGTATTCAATAGTTTGTGTCAGTTTTAGTCGAATGTGACCATTTTTCCTTTTTAGTGGAAACCTGACTGTGTATTTTTCCTTGTCCTCTCTCACATGGGGGACAAATCTATCAGAGAGGTTAACTCTGAAGCCCTTTGTAGAGGCACTTCTGCAGGACTGGTTAATAAATAATTAGGTGGTGCAAAGAGTGATATTCCATATGAAATTGCTTTAAAAAATAATAATATATCCCCAGGGAAAAGAGCTTTTTACCAAAATTCCTCCTTCTGTCAGATTTTGTTTTGTTGTCTTTGAGTGGTTTTGACAGCTCCAATCATGGTCAGAACAAACTGCAAGTGGGATTTCAGTATTTTTATGAAATTTGTAGTGATGGAAGTCACGGCTGTTAGCAATTATTTTAGTCACCTGGAAAATTTAAAAGTTCACAGCATCTGAGGCTAGAATGTGCAGCACAGAGAGTGCAGTGGGTCACTATTTAATTTCCATTTGTTAAGCCTAAAATGTCTGCCTTAAAATAAGGAATGTGGTCTTAAAAATATGAATATATTCCAGGGACAGAAAGCAGGAGGTACCAATATGGCACAGAATTACAAAGTTTTGTAGTTGTGTGTTTTATAAGCAACTCTGAAGCTGATAATATTTTATGTTGCAGAGGAGAAATTAAAAAATAAGGTGTTAGAGAGACTTTAAGGTAATTTAAGCATTGTGAGGTGACTATGTAATTTCCAAGCATTTATAAAATATTCTCTTTTTATACATTCAAGGTTTATGAAAAATCTGGGTTTATAGTGTAAATACACAGTTTGCTTTTGTTGTGTTGTTTTTGGGTTTTTTTTGGTGACAACTTAGTACTGTTCACAAATAAATCTGATGTTTCAGTTCTCTTTCAATGTCTTAACACCATCCTGTAAGTGATCACCTTCCGAAAGAACTAGACTCATCAAACTTCTTTTCTGGTTCCTCCAATTGCTCTGTCATACTTCAGGAACAATCTCTGCTCCTCTAAATTGGCCATTCAAGCATTCTTTTGTATTAGTATGGGTTATGGGGTTTTTCATTTGATTTGGTTTGGTTTAGTTTCTGGGAGCTGTTGGTTTTGGGGTTGGGTTTGGTTTTTTGGTTTTTTTTTTTAGTTGTGGGTTTTTTGGTGAGGTTTTTCTTGGTTGGTTGATTTTTGTGGCTTCTTTGTTTTGTTTTTGTCTTTGTGGATTTTGGGGGGTTTTGGTTTTGGGGTTTTTTTTGTTGCTGTTGGTTTGGTTTGGTTTGGGGTTTTGTTTGTTTCTTGGTTGGTTTGGGTTTGGGGATTTTTTTTTTGTTTGGTTGTTTTGGGGGGTTTTGTTTGGTTGGTTTGGGTTGGTTTTTTTTTCTGGTTTTGTTGGATTTGGTTTGATTTTGGTTGCATCGGTACTGGACCATCAACCCATTTCTACAGAAATGTGCAGAGCTGATTTTTCTCAGAGACACTCGATGTCACTCCCCTGGCAACACCAGTTACTACCAAACCAATTCTCAAACCATTTAATGAACAACTCTTTTCATTTTCGTTCAGCTAAACGAAAACTTAGAGAAATGTATCATGAGGAACTAAGCAAATTCCCTTGGGAAAATGTGAATATGCTTCACCAACACACAGATTATCTTAGGTTTTTTTTTTTCCAAACAGGAAACAAAAGCAGCACTTTTTGGACATTTAACAGCATTTATTTACATTTCTTGTTCTTTTAGTCTTTTCACATATTCAAGGTCACTACAGTCTCTTAGATGGGGCCAACTGCTCACCTCAAGATGAGTTTTCCAAGGAAACAAATATGTTTTCCAGCATATTTGAGTCTTAGGGTATCCATGTCTGTTGAAACGAGCTGCAGTTGGTCACTTTCCAAAGTCAAAGATACCAAATATTCCTCTACAAAATTTAGTCACTTTTCCAATTTCACAAAAAGGAAATAATAGGTATTTTTTCTGTACATTTTTGATATAATTTAATTCTTAATTTAATTCATCATTAGGGATGAACACCATCCCTAATGGTGTTCATTTATATTTAATGTTGATAGTTCTGACATTTTAAACTTGAGAGTTGCTGAAATATGCTAAGTTGTAGCTTAGTTTAATTGTTAATAAATGGGTACTATTTTCTCTTTTTGTATGCAATATTTTTATTATTTGTGCTCTCCAATGTCCTTTTCAGCCCAAATTACTTTGAGTTTCATTCTGAAAAAATGATTTCTGAAGCAAGCAGTGTGATGTCTCTGAGTTCATCCCATCATTATTAGCACATTTCTCCTGTCCTGCTCTTTAATTTTCCAATTTCACATAAATATATTATTTTTTGATGCTATATTCTGTTCACAGAAAGCAAATGTCTCATCACCAGTGCTCAGGCAATAGCTTATTTTAAGTGAACATTTACTGTTTCTTTATTGTTCAGAAGGAGTTTTCATGGCCCATAATGCAGTGTTAAATATTACCCTCACTAAATAAGTACCCAAAATAAAACAGCCTCAATTTAATAAGGACCTGTGATTTAGATTTCATATCAGACTCTGAAATAATCAGTGCTGACACCCAAAGTGTTGGGTTGGGATGTTTTATAGGGCCTTGATGGCATCACCATCACCATCACCATCAATCTATTTCAAGACTGATGAGAAGAAAATAATGAGCTTTGTCTTCACTCTATTCTCAAAGAATTGTAAAGAAATAGCAATTTTTACTAGTAGTATAAATTAAAGGACAGACAGTTGACTTTGACATGCCTTCCATTGATGTTTATATGTCCAATTTTATTTCTTTTTCAGTCTTTCTCCTAAATAAGAGCTGAAATATTTTAAACATTTGGCTACTTCCCAGTGAACTGTCTGGGCTTTCATACTGTTAGCATGTTTAATATTTTTGAGTTTGGTTTGTTGGAGGTTTTCTTAACTCACTTAGTGCCATGCTATTTGTGCTTCTAGAAATCACAACACTGGCATCAGGGCAACTGCTGCTCATGAAGAATTAAAGAGATTTTTGAGGTGGAGTTGTACCCACGTGCTGCAGAGCAGGAAAACACAATGCTGAGGAAAAAGCCCAAACATGTTCTGGTGAATCTCTGTGGTATCACCAAACAGCTGCTCACCAGCATCACCCTGACAGTGTTCTGCCTTCAGTCAGTTCAGAGGGTTCTCTTCTCCTAATTTGATTTTGAAGCCCACTAATGAGCATTTCTGCTGCTTGTTTGCTGTGAGAATATCTCTAACGCACAGCATTGATATGTTTTGACCTTGAGGGGTCCTGAGAGGATGCAGGGAGGGAGCACAAACTCCTCCACTTGTATAAGCTGATTACTATTAGTAAAGTCAGCATTCAGGGATCATTTATAATCACATTTGGAGGGGATTCTCACACAGCTATTGGCAGAATCTGCTGTTAGTTCGGTGCTGATGTGCTTCAAATGGAGATGTTGTCACACTCCAAGGGAAAAGGGAAAATCCACATCACCTGAGCAGATATTGGTAATTCATGATGAAACCAGCGTTTTGAAGTGCAGGAGAGATATAAAACTTCACAGGAGCAATTCTTCAGGGGAGTTCAGATGTTGTGAACTCTGGGCAAATAAATTAGTCAGGAAATGGCTTGGAGTAAGCTCAGCTCAACTTGAAAAAAATAATTCATGCTTTGTATGAAATTCTGCTCCCTCTTGAAATTAGAACAGAGTTGGCTCTCCTTCCAGAGATTTTGTTCATTAGATTTGGTTGTAGTGTGATAGAATAAAATTAAAATACGGAGATTTATAACTTTACAGCTCTTCATTTTTGTTAAAAAAAAAAAGAAAGGTGACAGATTGGTATCCCTTACAGGTTATATGTTATTAACACCAGAAAGTAGTAGCAAAACAAACTTAAAGGTTATTATTTCTTGCATCTTATTATGTCTTACTAAGGTCATTAGGTATTTATGTTTTAGTTTTCCTGAAATGGAGCACCATTAAACAATTAATAGGTGAGTTTCATCTCTGGTAATAAATTCATATTTGTGAATGGTAGACAAGTTGACAGAAAACTCTTCTATCCACTCAAATGCTTGAGACTATTTTTGCTTAATTTGATAAGTTAAAAATCGATTCCTTGTCCCCTTCCAAGCCATGTGCAGCTACTTAAGTTGATATGGTTTAGTTTAAGTGTTATTTTGGCTTTTATTTGCATATTTTTGTCTCAGACATCATGTTATGTATCCTGAAGAAACAATATGTTTATCATTTTAGCCCCTGGGTTCTATTTCCTTTAATATGTTAATATCTGTATTTTGTGATCCCTCTCTCTATTAGTTGTTATTTGCAAATTATGCCCATTAATAAGTGGTTTCTAAAAATTATTCTCCTGCTATTAGAAACTACATGACTCTTTAAATTTTGTGGTATTTTATGTCTCTTAAACATTGGATAGTATTTTTTACTATTTTAAAATTACTTTTCATTATCCTTAACTTTGGGATTTCTGTTATAGTCTTCACACTATGGTTTTTCAACTCTAATAGATTATGTTGAAGTATCTTTATTATTTATTTATTTTTAACTTCTGCATTAAGTAAATTAGTCAAACAGTTAAATTAATATTTTCTCAAGGCAGCAAGATCTTATTCTCTGTATTTATTCAGAGAACAGTTATTCATTTTATTTATTTAGTTATTTAGGCAATCTGTTTCTTTACCAGAGTGAACTGACAAACAACACAGTAACAGGAAATTTCAGAAAGTTCTGCAGGGATAATCATGGATAAATTATTATTTAGTACGGAAAAGAGTTCTCGCCTCTTATTTTTTTGTCTCATTTGTCACATTCTGAAGAGAAAATCTGTGGTATTCAAAACCTGTTCACATTAACAGATTGCAGGTAGGAGAAGGGATGGGGCAATGATGACTGAGAACAGTCCTTTTCCAGACAGAAATAGTTATTAAATTTCATCTATCTGGATGTGCTATTGCTGGGTTATTCCCTGATATAACTTATTAAATCTGTTGCCTTCTCCAATGATATTTCTGGCATATTATGTTATTTCTTCTTCTGGTGCCCAGGATAATGTGACTCATATCAAAAAAAAGTACAGTAAACTGAGCTTTAATAAACTTAAAAGTTTGATTTCATTGTATTCAGTGAAATTTCAAAACTAGGAAGAAATAATGTCAAGTGATCTGCACATAAATTATGAGAAAAAGAAGCATGTGATTTGAAGGAACATCTTTCTCTGTGTTTTGCAAATTTCATTCAGTCTTGAGATGAATCTTTATTTTTGTTTCAGCATTTAAATGGGGGCAGAGACTTAACATGTTCAACTGAAATTGTGAATTTTGGTGGGAACTGGGTACATGTACAGCTCTTCAACTAAAGTGGAATCTCATATTACTTTATAAACACATTATTTTAAGGTATATCAGTCATGTCCTTTACTGCTTTGGAGAATATAACTAAATTTTTGCTCCTTTTTTTCCTAAAACACCTTACTCTCCCAGGTTGATATTTATGCCTTGGGAATCACCTTCATTCTTGTCCCCTGGTGAAAAGTGTAGCTACATCCCAGCACTCATGGCTTTCTTTCTCTCCAGGATGTTTTCGTGAATTCTTAATTTTTAAAGCCTTAAAATAAACGAATACATTTTATTTTTAAAACAAATCCTAACAGCAGAGCAATCAAACTTTCCCTACAAACTCAGTGATTCCAATTCTTCTGCTCTTACACATGTGGGTGAGAAAACACATAAACCATATCTGGGACAGAGTGGAAAGTAGAAAAAAAAATGTTGTTTTGTGCCTCTCTGTGCTCAAATCTGTTTGGTTTAATGTGCAGCTGTACCAACACATGAGAAGAAATCCAAAGCAATAAGCCCTGGAGGGGGAAAATAAATCAAAAGCCTTTTTCTCTCTTGTACCTCAGGAAATAGGTATTGTGGGAATGTTAACTCCCAGCTGTTTGATACCTGAGTGTTTGAATCTTGAGGTGTTGATAAGGAGTCACCCAACCAACTTGCTCCCATGCTTTGGAAGAAAGATGGTAATGATGATTTATTTGAATAAACAAGTCTATTTTCAGGAGCTTCCTGACTTGCCTTGTGAACTGCCTTGGAAGTTGCTCAAAATATTCCCCAGGGAAAGTCTGTTTTCCTTTGCAGCTCGTTCTTTGTGATACATATTTATGTTTTTGTAGGAATATAACACATTAAATCCCTTTATGTTTTTTGCTCCTCAGGTGAGCAGTAAACAAGAGTAACCTGCTTCAAATATGTGGTTGAAGAACAAATACAAAAGACTAGCTGTGTCAAAATCTCCATCTACAAAGCCATCATGAAAATAGAAGAAGAAATGAGCATCCCAGACAAAAAATACTATTTTGATTTTTATCTCTCTCCAGGTATGTTAGAATTTGGTCATTTTTTTCTGTGTCACAGGAATTATTGCAGCGTAGAGGGGCTCTTTTCAGAAACCTTTCTTGGAAAAAAGGAAGACCAGTAATAAGCATAATGTATCCGTATTTCAAATTTTTATTGACTTGTAAATTAACAATCTACAGACCTGATGAAGGTTTTGTTGCCTACATAAGTATTTAAAACTAAAAATTTGAAACCATTCAGCTGGGAGAATGGTGTTTTGTCTTATAATATCCTGCAAAAGAGGAGACTTTGAAGCTGAAACTTTCCCTTCTCATTATCTTGTGGACAAATATGTACAAATATTACTACATGTGGAGGAAATTCAGTTTAAGGAGCAAAAAGAGGTTTATTTTACCAAATAGTTGAACAATAGGAGAAGATCTATAGATAGAAAAGGTTGGTGCTGACATGTGCATTTGTGATTAGAAGGTTTATTTAAGCTCTAGCTGCTCCTGTGGACTGGATGCCCATAAGCGACTGGAAAAACACAATTTCAGTCAGAAGGAATTTAAGTTATCTATTCTGAGATTACCCCTAGTATTAACTAGAGCACAGAAAGCAGACATGTTAAAAAGATTGATGCTGATCTACCCTAAAATACTGAAGCTACATAATCATCAGATGTCATCATGAAAGTCACCAAGTTCATCTTTGTGTCTGAAAAATTTGGAGAATGTTTAGTTCAGGTCTGTTATTTACACATAGTCATGAAATTAGTGTAGAATGAAGAGTGCACAGAAAGATTTTCAAATTCTGCAGTTTCCTTTTTTTCTTTTCCAGAGACAATCTAGAGCTTCATTTTCGGAATGGGTGACTTTTAATTATTTATTGTCTTCTTGTATTCACTCATTGAATCTCAGTACAAAAAAGAAGATTATGTCTGAGACTTGGAATTTTATAGTGTTCCAGGTACGTCCAAAAAAGCCAAGTACAATATTATTTCACAATACAGAAATTATGTTGTTGTGCATTGGAATTAAAAAAAAAAAATAGGCGTAAATTAGGTATAAAGTATAGCAAATACAAAAAATTAAAAATACCCAGACCAGTCATTCTGTGAAGCAATGATGTTATGCCTTTGCAAAACACACCTGATTAACCAAAGCAGTGTGAGAATCTAAATAATGGGCAATTTCTGCTTGAAAAGACTTTTCATTTTGTAAACTGATGCACATTAATATTTGAGTATAAGATACATACAAGTTGAGCAGGTTTTGAGGATCTGTCCCTGAATAATATATAAGTACAGTGAGTGAGCAAAAAATTTAGAGATCTGACCTACAGAGAAATAAGAAGTATGAGAACAGTAGTTCTGTGAAATCTTTGGAACAAAGGAATTTTCGTGTCTTACAGAACTGTGGTTTATGGGAGAGGTCCCACATATTTACACTTGGATGTATATAAATCCTAATAAAATAAAGGTTAAATTCATGGTTCAGTGGCATGAAAGGCTTTTATTCAAAGAAAAACAAACCAACAAAGCCCTCCAAACTGGAAAAATTTTAGTCAAAGCATAGTTGACCCACCTGACAATTGTATTTAAGTGTTTACCTGGAAAAACCTGCCACATCTGAGCTCCCATTTTGCCTACACAACCTGAACTCTGCCTTACAAATCCTGGAAAAACTGCATGATCTCTGCATCCATGGGAACCTGAATTTTAGGATTTCCATATTAAAATGAAGCAAGTAGTGTTGAAAAGCTGTCTTGTGTCATTGTCACCATGCCACAAAAAGTTTGCTTTCAATGACCATATTTCACACAAAATTTCTGTCCTCTTCCATGACAGGTATGTCACCTGTGGTAGCAAAATTACTTGTTCTCCTGGTGATTCATTTTTGGAAAGAACACGCAGACTGAACTTGACAAATCTAAATGTGATCAATTAAAAACACAGGAGTTTTTCTCCTCATTCTCTACCTTATCAATTAAACATACACTGGGAGTACTTCAACATCAACACAATTCATGACCTCACCCAAATATTTCTGATTTATTAGAATCTTTTTGGGATGTTTCTCAGTGTCTTAGTGTCTTAGTATAGTTTTTCTTCAAGTTTTGACCTCTTCTAAACTGCTGTCTTAGACCTCTGAATCTTACCAAAAGAAAGATATGGTAATTTTCTTTTCTACAGAGTTCAGTTTAGATACACATTGTATAAAGCACTTTTTAATCCTATTAAAAATATCTTGCACAAGAAAAAACCAGCTCATGTTGTGCCAGCATTTTATCATTTTGTATATATTAGGAAACAGGGAGACATATCTTTAGTTTCAAGACAAGAATCAATATGCAAACATAACAATATGCAAAATAATTTAGTATGCACTGTGGTGGGAGTAAATAAATAAATATACCAATGAATTAATGATGGGTTTACTCTGAAAGACAGCATGTTCAACAATCTACCATTTCTGATCAGTTTGGGTGATAATGACACTTTTCTTTCAAAATATTTGGGAATCCATATGATCATCTCACTAGAAGGATTAGACAATTTTCTTTTTCTTTCCTGTGCATTATTCTTATTTACATTTTTCGTCACTACAAGTAATGGTTATGGCAGTGCCAACGGTAAATATAGATGGTTGAATGTACAAAAAAATACGACTATTAGACACTGTTAAGCCCATAAAAAAAGAGTTTGTTCATGGCTACACTTGTCAGGACTAGAGGAGAAAGTTCTGTAAAACTTTTGTGACCAAAATAGATTACATTATTGACTGTGTGAGGGTACAATGACATGCATATGCTGCTTTAATTCTAATATTTCATCATTTTAAATTCATATGATTCACTTGAAGGGCAATAACTGATAAATTGGGAGTGTCAAAGGAGGCATAAAATTCATAAAGCAGGAAAATAACCAGGTGTTGTATGGCATGATGAAGGTTGCAAAAGAAAATCCTTCTCAGCTTCATCAATGTCATATAATAATATTCTTTTAAAGGTCAGGAACAAACTGAGGGCATCACTGATAAGAAATTATTCCTTGGCCAAGCCAGCTACATGCCAGCCAAAGATGGTACCTCAAGATATATGTGATCCATGAGGTTTGGGGTTTAATTTGTTTGGCATCATGAAAACATCAAGCAAATTATTGTTCATGGACTTCTTCATGAGCTCATTTAAAATGTAACTAGATTAATCTACTTTTTTCACAGAATACACATTTTAGAAAATTTCAAGTATTACTAAGTTTGACAGAGTCTTATATATTTTTCCTTCTCATTAGAAAGCCAAATGAGCATGAAAGTTTTCCTGCATGTTTGAGGCTCTTTATTCTAGGAACATATTATGTCTGAATAATTTCACTTTTTACCCAGTCACTTTTGAGCTGAAAAATTTCAGATTTGTCAGTTCCCCTCTAGATCAGTCCCAGTAATTAATTTCCATGAAATTTCACACTTTTCTGTAGCTTTGTCACTTTAGACAGTTTTGTGAATCTGGAAGTATTTCCTTCCTTCCTTCCTTCCTTCCTTCCTTCCTTCCTTCCTTCCTTCCTTCCTTCCTTCCTTCCTTCCTTCCTTCCTTCCTTCCTTCCTTCCTTCCTTCCTTCCTTCCTTCTTTTCTTTCTTCCTTCCTTCTTTCTTTCCTTCTTTTCTTTCTTTCTTTCTTTCTTTCTTTCTTTCTTTCTTTCTTTCTTTCTTTCTTTCTTTCTTTCTTTCTTTCTTTCTCTTTCTTTCTTTCTTTCTTTCTTTCTTTCTTTCTTTCTTTCTTTCTTTCTTTCTTTCTTTCTTTCTTTCTTTCTTTCTTTCTTTCTTTCTTTCTTTCTTTCTTTCTTTCTTCTTTCTTTCTTTCTTTCTTTCTTTCTTTCTTTTTCTCTTTCCCCATTTCCTTCTTCTTCCTCCCTTCCTCCCTCCCTTCCCTCCTTCCTTCATCCCTTCCTTCCAACATCTTTTTCTGGATAAGGAGTGCTTTCTACCATTTAACAAGGAAATGCCAATTCCTGCTGAATGATTAAAAGCCTTAAAAAAATCTGTTGTAACATTGCTGTTATCAGTAAAGAAGAGCAGTTCACAACTGCAGCAGAGACTGAAGCTTTCAGAGATTTTATTCGGTTAGTAAGAAGCCAAAAGCCTAGAGTGAAGAAAATACTGAGCAGGTAACCATCTTTTAATGTGTAAGTGCTTGGCACACTGAAAGAAAGCACTGTTTAACCAAATTTTTTAGACATGCACATGGAAAAGGAAGCATATTGCTGTTCTCTCAAAATGAAAATTCTGCTCCCAGCAGCAACACCTGTATTATCTGATGTTAGGGTGAAATTTCAAGATCTACTACATTCTGCATGAAAAGCCACTCACAAATATCACAATAAGATCACATAAGGGATTCTGTCATTTTCTAAACCAAGTCCCTCCATTTCAGCTTTTTTGTCTTTTTGGGAGACAATTTCTGAGAGTTACTGAGGGAGAGGATGTCAGGCAGCACACATCCTGCTCCACAGGAGATGTGTCTGATAAGAGGTGAGATACAGGCATTATGAAAAGTGTTTCAAGGATGCAATAAACCTGACATCCTTCAGTTTAATGAAAACTATTTCTTTGTAATGTAAGTCTCAGAAATCAACCCATGGTGTGTGGGGGTGAATGGCTGCCAGAAAGAAAAAGATTTTATGTTCTCCTTTTGCTTTTTGGGTTTCTTTTTCCTATTGGTATACCATTTTTAAGAAAATTAGAATGTGTTCTACAGACAAAAATCTGGGGATTAGCCACCTGTGCATTCCAAAATTGCAAATCTAAATCCTGAAATTGTTTTAATTTATTTTTATCTAAATTCTCTTACAGAAATCAAGTTTCCTTGCTGACAGCCCAAAGATTTTTTCATTGTCAGGGTCTTTGGATGTTTCCTCCTCACCCAATTAGATTTTCTCCACTCATGAGAAAAGACTCTTTTCTCCATACACTGGAGAAAAAAAAAATCAAAAAACCCAAAGAATAACTTATTGATCTGTGGAATTTGGCTGGTGCCAAAGGCTGGTCTGTGCTGCTGAACCAGAGGCTGATGCAGGGGACTCAAACTCCATCATGTTGATGTAATCTCTTCTCATGTTTAATCCTTGACACAGGATTTCAAGGGTCCTTCTCCAGAGGAACCTCTCACCTCTGAGGTTTTGGGGTGGCTCAGAGCTGCCCTTCCTGCACATCCCTTACCCAGCTGCATTTAAATCCACAGCTCAAACTTCCACGGGAGTTTAACGACATCTTTCATTACTCCTTTATTTTCGCTCCATCTCTCGGCTTGGCAATAAATGGCATAAATGTCAGTGCTGCAGTAAAGCTCAGGAACGTGATGTCAGCACATATTTCTTGTGAGTCTCCCTGCCTGAGAATCCTGGTCACAATTCATGTCACTGGGGGCATCAGTCTTTCGAGTGGAGCCCTGCAAATGGCAGATGCTGTGTTATATATGATGCTCAGCAGCCAGATGATTACCAGAGTGATGAAAGATGTGAAGCTCAGCTGACAGCAACGCTTGAGTAACTTTGCAGGGCTCACAATTTATTAAGGATGTACTTCAGCAACTCCCTGATTCTTCCTCTGTGCCCAAATGATGTTTGATGGAACACTTACAGGACCATCAGGAAGATTGTTAGGGGTAGTTAATTGCCTGGGATGGTGCAGGACTAGTTCAGAGACTTCAAAAAAATAAAGCAATTCTTCTTTTCACCATGAGTGAGAACAGTTGTTCATTTCTTCTGTGCATGAAATGAAGGGGAACCCCCAGATGAAACCATATATCTTAGGAATTTGAGCAGAAACCAAAAAATCCTTCCTTGAGTTCAGTATTTCCTCAGCCTTCAGATTTTATGGGCAGTTTTAAACATTAAAAATTTGAATTTAAGAAGAAAAGTTAGCTTTACATGTTTAGGGCATTTTAATGAGCATGGAATGACATCCATTCTAGGTGGAGGAATGCTGGATATATTAGGGAATCTAGATGTGCAATGGGAGAAAGTATTTGCCTGGTATGTTCTTGAATTTTAGGTACCAGTTTCTTGTCTGTATATTTGTCTTAGTAACAATCAAGGTACCATCTTTTACCTTTCCTAATACTTTTGTTTTAATATAATTATGGAACAACTTTATCACCTGCAGCTCTA
Organism: Lichenostomus cassidix; assembly: GCF_008360975.1. NCBI lineage: Eukaryota > Metazoa > Chordata > Aves > Passeriformes > Meliphagidae > Lichenostomus > Lichenostomus cassidix. The sequence goes on from NC_139511.1 coordinate 2,400,652, forward strand.
GGCTACAATATTTTAAAGACAATATTTTAATGACATTAAAAATGGTGTGTGTTGGTGTGTAACTTCCCAGATTTCTCTGAGCCAAACAACAAAGTTTGATCCCTTTAAGCTCAAAGCAGTACCAAAAACCCTCAGTCACTTTAATCTTCATGATTATTCCACACAAGACACTCCTGCCCACTATTCCATGCAATAGGTAAATGTCAAAAAATAGTGCATAGATAACTGTTCTGTTCTGCACTGCTCAACTCACTTTCTCTGAAGGTGTGAGTTTTTATCTTAGTTACTCTTAGACCACTGTAAAAATTTCGCTGCTTCACAGCAAACCCTGAGTAGTTCATCTGAAAAGAATAAACAAAACAGCAAAATCTAAAACGTAATTGGGGTTGCTTTTTACATCATGACCTTTTGTTTCTGAAATTAATTAATTTTAAAACTGTCACCCTTTTTCACCCTGGTTTTCTCAGGTGTAGGCGTTTTTTTTTTTTTTAGTTTTATTATTTGCTTGGGCTTTTTGTCCATGTAGACATAGTGTGAGAAAAAACAACTGAAATACAATTTCTCCTTTCTCATCATTCCTGAAGATACTTATATTAAAGTATCACATTAATAGACTATTTTAATATTATTAATATAGCCTTTGTAGATTATTTTAAGGGTTTGGGGATAAGTTTGTGGAAATCAGAGCCGATAATAATTTCTCAGTGTCCTGACAGGGGGAAGAATAAAGCAATTATTTTTGCTAACACATTCCTCAGCTCTCGGGGAGTTCCTTTCATGTCTTTCTTTGCCCAGCACCTCCTCCTGCACGACAGACTGTGAGCAGACATGGTGTCACTCCTGTTCACAAGGGGAACGTTATCGAGCTGTCCTGCTTTGAATGCCACTTTAAAAGGGGAAGTGCAATTAGTGCAAAGCATCAGATGAAGGAAATTCCTGTTCCTCTGTGTGACTCTCACACTTAGTAAAATCATAGCTTGGACTTCAAGGTTTTCCTTGATTTCTTAAACACTTCAGTCTCCTCAGTGATGAGTTTGGCAAGTGAGTATGTGGCGAAAGCTGTGGTGTTAACTCGCTGTGAACTGTGATTGTACTGCTTCGTGCTGTAAATACACTGAGGAACTGACTGCTTCAACAACCCCATATAAAATACATATATATTTTTTCATCATACCCATACTTTTTTTTAGCAGCTTTGGGTTGCCACTGCACACTGACCTTAATTTTTAATATATGTAAGCATGCAGGTAATTTTATTTTCTTCCAAAGAGTAAATATTTGTATTACAGAAGTGGAAAAAAGCCCTAAAAAATAAAGTATATAAAACTATAGCACATTTTTTCTCTCTCAAATAAGAAATTTGAAGGTATATGTATATTTTAGCTGAGCTTTGACAGACCATATGTAGCCCAGAAGGACAGGCAGAAAATGATGCCAAGCTGGCAGAAGAAAGAGTCATATTGTTAATGCTGAATAAGAATTACCTGCCCTGGAATGTCAGATTTTACTGAGCTGCACTTTTCAAAGTCAAGGCTGACCATTACCAGCAGATGTACTGCAGTTCAAACAAAAATATTTCACTCAGTCTGTGATACAGATTAGGTAACAGATTGGATGAGATATTCCTGACGATCTCTCCCAGCCCTGAGAGCTGTGGAACAGAGCTAAAAGAGCTAAATGTCCTCACAGACTGAGACAGAACCATCTCAGTGTGCATCTCTGATGCAGAGGCTTCACAGAAAAGAAGTATTAAGAACTTTCTCTGCAAATGTGATGTTCTTGAAGGCATTTTTGGCAGTTATGAGATAGTTTTGTTCATTATCCTTTCCCTACGCCTTTTCCACCAGTTTGCTTCACCATAATTTCCCCATAAGAAGTTGACTGGAAAAACAGGGATTGCATAATTAGTTGGATCCTGAGTCATAAATCTTCTTCCAGGAAGATTTTTAATCAGGGGGGGTTAAAAAATATAGGTCCAACAAAGATAACATTTGCACAGAATTTACAGTCTCTTCAACAAGCCTTTTGGGCTTCAAGCTCTTCATTAACAGTACAAATTACAAAATCTCTGACACGACACCTCTACAGACATTATCCAGTTTAAATACTTAAATTGTGTCCCAAATTTTCTAAATTGCTGGTGGAAAAAAGGCAGGTGGTGGCCATTTAATAGGATGAAAGAAGCACGAACTGAACAGAAATGAAAATCCTGTATTTCCTTTGACACCTTCCTGACTCAAAGGAAATGCAGTTTCCCTACAGGATGTGAATTCTCTGTTAGTTGCTTCTGTCTGGAAATGTCAGTTTGGAACCCATAACAAGTGACCACCAAAAATATTTCCAGTTAAACCAAAATTAAGGAAATGTTCCTCATTGAGAACAGATTTCTTTGAGTAGAGCTTTTGTCCTTCAACACTTCTGATATGGATTTTTTTTTATAGTCAAAGGTGCAAACACAAGTTTTTACTTTAAAACAAAACAGTACTATCCATTAGATTGGCAAAATATTGTGCTTTGCTGCTTCAAGTGATGCACTGAGGTGCATGATGATATGTAATTGCAAAATTACAAATATTCTATGTATTTTTCATTACTTCTTTATTTCTGCACAGAGGTTGTTTACATAAAGAATTTAAAGATACTATTTTCACTGATGGCTTAGTTTATTTTATAGTCTACATTCAGGAAATGTGCCAGCCCACTTTAAATTGTCTGATCTTACCACTGATTTTGGTGGTGGTTCTTATTATTCCGCAAAGCAGTGCAGTCATTTCCCTTTGGTTCAATGGAGCAACCCATAAATATTAAAGTAACTGAAAAAATAAATACAATTAAAGACTATTAATACAGAAAAAAAAGAATTATTGCAGAGACCAATGCACACAAAAGACATTCTAAATGCTTATGTACTATCACTGTGTGAGCTAAGCAGAAGTTTTTTGGGTTTTTTTTTAGACTCACTGCTGGCACTTGAGAATATAGTGGTGAAAATGAATGAATTGGGTCAACAGCAGCAGAGCTGGCAGTGGAGGAGGGAAGCAGAGAATCCTCTATGTACACACAAATTTCTATGGCAAGTTCCAGCTCATGTCAAGCCTGAAGTGTGTTTGGGATTGCCTTTTTTTTTTTAACTTTTCTGATGGTTTCCAAAATTGCCTTTCTTCTTTCTCCCAATTTAAGTCCAAGTTTCAGGTTATTCCAGTGTCAGTGTCTGAATGTTGCTGTAGATTTACATTCATGTAAAACAAGTCTTTAGAGGATCCTACACAGGACATCAGTGTTACACCACAGGTATGAGTGACACCTACAATATTAAAGGAAATGCATATTTGAGAGCCTCTCGTGTCAATATTTCAACTATGTATAACTTTCTCTCAGGGGCAAGTAAGATAAGATAAAAGGAATTTCTGAGCATTAGAGTGAAGCCCGAAATAGCTTTATTCCAGAGGGTGCTTTTAATTTTTAGGACAATATTAGTAGGACTAGATAAATATTAATACCCCATATTAAATTCTCTAGAGTACAGTGCAAGCTTATGACCTTACAACAAAAGCTTTATTTTATAATTCAGGCTAAAACAAGGTCCCTAGCTATGTATATTGCAAACAGTCCAATTCTCACAGTAAATATTATTCTAGCCCCAAAACAGTTTTATTGACCCAAGATGACCAAGGACTGATGCATTATTCAGCAGGTTTGTGGGATGTAGGACTCAGCCTTTAGCTGCAGAAGAATATGAAGACGTTTCCTTGTCCAATAAGTTCAGCAGTCAGTCAAGAAAGATAAATTTGAGAATTTTTACTCAGTTATTGCTCATTGTAATTTAAGGAAAGGGTCTATTCCTTATTTCTCTTTCAGTAGGGCTAACAATTCCCACTAATTTCAGTAGGGTTAACAAGTCCTACTGATATCGTCCTAAAAATTAACCTTATTTATGTTCTAATTTATTCAATTGTTAATTAAGTTAAATTACCTTGTTATTTTACTGCGCACAATACAGTGTGTGCTACTCTTTCTCAGGAATTTGGGACCTTAATTTCTGTCTGCTTTCAAAACTCATCACCTGTAATCATAATTCTTCAATTATAAGCTGACAAAAAAGAGGATTAAAGAGAGTTTGGAAACTATCCACAAGAGTCACTGAAGATTTTATCTGTGATTACAAAAAATTTGCATTCTGGGATGCAATAAGAAGAGGGAGATAAAGGTAGAATAGAAAACTCATATTATTATAGTCAGTTTGGGTGTAAAAATGGAAGAGTTTGACACATAAACAGAATTTAGAATGTCTCAATTTCTCATGAGATTAGATTGACACTAATTTAGGCTCTGAACAAAAATACTCTCTTTGTTTCCAGCTCAGATTTTCATGAGTTCCTTGAAAACCAATTTTTTGCCCAAGTGGTCACTGTCCATGTGATACTATTTAAACAAAAATGTCTCTCACGATCCTGAAAAGTTCTGAATAATGTGAGGAAAAATGTCCAGCAATTTCCACCTACGTGTTTATCCCCAGAAAAAGCAATTACAGCACACAAATTCCAGATGCACAGAAATGCCATCTTCAAATGATCAAAGAAAGAGCTAATTTAATAGTATAATTTCGGAAATCATCAGTTTAAGACTTTTCTAGAGTAGACAATTGAACGCATTGTACAGAAAAGAAAGCAATCTCAATACCTAACAGCTCACTGTTTTTTTAAACTATGTAATTTTAGACTGATAAAACTCATTCTACTAAAACCCTTAGATAGTTTCCTAGCAGAATCAGAATGAAATATATATTTTATCTCTAGGAAACAGCAACTCTGTATGGAACAAGTAGTAGGCAGTGGATTGCACTCAGCTGCTTTTCATGTAAAATTCAAATTAGACCTTTGGATGTATGGAATTTATCGATGACTTATCACTAGAAGCTTATTTACAAACATATTGACAAACACAAACTTATTTACACATATTTACAAAGACAAGCCCAAAAGCAGCAAGTTTATACAAATGTGAGCAAGTCAGTGTGTATACATATGCTTAGATATATTCCTGTTTTATTTTCAGGCAAACCTTTTCTAATATGCTCAGAAAAAGCTCACATTAACACAGAGTAAAAGAGTTATTAAAAAAACCCCACAAAGTAAATCAAAATCGTGTTTGAACTAACCAAATTCATGGTGATAGGCATAGTGTAAGTATCAAAAACCAAACCAAAAGAAAACCAGAACATCAAAAAAGATCCCCAAATAAACAAAAAAACTCCACAAAAACAAAAAACCAAAACCCCCAAAACAAACAAAAAACAAAAAAAAACCCACAAAACCAAAACAAACAAGCAAACAAAAAACCCAGAAAACAAAAACCAACCAACCTACCAAAAAATCCAACAAAACACACAAAAAAACCCCAAACAAACAAACAAACAAAAAACCCCAAAAAGCCAGTTTAGTTGCACCTAGAATTTCTTCAATCTTGTTTCCTGTTCTTTGGAAGGTCAGTAGAAAACACGTTGAGGAGCCAAGGCATGGTGCAGTTGTATCAATTAAATGACTGCAATTTGGGGTTTGTTCTAGATCAACACAAGCAGGTTATGAAAGACATAAAGCCTTGATGAACATGACACAGCTACACCATACTGATAATATCTGGTTGTCGAGCTCTGCTAAATTGCTGTCCTTAGGACTATCATTTTAGTGAATTTACAAGCATGCAAGTGAATTGGAATCAGTTCTTACATGACAAAGGCAACAGATGTGCTTGGAAAACCAGAGGGCTCATTTACAGTCTGTCAGGCTCTGGAATTGCTGGCAAAGAGCAAGGATTTTAGTGTTTTGTTTTTTGAATTTTTTTTTTAATAATGGGAAATGGCAGTTCATCTGACAAAGCTAACAGTGAGTTTCCTGTTACCAAGTGGGTTTGAAGCACAAAATAAAATAAAATAAAATTGATACACACATCAGTGCAATCTGAAAATAGTTTCCACAGTTGGAAGTGCTGAGGTCATTTGGTGAGAACAATTAAAGTGTGTCCTCAGAGACATCACAAACCAGCCATGGAAATCGTCATGTGGGAACCTTCAGTGATTTCTGACAGAATTGTGCAGAGGGCAAATGAGGAAAGGGCAGATGAGGAAAGGAGCTGAGACCCTTTTAAGAGCTCTGTCACTCTGGCAGGCAGCTGAGGGTTCTGCACACATTTAGCAAAGCGTGACTTGGCCACCATTTTCAGGGATGGCTGCTTTGCTGCTTCTCCCAGCTTCTCCCTTTGCCTCTTACTAATTTATAAGTTTTTATTTTTCACTGGACCTTCTGTACTAAGTGAATCATAATTTCTCCTTTTTTTTTTTCCTTTTTTTTTTTTCCTCTCTGTCTTTTTCAGTAGTTATTCTGGTGTCAGGAAGTCATGAACATCTTTTTGTCTTCTGACAGTTTTAACATATCTCTAGGAAAAATTTCTGTAAAACTCTTTTTTCCTTCTTTATATTAACACACCAATTTATGTCTTATGACACACACATGACACCCCAAAACAAAATCTGTGTCATGCTTAAGAAGACCTAAGTTTCTCATTAGTTACTCTGCTCTTAAGAAGCATTCATAATTATTATTTTATTTGATATGGTCAAGTATTTTTCTGAAGGAATTTGTTAAGCAAAACACTTCTGGATTAGCATGAGACAGTCAGCCACAGAAGAGATTGCCATGTAGGCATAAATATTCCTTCCAAACCCTCTTATTTTCACATGTGTAAGTGTCTTTGTGTTTTCAAATATAGCAGATTAAACCAATACCAATTGGTCCTATTAAGTAATGACAATAACTGGTTTGTGGAGGGGAAAGGGTGGGTTTTGTGCCAATGGGCACAAATTTGGAACAAGCGACCCCAGCTCTCTCCTTGGACAAAGGTTTCCCATTGGTCTGTAGTCCAGTCACTCATGACAAAATTTCATAAAAACCCAGGCAACCTGACCCTAGCAAACCCATTTTCTGAAGTCATGTAAACAATCAAAGTGGACTTTCAGAGGGGAATAAACCATGTTTTCAGAATGGAACTCTGTGCACAGTGGAGCAGTCCTACACAAAATAGATGTTACAAGCTGACTGTAAAAAAATCCCACTGCTCAACCACCCCCTTGCAGCACTGCTCTCTAATGTTCTGCTGCCCAGATGTGTGATCTTTTGAAAGGGCACTGATCAGAATGGCAAACCTGTACAACATCCTTCTCCCAGCTCCATAACAGTATTCCTATTTAAGTAATCTAAGCAGAGTATTCAATAGGTCACCATTCTCAGTATAATTTATGACTTTTTGGTAGGAACTGTGCTTTTGCTTTATTTTATTCTTTTCACTGGGGACAAAACCTTTCCTCCTGGAGTGTGACTTCATCCTCAGTGCATTTATGGGTTTTTATTTCTGTGTTTAAATCTCAGCTTTTAGTCCTGAGATTAATGCTTTTAAATATATTGCCAGTGCTGGGTAATAAGACACTACACAGGCAAAGCTTTTATTTCCATCAACAGATATTGTGCATGATTGTTAGCAAAAGGTTGATAGCCCATCTCTAGCTACTAGATCTGATTTCTGGCATACTCTTTAACATTTAGACATACAGAATAAAGAAGAATGGAACAGCAGAATAGGGGAAAATTTCGTTTATTGTGTAACTGGCAACATAATGAAAGTATTTAATCTTCACAGTAGAAAAATGTTGATTATGTGCATAGACAAATGTAGAAAATGTGTTTTTCTGGACTCAACCATCACTCGCTAGGTGTGTTTGATAAGACAAATATTATGAGCACTTTATCCCCAACCCTAGGATTTTTCCACATTTATTTATCAATTAAGGGTTTTTATGTTTCTGTGTACCAGCTTTATTTTCTTCCTCTTTTGACCATTGGGCAGTCCATTTCCATTGTTTCTCAGCTTTTTCACACATTTACAGTGACATTATAATAATAAGATAGTAAGAAATTTTGCTTAATTATTATCAAAAATTGCCAACACATACGTATTATTGGGTAATCCCTTCTTAACATTTAATTTTGCAATTTTCTCAAATTTTTTTCCTCTTAACATATCCTTCTTCTTGCTCTGGCCTGCCATTGAATATTCATAACGGAATTTCAAAACTTCTAATATCAATTACCATGTTTCATGATTTTAGGAGTTTCAAACAGGGTTTTGGTACTGTTTGGTACTCCTCTGCCAAGAAACTTTTTTAAACTTTACATTTCCCTAATAGGTGCATAAATAATCTACTAGCACACGTTTTCCAGGCTAGCAGAGTATGGTGTCATAGCTGTCCTTTTTTCTGTCTAATCCACATACAGGTTATATCTCTATTTGTTACTTGTGAGATAGCAGTATCAACAGAAATATCAATATTAATCAATAAATTGTATTTTTCTTTACTATTCTAAGTTTCATGAGTATACGTTTCCTTGCACTGTCTTGCAAGGAAATACTTTTTCAGGGGCAGAAGTGCTGAATTAATCTTTAAAAGTGGTTTGTTCTTGGTAGTTAGGAACACAGAATCACAAAATCAAAATCAGATTTTTATAAGGAATTGGAGCAAGGACAAATTGCCCACAGGTACTTTGCGGTTCTTGTTTGTTGCAAAAAACTGATTGCAGCGCTTTTATTTTTATTTTTTTTTAAAAAGTCCCCCAAAGAAAAGTGATAATAATGTAATTTCTTCCAAACATATGGAAGAATAATACACACAAAAATTGCTATAATTACACTGATTACAGTTCATTTCAGCCTAAGACTACTGAGAGTTTTAATTCTGTATTCATTCTGGCAAAAATCCAGCATGTTTGTACAGTGGCAAGGGAGAGAGATGTGTTGGATATAAAGAAATATGCACTACTGCCAAGGAAACCCCAAACCCAGAGAATTACAGGTGACTAGGAACATCAGCCAGATGAAGATGGTGGCAGACATTAGGCAATTTTCCCAGAAAAAAAAGTTGTAGCAAAACACAGTACTCATATGCTACTCATATTGAGGCAAGAAGATAAAATAATTTCAGTCATTAGGGGAAAAATAAGAAGCCAACATGCACTTTTTTTAGTCCCACTCTCAATCAGTTTCCTGATATATGGTTTAATTTCAGGTGTTTTGTTTTAGTTGGAAAAATTTAGAAAAAAAGGAGGTACTTAGATAGGCAATCACATTTACTATTGTGTTTTTATGGAGATTTATTCCACATTTGATTTGACTGTAGCAGAGAAATGGAAATATCTCCATGGGAGATTACTGTCTGAAATTCCTCAGTTCGCCATTTATGCATCTATTTTATCACTTTGGGACAGAGGGTTCAGGGTTAGAAGGAAAAGAATTCTCCTTTGATGTTGTTCATGGACACCTGAGTTTAGACACTGCCCAAGGAGATAAACTGATCCAATAAAAATATCCTACAGGCACTCTTAAATGCTTTTCTGAGGTACAAGTTTTGGAAACATTTTTTCTGAAGGAGTTCTTGCCCCGGCAGAACTGCCCTGAAATTAAATGTGCAGCAACTCCACTTCCCATCAGAACAGATGTGGGAAACAAAGAAAAACAAGCTGTGGTCTTAGGTCCTGAGTGTCACAGAATCAAACCTTAAGGTCTCAAAAGGATGTCTGGCTTGGTTAGTAATGTTAGACTAGAGCTGGAGAGAGTGGAACCAGCCAAAGGAATAAAAATTAATACAACTTTTCTGAAACAGGAAGAGAGTAATTGAAAGTGTTCTCTTTTTTTGTACTATTTGAGCCATACTGATCAAAAAAATTCCTTCTTTATATCCTGACCTTATAAAACCACTGCACAGGTTTGTATGAGACACCCAGGAGTCACTAATCTCAGGTGCCATTCTCCATCCTCAACCCACAGCATTCTGTAGTGGTGAGAATGACTCTTTTTAGATTCACCTTCTCGTAAGATTTTTTTACTAATTATTTTTATGTTTCGCCATTGCAAATTGATTGGTCAAAAACTCAGGCAGAGGGGAGAGAAGTTTTTTTTAGAGTAGGTTTACCTAAAGCCTGCTTTCTTTCAATATTGGTGAGAGCTTTGCAGATATTATTTGAGGACTGAAGCTCCCTGCGAGGCTGATACCATTTTAAGCCATTCACATTAAAGTCCCAGTTTATCAATAAGTTAAACCTCTATTTACTTGACACTCAGCCTCACCCTGTAGAGTTGCATTTATTCTGAAAGCCTAAAAACAAGTTATTTAAAGTTGTTTAAAAAGAAGTTATTTAAACTTCTGCCTGATAAAGCAGTTGACAAACTAATATATGTGTTTATATGCGCATAATCTATATTCCAAAATTTATTTGACACACAGTTAAAGAGGCATTTATAACTCTATACCTTCATCGACATGTTAAAAATCAATTCTGACATTGCTTTGACCTTAACATTTCACAACAGGGAAATGAATATTGAAGTGGAAAATTGGATTTGTGCACCTTTATTTTACAAGCACCTGGCTATTTGTGAGTACTCCTACCATCTACTTTTGAGAGGCAGAAAGAACTTTCAAAAGGTTAAAAGTTTGCAAACAGCTATGGGGAGGAGCAAGGAGGGAAAAGAGAGTCTAAATCACAAGGTATTTTGTGAGAAATCACGAATATGAGAGAAATTATTTCAAATAGAGCATCTAATACTGAATCCCCATGATACATTTAAGGAGCATTCCACAAGAAATGAGAATGCTTCTTCTGCTTTTCTTTGGACTTTGTACAACAGTGTTGATGCCACAAGAAATCACGAAAGTCTGATTACCACAGAAATACAAAGCAAAATTTTCGGTGTGTATTGTCTTAATAACATTCTGGAACAATCTCTGGGACCCTCCCCAAATAAGCAGCCTCTTCTAATGAAAGCACTGTCTTTTCAAGGAGCAGTTTGAGCAAAATATTCACATTGTGACAACCAGTGTTTTTAGAGACCTTGTGAATAGATATATCCTGAATTTTTGAGCAATTAAATCTTTTCTTTCAGCTGAAAGAAAATGAGAAGCAAACCAAGATGTGTCCTTTGGGTAAAGTCTAAAAATATACATCATACCTCAGAACTCTTAGACAAGGGAAGGGCAGAAAATATACAGATAAATCAGTGACTGGAGCACCAATCCTTCTTGCTATTTCTTCAACAAAAAACCAGGGCACCATTTCATCTTAGCCTCCCCAGGTAACTTCCTCATCAATAAAACCCTGACCATATTAATTTTACATTCTGTTGGTTGAGATTTTTCCCATTTGCCAAAGTCAAAATACTAAGTATACATATATGGGGTTTTGATTCACCTGGGTTATCATCTCCTCAAATTTCCCACTTTTAATTCCCAAGCTGCACCATGTCACAGCTGATTTGTAAGGGTAGGCCTTACACAGGATTGGTGTTATACTGCCATCAGAATCAATATTTCAAATTCTATGCAAATAACTTCAGTATCTTGTTGCTGAAGATAAAGGTGTATGTTGAAATTGTATCATCTGAACTGTGCCAGAAACTCAAACTGAAGTTTACAAACAAGAGTGAAGAGTAGAGAGACAGAGCATTAGGTAGGCAGGCATGAAGATACAAGAACATTGCAGTAACTGTATTTTTAGGAAAAGTTTATGTAGTCTAGGCCTAGGGTTTTGTTTTTCTTTTGGCCCTCTTCTTTAGGATCTGTTTATTCTACTGAGAATTACCTCTCACCATCTACACTGAAGACCTGAATTGCTATCATTATAATTTTAAAAAAGTTTTTAAAAAAGAAAAAGGAAATTAGGCTCTATGTCTGTGCAATTCTCATTTCAGCACATAGCTGAGTTGCTGAGCTCTGTTTTTACTTTTTAGTAAGGTGTTCCTTACACAGCTTCATGCAAAGATACCATGGTTCCTCCTGGACTCGTTCCCCCCTCACCTCAAGAACTCAGGAGAAACAACAAAAATCCACTGAAAACCATAGTTTGTAATTTCTACCTCATTTAATTCCAGACAGATTTATCTCCAGAGAAGACCAAGCAAATAATCAGAATTTATTTCTGAGGCGTTTCAGATCTTAGCAAGATTTGCAGCCAGTGCTCTCCTCAGACTTTCTTTTCAGCCATATTTTGCTGTTTCTGTATTTCCTGCATTTCAGAACAATTCAGGTCCTGGAGCAGGTGTTTTGTAACAACATTCACTCACACGTAAAACAAGCCTTTCACTACATCAAGTTTAAACTAAGCCACTGTGGATCCTTCCTAAGCCTGGCATTCAAGCTAAAAATCTATATTCTGAAAACCAGATTCACTCTTGCATCCATGTCCTTGCAGATGCAAGCCTGACAGAAAGTTTTGGAGATTTTCGTTCCCTTTCCCCGCCGCTTCCTTCAGCCATGAGAATTCTCCCTTTCAAGCTAGCTGGTGAGATCTAGATTTGGCAATGGAAAAAAAAAGCATGACATGTATCATAAGCTTCAGCTCAGCAGCAAAGGTTTATGCCAGAGGCAAAGCTGCAGGCACAAATAAATAAATAAATTCAGGAGGCCTGAAATGATATTGGTGAGTAATGTCATAGTTGCTGTGGAAACCATCTTACGACCTTTTTTATGCCTCAAAGGGGGGAAAAAAAAACCTTCTTACTACTTTCTCTGCAGAACAATATTTTAGCTGATTTTAGACTAATAATGAATTGCTTGAAAGGCTGAGGGTGTTCAGCCTGGAGAAAAGAAGCCTCTGGGGAGACCTTAGAGCCACTTCCAGTGCCTAAAGGGGGCTTACAAGAAATATGGGGACAGAATTTTTAGCAGGGCCTGTAGTAATAAGACAACAGACAGCAGCTTTGAACTGAAAGAGGGAAAAGTAGATGCAAGGAAGAAATTTTCTATGACGAGGGTGGTCACACACTGCAACAGGTTGTCAGAGAGGTGGTGGATGAGTCATTCCTGGAAACATTCAAGGTCAGGTTGGACAGGGCTGTGAGCAACCTGACATTGTTGAAGATGTCCCTGATCACTGCAGGAGTTGGACATGATGGGTTTTAAACGCCCCTTCCAAACCAAACCATTCTGTGAGTCACGTTACAGAAGACAAAGAAGCTGAAAGACAGCAAAAACTACGTACACATTAGCTCTAGTTTGAACTGAAACTTCAATTTTTAGAAAATAACACATTTTTTTTCACAGTCTATGTTCAAGCTTCTAAATGAACTGAGTTTAACATGAGGCACTTTTAAGTCTACATTTATAACACCTGTGTGAGTTCAGTTTTATCACATTTGTTCAGATTCCTGATCCTTAGTAACAAGTAGAACAACTGGTTCAAAAAGGAAAGCAAGCAACCAAGCAAGAGAAAGCGAGAGACAAAGACTGAAAGAGTTAAATTTGAGAGGAAGAGAGAGAGGAAAAAAGAGAGAGAAGAGAGAGAGACAATGAAAGAGAGAGAAAGAGCAAAAGAGAATGAGAGAGAAAAACAACAGGAGAAAGGAAAGAAAGACGACAAAAGAGGGGAGTGAGGGGAGCGAGGAGAGGGGAGAGGAAAAGCACAGGGATGAGTGCTTCCTTGCAAGGGGAAAGGGCTTCCCCTCTTTGCACTGCCAATGAAACAAATCAACAACAGCAAGTGCAAGTGAAGAAAAAAAAGAACTATTTATTAACACAAAATGAGAGTGGGAAAAACAAAGAGAACAAAACGGGAAAAGGGTGTGTGGAAGCAGCCGGTGACAGTGGGCAGAGCTGGTGGATTCTGGTGACTCCATCCCTTCACTCCCGGGCATGGCCTTCCCTGGAGCTCTGACCGACAGGCTGGGGCCACCGAGCTGCCTGCCCGAGCTGGAGAGAAGGGAAGGAAGGTAGGGAGGCTAGGGAGAGGGAAAGGAAAACAAACAAAACCTTTTTACAAAGCTAGCACGGGGCGGAGAGCCATAGAGACTCACAGAGTCTCGATCAAGAGCCGTCGAGTCCCACAAAGTCCTGCTAAGAGCTCTCTCTCGATGTCTCCCCGAGAGCTGTGTACCTGCCGTCGACCTGCCGCCTCTCTGAGAGCCGCTGACCCTTGTCTGTCGGACCAAGCCGCTTTTCTAGCCGACTTGCCCGTGCCGGTTCGGCTGAGCTGACCGCGGCTCCGCCCCGCCCGCCGGGTCCCCAGGCCGTTGAACTGACCGCAGGTGCGGCTGGCCTGAGCTGACCGTTGGCTTGGCCGTTAACTGACCCCGGCTCTGGCCCCGCCCCCGGGGGCATCTTAAAGGTACAGCAGCTGAGGGTAGTGAGCAGGCAGGGAAGGAACAAAGTAGTTTCATAATGGCACCTGAGGCCAAGGCTGCCCGTGCAGCTCCGTTACAGTGCCGGGCAGTCTGGCCCAGCGGCCATCTGCAGGCCCGGCCCGGGGCTGGCCGCGGGCACTAATCCTGCGGTGGTGCCGTTGGGCAGGGGTAGTGGAACAGCCCCCGCAACGCCTGCCTGAAGCATGAGGGATGCTTCTTGTGGGGAACCCGCTGCTGGCTCAGGGCCTGGGCTCCCGGCTGGGCTGTCCCGGGGCTGGGGGGCTGTGCGGGGCAGGCTGTGGGCTCTCGGGCCCTGCCTTGGCACCTGGCTGGGCCAGGGCGGGTGATGCCGCGTGTGCCACGGTAGCTCGGGCTTCCAGAAGGGCAAGCGTGGCCCAGAGCGGCACTCGGGGGTGCAGTCCCAGTGACACCTGCTCCACCCAAGCCTCCTGAGGGAGGAGCACAGGGCGCCCACCTGCTGTCATCCGTGCCAGTCTTTCCTGCCTGGCTTCGGTTTCTTCCTCCCCCTGCATTTCCAGGAGGCTCACATTCTCCCACTCAGTGTCCTCCTGCAGCTCGTCGCTCATGTCTCCCGAGCTGCGCTCCGTCAGCTCTGGCTTTTCCCCATGGTCACACTGGGGAAGCTCCAGCTCCCCAGCCAAGGCTCTCTCCTCGGTCTCTCGCTCTGCCATGACAGAACCCCTCTCTGCCTCCTGCTGCTGCTGCTCACTGCTGGCCTGGGCTCCCAGCGGGGCAGGCCAGGGGCTGGGGGACTGCGACTTGGGCCTTGCCTTGTCCTGCTCCATGGCTCACACCTGCGGCACAGACGAGTCCCAGGAGATGCTTGCTGCTGCCACGGCGGCTCTCCTGGGGCACTTGGGTGACAGGAGGTCAACCTAAGTCGCTACTGAGAAGGACATGGGGAGCTCACATATTGAAAAAACTACTGGTCTTTGCTCCCTGGCCTTTGCTTCTTTCTCAAGGAGTTCCAGGAGGCTCACATCGTCCCACTTGTCCTCTTCTCACTTGTCCTCCTCCCACTGCAAGTTTTGGGCCCCACGCCCTGGACACTCACATCTTCCCAGCCATCCCATGTCAGCCCTTGGTCACTGGTGTCCTCTCAGCTGGACTGCACTGATGGTCTGTTCTCTTTGGTGCCTTTGGACACCTCCTGGGCAATGGAGCCTTGCTCTCCAGAAAGCTCTTGGCCAGTGTACTCTTCCCAGTCCGATTGTTCTTGGTAGTTACTGACTTTCTGGGGGACATGCTGGGCTCCAGGTGCCTCTGATCCTGTGGCTGGCTGCAGCCTGGGGGGCTGTGTGGGGCAGGGACAGAGCTCTGTGTCCCTGCCGATGGCACCTCCTCACTGAGAGCAAGAGAACCTGGGGACTTTTCCCCCTGGGCAGCAAGAGGTTCGCAGCGCTCCTCCTTCTCTTCTTCCTCCTCTTCCTCTTCTTCCTTCTCCTCCTCCTGTTCCTCCTCAGCAGCTCCGGCTGCGGCAGCAGTGTGGCTGCCCAGGGCAGGAGAGGTGCTGGGCAGGGCAGGCACTGCCTCTGCTCCCCCCTGGGTGCCTGCAGTGCTGAGAGAGCCAGGCCCCTGCCGGGCACAAGGCTGGCCATCCTTGTCCTTCTCTGTGGCCAAGGCTTGGGCACAGACCTTGGCACTGACACATTCTCCCTGGTGGGACAGCCCTGCCAGGCTGCTCACACTTTCTTCCCCTTGCAACAGCTTTGCCTCAGCCCTGTCTTTTTCCCAATGGGACACCCTTTGGACACTGTCCTCTTGGGAGAGCTCCTGGTGGTTCTTGTCTCCTGCTTGGGACAAATCAGGCTCTCTCTCATCCTCTTCCCATGGGTTCGTGTGCACACGGCCTGGCACAGCTTTTTCCAAAGGAGACACTTCCTGGAATCCCTCCCCTTCGCACTGGCACACCTCTTGGCCTGGCTCCTCTTCTTGCCACGGGGACAACCCTGGGCATCTGTCCTGCTCCTCTTGGTGCCAGTGGTACAGCTCCTGCACTGTGACACTTTGTGCCCACTGGCACAGCTGCTGCTGTGTCCCATCTGCCCACTGCACTGTCACACCTCCCTCCCACTGCTGCCACTCCTGGTGTCTCACAGCTCCCCAGGAGGAAACTTCCTGGATTGTCACTTCCACCTTCCATAGCTGAAACTCTCTCATGGTCACTTCTTCCCCCAGGCAAAGCTGTCGGCCGCTGCCATCTGCCTGTGGGGAAAGCTCTTCCTCCACATGGTATTCCCAGTCTTGGTGCATGGGGACACGTGCTGGGGTGACAATACATAATGACTTTGTTCCTTCCCTGCCTGCTCACTGCCCTCAGCTGCTGTACCTTTAAGATGCCCCCGGGGGCGGGGCCAGAGCCGGGGTCAGTTAACGGCCAAGCCAACGGTCAGCTCAGGCCAGCCGCACCTGCGGTCAGTTCAACGGCCTGGGGACCCGGCGGGCGGGGCGGAGCCGCGGTCAGCTCAGCCGAACCGGCACGGGCAAGTCGGCTAGAAAAGCGGCTTGGTCCGACTGACAAGGGTCGACAGCCTTCGGGGAGATGAGATAGAAAGAGACAGAGACGAGAAAGAAAGAGAGAAAAAGAATGAAAGAGAGAAAGAATGAGCGAAGGAAGAAAGGAAAGTGAGAGAAAAATAGGGAGAAAGTGACACAGGGAGAGAGAGAGAGAGAGAAAGAAAGGAAGAAAGAAGGAAAGTAAGAAACAGAAAGAATGAAAAGAAAAGAAAGAAGGAAAAAAGAAAGGAATGGAGGAGAAAGGAGGGTAAGGGAGGAGAGGAGAGTGAAGGGGAGGGGATGGTTGGGGAGGGGAGGGGAAAAGATTTTTCAGAGGAGTTTCAGGGAAGTTTCAAGGAAGAGAAGGGAAGTTCCAGTGAAGTTCAGAGAGTTTTCAGGGACTTTTCCTAGAAATTTAACGGATGTATCAGGAAAATTTCTGGGAAGGGAAGGGAGAAATAGAGAGGAAAAGGAAAGGAAAGGAAAGGAAAGGAAAGGAAAGGAAAGGAAAGGAAAGGAAAGGAAAGGAAAGGAAAGGAAAGGAAAGGAAAGGAAAGGAAAGGAAAGGAAAGGAAAGGAAAGGAAAAGAAAAAGAACAAGGATAGCAGAGAGAGGAGAGAAAGGAAAAGAAATGAAAAGGAAGGAAAAGAAAAAGAAAGGCAAAGAAAAGAAAAGAGACAAAGGAAAAGAGAAAAGAAGGGAGAAAGGAAGGAGAAAAGGAAAAAGAAAGGGGGAAAAGGAAAAAAGAAGAGAAATGGGAGAAGACAAGTGGGAAAAAAGAGATGGGAAAAGGGAAGGGAACAGAAAGTAGAAAAGAAAAGAAAATAAAAGAAAAGAAAAGAAAAAAGAAAAGAAAAGAAAAAAGGAAAAAGAAAGAAAAAAGAAAAGAAAAAAGGAAAAAGAAAGAAAAAAGAAAAGAAAAGAAAAAAGGAAAAAGAAAGAAAAAAGAAAAGAAAAGAGGAAAAAGAAAGAAAAAAGAAAAGAAATTAAAAGAAAAGAAAAGGGAGAAAAGAGAGAAGAGAAGAGTAGGAAAAAGAAAGAAACAAGAAAGAAAAGAAAAGAAAAGGGAGAAAAGAGAGAAGAGAAGAGTAGGAAAAAGAAACAAGAAAGAAAAAGAAAGAAAATAAAAAGGAGAAAAGAGAAGAGTAGGAAAAACAAAGAAACAAGAAAAGAAAAAGGAGAGAATAGAAGAGTAGGGAAAAAGAAAAGGAAAGGAAAAGAAAAGAAAAGAAAAGAGAAAAGAAAAAAGAAAAGGAAAAGTCAAGGACAGAAGAGAAGAGTAGGAAAAAGAAAGAAAGACAGAAGAAAGGAAAGGAAAGAAAAGGAAAAGTCAAGGACAGAAGAGAAGAGTAGGAAAAAGAAAGAAAGACAGAAGAAAGGAAAGGAAAGAAAGGGAAAAAAAAGAGGAAAGAAAATATATAGGCAGAGAGAAGAGTGCCAGAGATGGATGAAGTAGGAAAGTTCAGCACTCCATGCATGGTAATGCCTTCTCTTTGATACTGTCCATTGGGGCTTCTCCTTCTCCCCTTTCTCCTTCTCCCCACCCTCTTTCTTCTTCTCCTCATCCTCCTTCTTCTCGTCCTCCTCCTTCTTCTTCCCGTCCACCTTCCCTCCTTCTCCTCTTTCTCCTTCTCTTTTTTCTTCTTGTTTTTCTTGTTTCTCTTCTTATTCTGTTTGTAATTCTTTTTTTTAATCTTATTCTTACGCCTTTAAACTTTTTCTTATTCTCTTTTTTACTCCTAATCTTATTCCTATTCTTTTTTAGTTCTGCTTCTTCTTCTTCATCCGGTTACTATTATTTCTATTTTTACTCTTTATCTTACTGGTTTTGGGGGGAATGGTTTGCTTTTTTGGTGTGGGTTTTGTGGTTGTTTTTCTTTATTACACTATTTCTTCTTTTTGTTATATTGTTATTCTTCTTCAGCCACTTCTTCTTCCTTTTATTGTTTACTAGGACTACTATTCCTCCTTCTACATTACCTCATTTTTCCCATTCTTAGTTTTAGTCTGAGTCTTAATCTTTTTCTCCTTCTTTTTCTTTCTGTTCTTAATCTTTTCTTATTCTATTTCTTTTTCTTACTTCTTTTCTTGTTCTGACTCTTATTCTTTTGTAGTACGACCACCACTGCTTCTTCATCTTTTGTTAGTTTGTTCTTCATCTCCTTGTTCCTATTCTTCTTCTTCTCCTTCTTTTTGTGTTTTTGGGGGGATTTTCTGCTTTTTTTTTGGTTCAGATTTTTGGCTTTTAGTTTCTTACTACTACCATTTCTTACAGGCAACTTCCTTTTTTGGTAAGAATTGTGTGTGTCGCAGTCTGGCGGTTTGCAGTCGAGTCCGGAGAGCAACACCTCCTGTGTGACCATTGCTCATGGATAAAATCCCACAGGATCAGCATGGAATCCTTTCCAGATGAGAGAACGTAGCCTTGGATTCCAGCAGGAGAGGTGCACACTGAATCTGGGAACCAGTTCTCCCCTGACAGAGAAGGAGGCCTTGGAAGAAGCTCCAGCAGGGAGGGAGGTGCTGGAGTCACTGGGTCTGGCAGTGGGCAGGAGTCACATCAGTGTGGCCCTTGGGGCCATGGTTTTGGGGTGATGCTGCTGCCAGGCTGACAGCAGCGCTGGGTGGCTCTGCAGGTCTCTTCCCAGCTGGGTGATGGGCTGGGATGCAGTGCTGAGCCCCCGGCACCAAGCGTCCCCCTGGTGCTGCTTTTGGGCCACCACACTGTTGGGCACCACTTGGCCTTGGGGACAGCCCTGGGGATGCTCGGCAGCAGCTGGGGCCGGCTCAGGCTGCAGGGCCATGGCCAGGCCAAGGCTGCCCGTGCAGCTCCCTCATGGTGCCTCATGGGCAGTCTGGCCCAGTGGCCATCTGCAGGCCCGGCCCGGGGCTGGCCACAGGCGCTAATCCTGCGGTGGTGCCGCTGGACAGGGGCAGTGGAACAGTCCCCACAGCCCCCTCGGCGCCCACCTGAAGTGCGAGGGACGCTTCTTGTGGGGAACCAGCTGCTGCCTGAGCGCCTGGGCTCCCGGCTGGGCTGCCCCGGGGCTGGGGGGCTGTGCGGGGCAAGCTGTGGGCTCTCGGGCCCTGCCTTGGCACCTGCTGGGCCACGGCGGGACAGGCTGCGTGTGCCACGGTGCCTCGGGCTTCCAGAAGGGCAAGCGCGGCCCAGAGCGGCACTGGGGGTGTGACACTAGTGAGAGGTGCTCAACCCAGGCCTCCTGAGGGAAGGACACGGTGAGCTCACCTGTTTTCATAAGTGCCGCTCTTTCTTCCCTGGGTTCTGCTTTTTCTTCAAGAAGTTCCAGGAGGCTCATATAGTTTCATGCATCCTCATCCCTCTTGTCATTCTCCCAGCACACGGCCTTGGGCCCCACAGCCTGGACACTCACAGCTTCCCAGCCATCCCATGCCAGCCCTTGGTCACTGCTGTCCTGCCAGCCAGACTGCACCGACCGTCTGTTCCCTTTTTTGGTCTGGGTTTTTTGGGTTTTTTTCTACTACTACTATTACTGAAAACAATCTTCATTTCGTTTTGTAAGAATTTTGTGTCTCCCGGTCGTGCAGTGTGGAGTCATCTCCAGGGAGACACACTTGCTGTCTGTGCCTATTGCTGGTGGATTCAATCCCAAAGGATCACCACGGGATTCTTTCCAGAGGAGAAGGAATTGCTTCTGAGATTGCAGAAGGGGAGGTGCAGATGGGATGTGAGCAGCAATTCTCCTCTGCCAGAGCAGTCAGGCCATGGCAGAAGGTGCAGCAGGGCAGGAGGTGCTGGAGCCACTGCGTGTGGCAGCGAGCGAGAGTGGAGTGCCCGTGGCCCTTGGGGAGCCATGGGGGTGACGCTGCTGCTGCCAGGCTGACAGCGGCACTGGCTGGCTCTGCAGGTCTGTTGGCAGCCGGATGATGGGCTGGCATGCAGCGCTGAGCCCCCGGCACCAAGCGTCCCCCTGGCACGGGTGCTGCCAGGCCAAGGCTGCCCGTGCGGCTCCCTCACGCTGCCTCATGGGCAGTCTGGCCCAGCGGCCATCTGCAGGCCCCGAGCCATCTGCGGCCTCATGCTGCGGCTCAGGAGGGTGTCTGCGCTAATCCTCCGGCCGTGCCGACAGGCAGGGGCAGCGAAACAGCCTCCTGAGCGCCCGCAGCGCCCGCCTGAAGCGCGAGGGACGCTTCTCTTGGGGCCCCGGGCTCTGGGGCCCTGCCTCAGGCACCTGCCGGGCCAGGCCGGGGAAAGCCGCCTGTGCCACGGGGGATTGGGCTTGCAGAGGGGCAGGCGTGGCACAGGGTGACCCTTCGGGGTGCGGCGGCGGTGTCCTGGGCTCAACCCAAGCCTCCCGAGGGAAAAGCCCGGGCCGCTCACCTCCTGCCCAGCCTGCCAGTCTCCGCTCTCTGTATGTTTGTTCACAGAGCTCCAGCAGGCTCACGTCATCCCACTCCTCATCGTCCTCCTGCAGCGAGGCCGCGGGCCCCACGCCCTGCACCTTCCTCTCTTCCCGGCCGTCCTGCGCCAGCTCCTGCTCATCGGTGTCCTCCCAGCTGGAGTGCACCGAGGCTCTCTTCCCTTCGGTGCCTTTGGACACCTCCTGGCCAACGCAGCCTTGCTCTGCAGAAAGCTCTTGGCCAGTGTGCTCCTCCCAGTCTGAGTGTTCTTGGTAGTTCTTGACTTCCTGGGGGGACAGCTCTTGCTGGCTGCATTCTTCCCAGTCTGACGCTTTTGGGGAGCTGCCACATTCTCCTTGGAAAAGCCCTTGCTCCGTGCCTTGCTGCTCGTCAGAATCTCCTCGGAAGCTAAGGGCTTCTCCCAGGGACAGCTCTCCCTCGCTGCCTTCCTCCAACTCTCTCGCAGCCACCCAGCGCTCCAGAAACTCTTTCCAGCCCTCGCTGGACTCTTGGGAGCTCTCCCTGTCTCTTTGGGAGCGCTCTTCCTCGATGTCCTCTTCCCAGTAGAAGAGCTCCTGGGAGCTGCCCGTGTCTCCTGAGGACGGCTCTGACTCAGCACCGTCCTCCCCTGGGGTCACTTCCTGCTCCTGTTTCATTCCTCCAGGGCAGAGCTCTGGCTCTTCCCCATGGTCACTCTGGGAAAGCTCCAGCTGCCCAGCCAAGGCTCCCTCCTGGCTCTCTCGCTGTGCCACAGCCGAGCCCCTCTCTGCCTGCTCCTGCTGCTCACTGCTGCTCACTGCTACCTTCTCCTGCTCCATCCTTCTTCTCAGCTCTGGCACAGACAAGTCCCGGGAGCTGCTTGCTGACAGCACGGTGGCTCTCCTGGGACTGGCCACGGCAGGGCCCTGCAGTGCCCCTTGGATACCCTCAGCCAGGGCACGGCTCTCTGATGTCACAAGGGCCTTTCCCCTCTCCTCTGCTCCTCCTTCCTTTCTCGGTGCTGCATTCAGCCCTGCTAATCTAAGGGTTCCCAACATCGCTGAACAGGTGCAATGAACAGATTGAACAAACCCCATCTAAACCACAGATTAAAAACAGTT
The DNA here is from genome assembly GCF_008360975.1 of Lichenostomus cassidix. Lineage (NCBI taxonomy): Eukaryota > Metazoa > Chordata > Aves > Passeriformes > Meliphagidae > Lichenostomus > Lichenostomus cassidix. Next base: position 2,422,866 of record NC_139511.1, read on the forward strand.
GAAAAAGAGAATGAACAAGTTTCCATGTTTTACTCTGTGATCCTTTTGGCTGATGCAAAATGTTATTTTATGGCTCGAATGCCTGTGTTTGAAGTAAGGTGTGAAGGAGAGCACATGGCAAAGTCAATTGGATGGGTTTTATTGAAGAAATAATGAGAGAGGAGAGCAAGAGAGCAAGAGAAAGAAAGAGAGAAAGAATGAAAAGAAAGAGAGAAAAGAATGAGAAAATGAAAGAAAAGTAAAGAAAAGGAAAAGAAACAAGGGAAGGTGAAAGGGGAAGGAGATGGGAGAGGAAAGGGGTGCGGGGTGGAGAAAAAGGGAGGGGAGGGCCAAGGCAGGAGGCAAAGCAAGAGGGAAAGCAAGGCATAGCAAGTCAAAGCAAAAGTCAAGGGAAAATGCAAGATAAAACGAAAAGCAAGGAAAAAGAAAAGGCAAGGCAAAAGGCAAAGCAAGGCAAAAGGCAAAGCAAGGACAACAGAAAGGTAGAGGAAGGCAAGAGGCGAGGCAAGGGCAAGTGAAGGCAAGGTGAGGCAAAAGGCAAGGCCAAAGGAAATGCTACAGAAAAGGCAAAAAGGCAAAAGGCAACACCGAAGGGAAGGGAAGGGAAGGGAAGGGAAGGGAAGGGAAGGGAAGGGAAGGGAAGGGAAGGGAAGGGAAGGGAAGGGAAGGGAAGGGAAGGGAAGGGGAAAGGAAGAACTGCTCTCAAGGAGCTGTGCAGAGCCACAAGGTTCCCCTGAGCCTCCTTTTCTCCAGGCTGAGCTCCTTGCCAGCTCCCTCAGCAGCTCCTAGTGCTCTTCCCAGCTCCGTTCCCTTCCCTGGACACTCTCCAGCCCCTCAGTGTCCCTCCTGACCTGAGTGGACCAGCACTGGACACAGCACTCGAGGTGTGGCCTCAGCAGTGCCAGCACAGGGATGGTCACTGCTCTGCTCCTGCTGCCACACCATGGCTGGCACAGCCCAGGGGCCATTGGCCTTCTTGGCCACCTGGGCACCCCTGGGCTCATGTCCAGCTGCTGTCAGCAGCACCCCAGGGCTTTTCCATCCCCTCTGTCCCAGCTTGGAGCTGCAGGGCTTGTTGTGACCCAAAGGCAGCACCTGGCACTTGTTGACCCTCACACCACTGGCCTTAGCCCATGGTCCAGCCTATCCAGATCATCAATAAAGATATTAAATACAACAGGGCCCTATACTGAGCCCTGGGACCACCACTGGTGACCTGAACTCCATTCCCCTTCTCTTTGGGACCATCCATGCAGGCAGTGTTTTAACCAGGGAAGAGACATCCAAGCTGTGAGCAGGCAGCTTCTCCTGGACAAAACTGTGGGACACAGTGTCCAAGTCCTTCCTGAAGTCCTCCACAGCAGGCAGACGTCATCCACAGCCTTTGCCTCATCCACTCAGCAGGTCACCTTGCCATAGAAAGAGGTCAGGTTACTCAATGGAACAAAATATTCACCAGGTATTTAATTTTTTTGTTTCCCACACTGAAATATTTTGTCCAGCCAGAGCTACTTTGCTCATTGCCTCGTTTTGCACAGACCATTTTCTTTCAGTCTTTGCTGTTTTTTTCTTTCATTTCTGCCATGAAAGCTTAGTGCTTTTTTAGGAATGAGAAAACACCAGACAAAACCTCTGGGAAATCTTTCAAAGTGGTGTGTGGAGACTGACACAAGGAGGTGCTTTGCAGTGATAGACTTGAGCACTGCTTTGAAAGTGTCCTCCTGCTTCTCATGTCTGTTATGATTTTGGCAAGGGGCATTCAACATAACTTTTTATTTCTTTATATCTTCTTTCTAAAAAAAAAAAAAAAAAATTCCATGTATTTATTGCGTGCTTGAACAAGCCAGAAGAAAGTATTTAGTCCCTAGACACGCCTGTATTTCCTATGACAATTAAAAGCACTTTGGAGCCCATGTTTGTCAAGTCATTTATCCTTGCTTTCTGCAGCTTGAACTGATTGAAATATTCACTTTTATGTCCTGAATGCAAAGCTTATCACATGTAGCTCTGCCAGTATTTAGACAAACCAACATCCTAAGCTGAAAGTCCTCATACAACTTCAGATAAAATTATTTTATGCCAGTGTGCAGGTGTTTGTCTGTGTGTGCAAGCTTATATCTACATATCTGATCTGAAATTTATTTCAAACTAAATATTCTGGAATGTGGATTACATCTGGAAACATATTTCATATATATAAATAAATGTATATGCAACTATTTCAGATGTTTCAAAGGAGAACAAAAGTAAGCCTTCAGTACAGCCCCACGTTTAAGGATGTAAATTTTACAAGTTTCCTAATATATCTGTAGTTTCATTTTCATTATCAATGAAAGAGGAAAATATTTCAGTTGGGAGGAGTATTTAGGCTTGCAGCAGTGTGCTTGGCTGGTTACTGGAAACACCTTTCTGAAACACTGTGAAAATGGTGGAGGACAGAGCAGCTGTAGCAAGTGTTTGCAAAGAGGAATTCTGCTCTCAATAAAGCATCATTAAAGGTGAAATATGAGAACAGAAAAGGAGGTACTGGGCCAGGAATCCCTTAAAAAAGACCCTAAACTCACAGAGTCATAGGAGCATTTGGGTTGGAAAAGGACCTTAAAGCCCATCCAGTGCCACCCCTGCCCTGGCAGGGACACCTCCCACTGTCCCAGGCTGCTCCAAGCCCCAGTGTCCAACCTGGCCTTGGACACTGCCAGGGATCCAGGGGCAGCCACAGCTTCTCTGTCACCCTGTGCTGCTCAGCAGCAGCCCCTGGCCTTGTTGAACCTCCTGAGATTCCCATGGGACACTCCTGGGGATGTCCAGCTCCCTCTGGGTGCTCCACCCCTCAGCGGTGTCACCACACCTCTCATGATGACATCCTGCTGCAGGAGCAGTTCATTTTACATAAAGGTTTGGTTAATGCTGCTGTGGATTTCTCAGAGAAGAAAACATGAGGAGTTCACTGCTGCAAATCCTTCAAGCAGACAGAGAGGCGGGATATCTGCAACAGAAAATGATGAAAACAGTGAATGAGGAAGAACTTGACCAAATGACCTATGCTTTTTCATATTATTTCTCCAATTTGTTGTCACGGAATGAAACTGAAATTTTCAGGCAGTATTTACATAAAAATAATTGGTGATGGTACAAAGTGCTGTTGTTCTCTGAGTATTAAAACATTTCAAAATGTCACAGCAAATGCAAATCACTGTTTCTCTGGCTAATACTCAGATTTTCATAAAGGCATAAATAGCTTACGTAATGTAATTTAGACTATAAACTTTACATAGTCTTATAGTACATATTTCAAGTGTTTAGAAAAAGAGAATGTGTATTACCACCTGCATACAGTGATTACAAAAAGCTTAGTAAAACAGCTGGGTTTAACTTTTTTATATTACGAGTATAAATTCTCATTATATCAAGCATGAAGTGGTATTTCATGTGCTATCTTAAGTTAATTTCTAACAGTTACTTAGGTGAAAGTGTTAATAGATCATTATTAAAACCTTGTTTTGAATAACTATATATAGAGTGCAGCATTAAGATTTATGCAACAGTGGCAGTGTGTGGCAGTAGGCTTTCAATTTTTGGATATGTTGGTGGAGCAAATTAAAATGTTTATTTTAAAATGTCATAAAAAATACCCAAAAGCCAAAGTGCCTTTATTGCATTTAATTTTTAATGAAACGTTAGTGAAAGGAATTAAATTTCTGGTTGTAGCAAATGGGATTTAAAATTTGAAACGAGTCTGTAAATTAACAAAGCTTTTCATCACTCATTACAAGTCCAATGGGTCAAGGATCTTATTTTAATAATATTAGCTGCTTTCATCCATTTTGTTTCTCACAGTTTATTGAGAAGTTCTTGTCCCTTCTTCATAATCTTCACAAAATTGCCCTTTCCTCACTCTGCTCAAAAGCCTAATTAGGGTTCAGGAATTTAAAATTAACTACGAGAAATAGTGATAAGTTCTTCTAAAACTTCTAAAATATCACAATTTCTTGTGTTTGGGACAATGCTGTCATGTAATTTACAGTGAGAATAGGATTGAGAATGAGCAGTCAGACCACTCTTTAATATAACAACTCAACCTAAGTGTAGTCAATGATTTTTTCTGCCTGAGAGTCCAAAGTTGCATGTTTCTATAATGAAAGTAAAAAAACCAGGGATATAGTAAAAAACATTGTCTCCCTGGATATATTTTATTTTTGCTAAGACACTCAACAATGCATCTTGTTTGCCTTTCATTATGAAACTGATTAAAAGAATTTATATCAATGTTTTCATTATAAGGAAATGGAATTATATTCTATTTTAATAAAGCAAGTTTGAAAATTTTGAATTCACTGGAAGTTGTGTGTTTCCATGCATAGATGTTGCTGATTTTAGAAAGTTGTCTAGAAATCTGTTGTTCCTTCATGAATTGGGCAGGAAAAAAAAAATCTTGCAGATCTGTTAGATCAGATCTGAGTATTACAAGATTTGGAGAATATTTATTTATTTACTAGCTATCTTAAAAGCATTTACTGAAATTGTTAGAGGAAAATATATCATGTTGCATCCAGCATGGATCATAGTGAATGTGAGCTTCTCCTGACAGCTTCTCTTTGTGTGTAGGCAAATGAGCTTTATCACATAACCTAAATAAAATCTGGGCACAAAATACACAAAATATCTCAAAATATTAAATATATGCGGACAATTGCTTTTGTTGACAATGAATATTGGCAGATATTATGGAGAAAAAAATGCATTATCCTGCTAGGAATGACTGCCTTTAAAAAACCCTATTTGACACTTTCCTGTTTCAGGGTGGTTACAAACTGAAATAGTAATCAGAGTGTACTGCAGCAGCCTAATCTAATAAATAAAATAATTTGAATATTACATGACAAAATACGAACAGGTATGCCTGTGCCTCCCCCTGAAACTCATCTTTCTGTTTTTTCCACTTCCCCATTGCACATAACTCTTTTTTTTTGTTGTTTTTTTGTGATTTATACTATTACAGACATGCTTTGAAGAGCTCCATGATAGGACATGGAGGAGGGAGAAACCTTTGCAACAACCATGACTCTTCTAGGCCCTTTAATACCCCTATAAATAAATCCAATGCATAAATGGTTTGAAATTGTTGTTTAATTAATATTTTATGGTTGTTTTCAATGCAAAAAGCATCTCCAGAAAATTAGAAAGGATCAAACTCGGTAGAAAGGACAGAGGAAAGAAAAAATAAAAGGAGGTGTTGAATACAGTCCTTAGAGCACAAGTTGTGTGAAGGAGGAAAGAAGGATGTCTCGACACATTGAAAGGTTCAGAGGGTCCCTGAAGACCCAAACATTAGGAAGCATGTGAAGAAAAATGCCAGTAGAAGATATGTGCTTCAGAGGAAATCGGGAAAGGGATCATTTATTTATTTATCTGCTTTAATACCCTGCCAGCTGAATGAATTTGGTAAGGATTGCCATGGAGTGAGGATAAACCTGTCTCACCATCCACAAAAAACAATTAAAGTCAATCCATGGCACTTGCCATGCAAGCTGAAACCAGCCCAGCAAAGAATGAACCGTTTCCTGCTGGAGTTTCTCACCATGGTGGTGCAGCCTCAGATTTTCTGGTCCTGCAAAAAGGATCCGTGCAGACAGCTCGGCAGAATGCCACTGAGGAGAGGTGCCTGCAGGAAAAATCCATCCTGTGATAAACTGACAGTCAGGGAAGAGATATTACAGCAGTTTGGGGCTATTTAGTTCAGGTTTTGCCAATATCTGAGCAGGTAAACATTGGATGAACGGAACAGGGAGATGTCTAACATCCCCACAAACATTGCTGTAGCCAGTGGCCCGTCAGAAAAGAGTCACACATCAAACAGATTTGCTTCCTGAGAAATGATAACAAAATTTTGCATGAGTATAAAAGAAATAATAATGTTGGCTCCTGAATGCATGCTGACATTCATATTCCCAGAACACACCAAGAGCAATAATTATTAATTTTCTAGTCAGAACGATGCAACTCGATAGGGAGACAAAAAACTTGGAGGCATTCAGACTTCCCCTTTCCTGTCTTCTTGTTAATGCTTTTATTTTGAATATTAGTTTTTTGCATATTTCAGTGCTATTACACATCAGAGGCAAGGCAATCAGAGTTGCCAGCATGGCACTTACACTCAGCTCCATCTAGCATGATGTGGTGATTAGTTATATCACTCAGAGGTGGTTCTTAAAGATTTTTTTTTCTCCCCTAAAGGTGAATCTCCCTAAAAACATCACAGTAAGGGTCCACATGAATTGCCTCTAAGTGACTGCAGGTCAGAATTGCACTTGATATAGGATTTCTCCTCCTTTCTGCCCACAGGTCTCAGTTTTATATATCAAGCACTAGGATCTGAAAGTTAAGCTGAGATTGTATTTATTTTAATAGATGACTCCTATTTTCAGGTGAAAGAGCTTTAGAATTGGTTATCTAGAATATTTCAGGTCTGATTGCCAAATTTGTGATATCAGTGCTTTTCATGAGTTTATAATTTCTGGACTGTCACTGGGAGAGTGGAAATGGCTTGAGAAACAACATAATCTTGATTTTAAACATTATAAAACAAAACAAAAAACTTTCCCTGCACAGCCCTTTCTACTGGTATGGCCACGTCTCTAAAAGAATTTGACTTCAAATGTACATTTGTCATGTTAAAAAAAAAAGCAGGAAAAACCAAAAATCAAAGCCAAATTAAAAAAAAAAAAAAGAGAGAAAGAGAGAAAGAGAGAGAGAAAGAGAGAAAGAGAGAAAGAGAGAAAGAGAGAAAGAGAGAGAGAGAGAGAGAGAAAGGAAGGAAGGAAGGAAGGAAGGAAGGAAGGAAGGAAGGAAGGAAGGAAGGAAGGAAGGAAGGAAGGAAGAAAGAAAGAAAGAAAGAAAGAAAGAAAGAAAGAAAGAAAGAAAGAAAGAAAGACACAAACAAACAAAAAACTCCTCAACCCAGAACAAAACAAAATTAATCCAAAACCACACTATAATGGCCTGCCGTGAGTGTTGAACACCTGATGTTGGTTGTGTGTTGATCTTTAGGTTGTGATGAAAATAGTTCAAGAGATATTTGGCCATATTTTGTGTTACTTGCCATTTCTTGTGCTCCACAGCATGTTGAAGAGGGTGGAGAGATATTGCACGAGCAGCAAAAACCACACAAACAGGTGTGGTATTTTGGTTTCTTTTGGAAAACGACAGTCATGAGAACTCAACAACCCCATGGAATTCTCCAGGCTGGGACAGAGCAGCTGGAAAGCTAGGAAAGGCCCTTCCTGACAAGAGACTGAGGGGCTGGAGAGTGTCCAGGGAAGGGAACGGAGCTGGGAAGGGTCTGGAGCACCAGGATAGGCTGAGGGAGCTGGAAAGGAGCTCAGCCTGGAGCAAAGGAGGCTCAGGGGGACCTTGTGGCTCTGCACAGCTGCTGCCAGGAGGGGACAGCCGGGGGGTCAGGCTGTGCTCCAGGGAACAGGGACAGCAGGAGAGGGAACAGCCTCAGGCTGGGCCAGGGAAGGCTCAGGATGGACAGCAGCAGGAATTTCTCCATGGAAAGGGTGCTCAGGCCTTGGCAGGAGCTGCCCAGGGAGGTTTGCAGTCCCCATCCCTGCAGGTGTCCCAGGAATTGCTGGCTGTGGCACTCAGTGCTCTGGGCTGGGGACAAGGTGGGGATCAGTCACAGGTTGGTGTTGGAGGCTTTTTCCAACCTAAAGGATTCTATATTCCTGTGATTCTGACATTAGGAATGCTCTGATGGTCAGGCACTCAGGAGAAAAGGAGGAAAGGCGCTGAGGAAGGTGGAAACTCATATTTCCTCAGTACCTAACATCTTTCCAGTTTCTTCCCAGTGGCATCTGATCCTTCCCACCTGCAGCCAGACGTATTCAAAGGTTGGACTGGGTGATCTTGAAGGTCTTTTCCAACCCAAACAATCCTGTGATTCTGTGAGTGCAATTTAAGATTAAAAAAGGCACTCGGAGGGGGCTGTGTGAAGACACTCCATCCATCTGCCACTGACATTCACTTAGTCCTTTCTCAGGGCTGTGGTGATCATGTGGTGAAATTTATTAAAATTCCTTGCATCGAGCAGGGTAGAACACGCTGGCATATCACACCTCTGCCTTTCTATTTTAAGATCAGGAACACTGTAATGTTTTGCGGGCAGCAGTTCCTTTTGTGTGCTTTCAGGGTCACAGTGGGGCTGCAAAGATCCCACAAGGCTTGATCCTGGCACCTGCAGAGACTCAAGGTCTTTGTGACACCTACAGAGGCATCCTAAAGCATGGAAATATTTGCTTTCTTGTATTTAAGGAATTTTTTTTTCTTAATTCTGCTCCTTTCCCATGTATTTTTCTGATAAAATGCATTTATAACCCAACCTTTTAAGTCTCACCAGATGAAACTTTATTCCAATCCCATTAGGACAACTGGAAAATTGTTTAGAAGGCTGATGGGTTCAACAAATGTACACGAAGGGTAATTTCCCTTCAGTGTAATCAAATTGCAGGTAACTCAGTGGTTTCACTATCAGACTGTCTGCAGAATCTCTAGGATTAGTGCTTAGGAGTCAGATCTGTTCTTGTTCCAAAAGTAAAAATGAGCTAAGAGTAAGAAATTAAAAGATGCAAACCCCAAATACGGTGTATGTTTTCTCACAATTGGTAAAAATGGGTTATAAAGCTAAGGCAACTCAAACATTAATGGAACAATTACAAGTAAAACTTCTCATAACTTTGCAGAGAGCTAAATTTGGTTTTGAAGAGCATTTAAAACGAAATATGAAGCGTATTAAATGCTTCTACATAAGCAACAACTACAGAAAAACTGGATTTTAACCAACACAGAAGTGCTTCTCTATGTTTTTTCAGCTTGTCTGGTTTTAGCATGCAGAGGAGGATGGATGACGTACTGGAGGAATGAGGGAAATTCCCTACTTGGAGAAAACAGATAGCTTTGTGGAACCTTTTTGTTTGAGTATGCTATTTTGATCTGCTTAGAGATCTCAGATTTGAAATTGCTGTGGATTTACATTGAGCTCATCTCTTTATGCTTGTTCTTTTCCTGCCTTATGTTCTAAATTATGAAAATTTCATTTTTTTAATCAACATGTCTGTTTACTGATTTAATATTTCTAAAAGCAAAGCTGTGCAGAAGTCTTAAAAAAACCCCCAAAAACAAAAAAACCAGTATGTCACCCTATTTTCATATTCAATTTTATATAAATCAGGTTGCTATAACTACTGAAGAGAAACAGGCTTTGCATATTGGGTGTTAGAATCTGATATATTTAAACTGATTTCACAATGTAAAAGCTCCTGTGAAGACATGGCATTAAAAAGGGTTATTAGCATATTTATGTTTACTTCTCATATGCGAAATACAGACTTTTTAAATGAAATTGCATTATTAGAGAGAGAAATATGTTGTTCTGTTAACAACAACCTGCTGATTTGTTTGTGGTTTTTTTCTTCTTCTGAAAGGTCTCGGTACAACTGCTGTCATGTGAAATGAAAACTGATTGTATAAAATTTTAGTTTCTCTGTGTAATTCCAAAACAAATAATAGCAGTTCAAGCTGTGAGTACGTATGATTGGCTGTGTCTGACAAAACAACTGCTATGTGATTTTATTTTCCTTGAGTCTGCTAAAGAACAGAGCTCACTAAAACTGTCAGCAGATTGTAGGAAACTAGGAAAATTAAAAGGCAGAATTTTTTGTGGCAAAGTTTAAAAAATTGAAGCATGTTTGCACTTGCAGCACCATTCCCATTTCCTATGTTTTTTTAATCATAATGTTAAACTGCTATTGGTCATTATTGGTTATTAAAAACTAAAATAAATATACAATTTTCTTCTTACTGTACATAATCACCTAATTATGAGTTCAGTGGGAACATGTGCCCCATATATTCCTTACTATGTAAACCACTTTTGATGAAGAAAACTGTTTATTGGGAATCTTCTTCAGTGATAAGATGGAAAATAGATTTTTTTTAATGTGTTTTAAGCTTTTCAGCATCAGTAAAATAAGCGTGCTTTAATTTCAATCACTGCTGATCACCCTTGATCCCCTGTGAATTCGTGGGGAGCTGTCAGTTCTCATAATCAGTAAATATTTCTCATGCAGGGTCTATAAACTTGTTAGTTTGAGGATTGTTTGTAGCATTCCCGCTCCTGGTTTCTCCATCCTCTGCATTTTCTAATGACTTTTTCATGAACTACACAACTGCAATATTTTTTTCCAATTCAGAGACCATCTTCTGATAAGAAAATGATTTAGAAGGCTATAAAATGGATAATATTTTAAACTGCTGCAATAAATAGTCTTGGGAGTGCTGGTGATCCAGAGCCAAGGAATCCATTGAGCTAAACACAATCATTTATCTTAGCTGGATTACATGTGCAACTCACAATAAAAGAAGAAATCTTTGGCGTTGTTCAGTTTGTTACGAATTGCCTGACATAAGTAATTTGCAGCCCCATATACTCTGCCATTCTGAAGGAAATTCAGCCTCAGATAGGTTTAGAATTATCTGGCACAGTTTTCATGCAGGAAAGGGGTTTTATTTGATTCAGAGCTGCAGGATGGAGCTGGGAACGGAGCTGGGAAGGGTCTGGAGCCCCAGGAGCAGCTGAGGGAGCTGGGAAAGGGAATCAGCCTGGAGAAAAGGAGGCTGAAAACATTTTGAAAGGAGAAAAGTGTTTTGAGTTTTCTGGGATAACACAACAGCAGCCTCAGGAGAAGCGCAGTGAAACATCATCACTTTGCATGTGTCCAAACACTCTCTGTGAGACTATCATCGCCAGGCATCACATTAATTACTCCTGTCACAGCTACTTCTTGCTCTTTTCACTTCCTAGCCTCACAAGCAAGGCATACTTGTTAACAGGCCTGTGGCTTTTTCATGAAAAAACCAAAAGTGGAATAATGAAAGCAACTAATCTACACAAGGATATTCTTGTATATTCGGTATGAGTGTAGGATTCATGAGACGTGTGATCAGGTTTGCAAAGTTAGTAAAAACATACGTGACATGTGCTATTTAAGATTATTAGCTGAAAGCATAAGGATGTTGCTGAAAAAAATATTTTCACTGTCCTGCAGGAGTAGCTCTTCATAAAGAATGGAGGAACAGTTACTTTCCTGAACTGTGTGTCATGAATCTTGGAGAGAATTCATTATAAATTATTGATACATAGCAATCATTAAAATGTGCTGCCATCAGATTTTTAACAAATAACCTTCCTAAATTGCTAATGTCACCTTTTGTCAGCTTTCTGGAAGAATTAAATTTATGTAGTGAAATGAGTTGGGTAGAGGATGATATTAACACTTCTGCATGATGTGCTTTTAATTTAAAGTTAGCCTGTTGATGATAAGCAATTTGTGTTCTCAGTGATTTGTGTATCAAACTAAGGTTGACTGAGAAAAGGGGAAACCCAAATGATGCCATCAACCAGAATTAGCACAAAACCACATATTTACAGGGGCAACTGCTTTTGTATGCAAAATATACACAAAAAAAGGGATTTATTCACAAATTTAATAATTCCCACACATGAAGTATAGACATAGTTTTAATAGTTGATTTAATATAATGCAATTTGTGTTTTAATTGCCAGTGTTTTAATGCACCAGAAAGACATATTCATCTTTGTATGTTACTTCCCCACCATGCAGTTCAATCTTTTTGATACCTTTTTTGTTGTAGAGATCCCTTAAAAGACATGAAGAGATTTGTTCACTGTTTAACAGAGCATAAAGATTTAATCATACTGCAGTTAAAGTGCAGAAAAGTAGTTACAGGTTCAGGAACCTCCCGCATTTTGCACTGAAGAAATAAGTTTTCAACATCAGCTATTGCTGGGATAACAATCAGGGACAGAGAATGAAGTATTCAAATAATTTCTAGAATCCAGTGATTAAATCTGTGATATGATGTTTCAATTTCCCCTTCTTTGCCAGGCTTGTTTTGTGTAGCATTGCTCATATATTTCACAGAGCAAACCTGACTTTCAGTCCATCATGTGCTGTGCTGGGGAAAAAGAGGAAAGTGTGGTATTTTTTCTGTCCCTTTATCTATTCTTTTTTTGAGGGCTTCCCTTCTGTCATGTTTTTACAAACCCTGGGAGGGGGCAGCTGAGTGTTTTGGGGCTGGCAGTGTCTATTTTCACACAGCACAGTGCCAGCAAGGCACAGCCACAGTAGGAGAACATTGCATTCCCAGCGCACAGCCCATCAGCCCAAGCTTTGACCTGTAAAGAGTTGGTTAACTCCCAATTTCTCCAGGAGCAGCTGGGTGGAAAGGCAGCTTCTCTGTCAGAATTGATTCCGAGCCTCGTGCAGATTGTTTCAGCTTTTGGGAGGGAGAGGAGGTGGAACCTTTAAACCTGTGAAGCTTGTTAGACTTATTCGGTGTTATTAGCTTTGCGTTTTCGGGGAGTCAGTTATCCAGGAATGAGGATCTGGAAGCGTTTTTTTCTTCTATCGACAGCTATTGAATGTGTTGTTTCCAAGGATCAAATAATTAGATTTCTCAGAAGAGAAAACTGAGAGGAATAAGAGGTTTCTCAGGAACACACAGCCACAATTTGGAAGGAGGCTGTTGAGAAGAGAACAGAGCACACTCCCATTTCCTGAGTGCTCATCTCTCTCTCCTAAAGCACTCTGCATGTAGAGGAGACATTCATCTTTGAAAGTTTACCTCTTTATAAAAACAACTCAGTGAAAACACAAAATCTGATGAAAACTGTTGTCCAACAAGGATATGGTTGCAATGCCTCCCCTCACAACACCACACAGTTTCCTGGGAAGGCTGACATTTCAGCACACTCATAAATGGTTTATAGGAGTTGCAAACTGCTGCTCAAGGCAAGATTTACAAAGTTCAGGCTGCAAAGAGTGACAGCAAAGCAGCCCAAAACCCCAAGACTCAATTTAGGCAATGACCTTTCTGGTAGATCCCTTCTCTTTGGTGGAAGCTTGGCATCTGAGACTTGGTTAAGCTCTCTGAATCATTAGGTGAGTTCTCTATGAAAACTATGAAAAAAACCCCAAACATCAATGACTCAGTTTAATTTCCTTCACTTCTGTTGCACAAAACATTATTTGGCTGAGTGCATTTTCATTTTCCTATGCTGCCTATATCTGAACAACAAAATAAAGCAAATTGTAGATACAAATTCTGTTCATTTGACTGATAATGTTAGTTTAATCCTATAATGGGACTAACTCATTCTTCACTTCAAGAGCTGCTGTTTGAAATTCAGTTATGGCATACATTTGTAGCAATAAATCTTCAATACGATATAATATTTTTACAAATGGAATTAAGTAATGCTTTTAAAATAGATTAAATATCTGTGATCATAAGCATTTTTTAAATGCCTGCTTTTTTTTTATTTTTTTCCTCTCTTGACTTTTATTTACACTTCATTCAGTCCATGTGAATCAATGCAAAAAAAGCACATATTTGGTAGTTCAGGTTGGCCACTGTGAGTATGTGGACATCTAAATTGAATATGATTTCCAACAATTTTATTGTAAAACTTAATTTTTCCTAGTTTGGAGAAGATGAGCATGGCAAAGCAGTTGCTTGAAATGGATGTTGAATTTCATTTATGCATTTTTATCTATTAGTTACATGGATTTACTTTCCCCATGCACTGCACTCTAAGGGCTTTTTTTGGTTTGGAATTTGTACTTTTCATCTCTAGGCTTTGCATCTGATGCACACTGGAAGTGCTCCAGAAACTTTATGGTTGCTAAAAAAAAAAAAAAAATCTCTAAAAAAATATCGTGAAAAAACATCTTGAGTTCTAGATGCTTGAATAAAAAAGTAAAAACTGCCAGAAAGTTATTTCTCAAGAACCAGACTTTAACACATTCTCCCATACTGCAGAGCCAAAGAACAGTCCTTTACTGAGCATGTAGAGTATCACAGTTTGGCTGAGAGACTCTGAACTGAGTCTTTAAATGGATTTATCTTGGACACTAACCCTGGGACATATCCAAGCAATGTGTGTTTTACTATAGTTTTGTCATAACCCTTGAGAAAATGGAAATAATTTAGACACTTGCAGCCTTTTTTCTGCTGTCCCTCACAGACTGCAATAGTTGTGCTCATCTTCTTCCTCCTTGGCTGGAGAAAGCAAATTTCTTAACGAAAAAAGCCCTCAAATTCACTGGAAGTCCATAAATGTGCATTTCTGTTTCTTTGCATATGCCAATAGCAACGGCACAGTGGATAGACCTGCATAAACATAGAAAATAAATAAATATAAATAAATCAAAATAAAAATAAAAATAAAAATAAAAATAAAAATAAAAATAAAAATAAAAATAAATATAAATATAAATATAAATATAAATATAAATATAAATATAAATATAAATGTAAATGTAAATGTAAATAAATATAAATATATAAAGCCACAGGAGAGGTCATTAAAATATTTACTTACTTATTTCTGTTTCAATGCCAATGACTGACATTTGGAAGTAGCTTTTGGGGAGAGAGAGGAGAAATAACGAAAAGAGCAACTTTAAACTGAGGAAAGCAAATTGAACTAAAGGAAATTATTTCAACGTCAGCAGTGCCAAACAATGAAAAAGAATTAATTATAAATAACAATTATCTTAGTTATTACTAATTATAAGGAATAAGAAGATTCCAGCAGGTGATCTCAAGCTCTGGGGAAGGGAAAAGAATTCTACATATTCTCTCAATTTAACTTACAAGCCAATATATGACCTGCTTCAAATCTTGTGATTTGCATGGGAAAAAAAGGCCAATTTTTTCCCCTTTCTTTCTTTTTAGCATTATTTGATCATCACTTTTTTGAGATGTAGAGAAACAACCACTTCTCACCAAAAGTTCAGGGACACACAGAACCATTCCTACTGCATGGGCACAATGCAGTTACTTAAATTAGAAATATCTTGGACAAAGTTTTTTCAGACTGAACTGCAGATTTGTTTTTTTTAAGGCAAAATAAAAATAAATATAAATAAATTTCATTGAGAATGGTCATATTACTCAGTTATAAATCCCTAAATAAGACTCTACAGTGTGCTACAAAATGATGTTATCTGAACACACTGGTCCAATGACTATAGAGATATTTAAGATTTTATGTGTAAGAGGCTAATGTTGAACACACTGACATCTCATTTCAGAGAAGTCTGCTGACTGATTACACCTGAACACCTAAATACATATTTGGGAAAAGTATTCCCATATTTCTCAACTGCTCTGCTCACAGGGCCTGTAATTGTATTTTTCCATCACTCATTTTTTCATCAGATGTGCTAACAAGTTGAAAGCAAACATTTGCTTTTCAAATGGCTCATTATTAGGCTGAATGCAATTTAGAAGTTCCTGTTTGGTTGGCAATAACAGGGAAAATATTAATATTAAAAACCCAAATAATTATTTTTTTAAATGACTGAAAATGGTAAAGAAGTCATATTTTTCAGGAAGAAGTATCTAAAACCTTTGAGGTCAGTGAGAATGCAGCTGTAGGCAAAGGCTTGTGTGTTTTCACTGTAGCAATGCATCTCTAGAGTGGAAAACAATATATTAAAAAGAGTTCTGCAGTATTTTAAGTTGTAACTGAAATTCTCTATTCTCCTCTCTAACCAGGAGCCTTGCTTTTTGAAAAGTGTAATCATATATTTTTATCACTACACTGCAATGATACTTTCACAACCATTTAGTTGCTTTCAATTATTAACATTTATAGATGCATGTTCAAACAAAATGTCATATTTCTCACTTTAAGGATAAATGGACATTATGGCTAATTGACTTGAAACAAAACCCCATACAAAATGAAAGGTCAGACACTTAGCAATTAGCTTTAAAAATATTTTTGGAAGAAGGTACTATTTTTTTTCCTAATTAAATTAGTTTAGAAATAGCTACTCCTCAAAGACTATCCTCTTAAGTTTTTAATTCCAGGATAAATAATGTGATTATTCACCTGTGCCAGGGACTCACCACCCTCACAGGGAAGGATTTCTTCCTAATATTTAATCTAAACATATGTTTTTCTCTACTGTGGTACAAAACTCCAACATTAAATATCATTTTTCCCTTGCACATTGCAGAACCTGGGAGATTTTATTCCGTGAAGACTTTCTCCCAGAAGGTTGTTTTGAGCCACTTTTTGATTAAATATCTCGTGCCCTGGTTCTGACACTGTGTCATTGAAAGTTACACTCTGCTCAGATCTTAATTCCATGATAAAGGCATTATGATCCTGCAGCAAAACAGCAGTGTGGATACAACTTCATCAATCACATTTTGCTGCTGCTGAGGGTTTGTGGTGACATTAAGACTGAAAGGACTTTGAAAATAAACTGAATTAATGGCTCAAGTTTTGAAAATGCAGTTATTGAAATTAATCACGCCTAGGTGAATTACCAAGGGAAAGGAGCTTTGATAACCAAGAGCCATAAAACCAAAACACTCTGAACTAGAGAACCATAAAATTTTAGCCCCTAATACACTAAAAATCACAGAATCACAGCATGTTTGAGAATTGAAAGACTCTCTGGAAGGCATTTTGTCCAACCATCTTGCTGGTGGCCTGTAGCACGCCAACTGGTGTAAAACATATTTCTGTTCTTTGCCAAAAGCTGTGTTTTAGCAAAATTCAGATGGAAAAGTAATTTGACTAAGAAAATAATCTAAACCAAATGTCTCTTCCAATGTTTTCCTGTTCCTTTAGGTGTAATTTTGCCTCTACTGACTTGATGACAGTTTTCTTGATTAACCTTAACTTTAGGAAAGATCAGGTTCTACCTCATTTGCACTCTTTAGAAATGTACCTCTAATTGCGAAATGAATATAATCTTTCAATATACTTTATGCTATTTTTCAAAGTTGAGATTGATAGTAAGCAGAGGAATAGCAGAATCAAAATGCAACCAGATGCTAAATCAGCATTCTAATTCTATGAAATTTCCAAAAAACTTGCTGAAAGAAAAACAGAGAGAAGTGGAGCTTTCATGATTTCTCATTTTTTTTTGTTTCCTCACCTTCATTATTACTCTTTCGGTCTTTATATCTCCATGTGTATCAATCTATATCATGGAATTAAAAAAAAACCAAAGATAGCAAGTTTAATTAAAAAAAAAAAAAAGTTGGTTGGTAGTCATCATCTCCAAAGGGATATTGTCAGTCGAATATTTCAAATTCCAATCTTTACAAGGTATTATAATGAGTAGAATTTCTACAAGTTTTTGTCAGAAGCCCCTCCAAATCCAGTCAGGTTGTTGCAGACAATTAAAGTAGAAGTGGAGGTGAAAACTGTGTCCAGCAGGACTGAGATCAACCTCCAAATTCAAAGCTGAAATAACCAAAGCCTACCAGGTTTACTATTTCACTGTCAGTTCTCACTGAAAGATTTCATTTCAAGGTGTTCTTCACAAACATAAAAAGAGAAACACTAATGAATGATTTTTAACAGTCTTGAGTCACTTTTTTAAAAAACCTGCCGTTTGGCTAAGTGATTCTCCTTGAATTTTATCACAGAGTGCATGAGAAAAACAAGACAGAGCTAGGAAAATTCAATACTAGCCAGGCATCATTGATAGGGTGATCATAATTTAATTCATGTTCTTAAAAATGGGAAGGTGACAGAGACATGCAGCCTTCACACTAAACTGAACTAATTAACATCATTACATTCACACAGGATAAGGCATTTCAAGGGATACTTTTTCTGTTCTGAATTTTTACAAGCACCAATTAGAACTAAATTGTGAGCCCTTAGTAATCAGAAATTGAAGACACCATGAGATTTATCAACCATTGATATCACTGAGCACAAGATAAAAGAGCGTAAAATATTTTTAACAGTGGTGAGTGGAAGAGTATGGTTTCTTAATACATGTGTGTGTGTGTGTCCATCTGCCTGGAAAATATGACAAAATGTGTAGCATTGCATTTAAATGAGCTGGGCAAGGTATTAAATGAACAACAAATTACAAAGGATGCAATAAAAGACACAGGAAATATTCTTTGCAAAATACTTTTCAGGACAGGGTTCTGCTCCCTTTCCAGTTTAAGGGAGCAGTTATTTTAGGAGAAAACAAGGTTAAGCACAGAGCCATCTCATTATTATGCTGTGAGCAGAAATATCTACATGATCCTTCCTCATCTCTGCCAGGAGAAAGAGCTCTGGATCTGAGACTGCCATCTATTAATATTCTCCAAACCCCTGAACTCCTATTGTTCAGAGGTTTTTTTCACCCCCCCCCCAGTTTTGACTTCTCTTCAGTACAGCTACTAATAAATAATAATTTCAGATTATTATTTATTATCTTATCATATTCTATAATAAGACTCTTATCATATTCTATAATAAAACCACAAAATCATGTAGGACTATAAGAAAATCCTCTCAAACTGAGGAAAACTAATTTGTTATCTTTTTTTCCCCCATTTCTGGAGAGATTTATCAATATAGAAATCATTTGTAAACTGGGCTTCTTTAAAAAACCCAAAATACATTTGGGGCTAATTTATTTCAGTATTTGAATTTGTCTGAGAAAAGTAAATCACGTAATTTATTAGGTCTAAAATGAATTCATTCTTGTTGAGTAAACTGAGAATCCAGTCATTTCCTCAGCTTTGTCTCAATGGTGTGTGTTTATATTCTTTCAATTTCACATCTATTTTTCGAGGCAGAATATTTCCCATGCATAAAGGAATGATTTTAAATTGCCATGGTGCTCATTCAGTCATCACTTCCACATGGCTCAAACTCCTTCAATGAAACTTTGGGAAAGAGTATGGATTTCCTCACTTTACACATAATTTACACTGTAGTGATTTCATTTAGCTGAAACCCTCTTTAAACTTTTTAAAGCTCTCTACCTATTCCCTAATAAAAGAAATGATCCAGGAATCTTACAGAAGCACAAAAGCAGGTCTAGTAGAAATATTTTTTTTTAGCTGCTTCAGTCTGGAACACTGAAATATTTAGCCTCCAGTATTTCAGTTTGAGGGGAATATAATGATACTTTTATACATACATGGCATAAAAGCACAGAAAGCCATAATGTTCATGCAGGGAAGGACAAAATGTTCAATTTTACTGCAGAATAATTATGCCTTTACTAGATCAAAACTGCTTTTTGCATCTCCACAAGACTGTTGTTAGGAATTTTCATGTGTTTCAAAGGCTATTTTTAATTCGATTCAATTACCATCCTGAAAAATAGTGATATAAACAGAAAAACCAAACAAAGCAAACAAAGAAAAACCAAATAAACAAGCAAAACACCCACATCCCCCCAAAAACCAAACCCCAAAAAACAAGAGATATTTGTATCTAGCCAGGCATTAACCTCAAGAGGGAGAATAATTGGAGGGAAAAAAATCACTAAAGGCATAGAAGAGTTTAACACACTTTTAAATATCTTAAAAAGACAGGTTGGACAGTATTTAGTGCAAGAAACAGACTGTGCAACAACAGTCTTTGAAGCTATTATTTAGTGTAAGGACAGTGGAAGTTGGGGAAGATTTTACCAAAAATAGCTCCTTCCTAAGAGCTTAAAATGAGAAACCTCTCTGCCTTGAATTCTACATTCCAGTTGCCTTTTGCCTCAGAGCAAGGACCTAACAAACTTTTTTTACTTGCATACTCTTCCTAAAAATGCAATCATGAACAATAGCAAAAAACCCAAGATAAGATCACAAAATTGACTATCAGATACATTTGTTGGCATTGGCCCATGAAATGTTAACTTCCTTTTAAACCTATTTCATAGCTACCAACTACCTTGACGAAGACACTGACTTTTGGTGCAGAAGAAATGATGAAAGCCTGAATTAATTGTCTTTCTTTATACACAGCATATTGAAATAGAATGTTTTGCTGTGAAGGTGTTCTGGGCTGTTTCACTTAGCCCTCTTTACAGATGGAGATGAATGAAGAGTTTATGGTGTTCTCTGTAAAATGAAAGATCAGACTTAATTATTTCATATGTTATAGAGACATCTGAGAAAATGAAAGGTTGTTTTCAATAACAAACCAAAAAAACCCAATCCAAACCAAACCAAACCAAACCAGCATCAAATAGTGAATA
The DNA here is from genome assembly GCF_008360975.1 of Lichenostomus cassidix. Classification (NCBI taxonomy): domain Eukaryota; kingdom Metazoa; phylum Chordata; class Aves; order Passeriformes; family Meliphagidae; genus Lichenostomus; species Lichenostomus cassidix. Next base: position 2,442,968 of record NC_139511.1, read on the forward strand.
TTCAAAAAAGTTTGTGCTCTGTCTTCACTCCCTGATGCTGTAATCCAATGCCTATTAAGGAAATAATAAATCTTCTCAATCACTAATTAAGTTATGTCATAGGGAAGAAAAAATAATAAAATTGACTCTGTCAACTTTCTTATACTTTATATGTTTTTTAAATATTTCTGAAAGTATTGTCCTTTTAAACATGCCTTTTTACTAGTGTTTACATATATATATATTTACATATATTTATACACAAAAGAGAGAAAAACAACCCAAAGGAATACACACAGTCTTGCAAGTGGAATAAATAAGAAAAAAGCCCCACACTTTGATGATGCTTGAATGCTCATGTCTGTGCTGAAACTGATACAGGATTACGATAATATCCCCCAGAATGCTACAGGATAAAAATGGATGAGACACTCTGTTAACACATTCACATGTATGAGTGACTCAGAATGTTTAAAAATCTGTAGAGTAAACCCTCAAATCGCAGATAAATTATGCACTGATAATGTCCCCATGCTTCAGGATAATGAATTAAACTCTAAATTAGGATGGTATCATAGTTGCACAGGTATGTATAATGATAAATGATCTGTATTACCCTTTGAATCACTTAATGACTTTGCACCTCATGCTGAAAGCTTTTTAGATTTTATTGCCCTTTGAAGATCCTCCATCTGATTTAGACATTAGTGGACTACAAATCAATACTAATGGAGGCATGACAGTAATTCATATTGCCTTTAAGTACAGTATGCTAAACACTTAAAAAACTTTATTTTTTTTTATTCAGAAATTGCTGATCTTATACAGAGAGATTATTCTTTGACCACTCTCTGAAATTCTTTTACCAGGTCCATGGAGGAAGTTTCCTTCTAAGAGACAGCAGTTTTACTTCTTGGATACCAATAACAACTTTTGAAAAATCTCAGTCCTTCCTTTATTTGTCTTTAAATTGCTTTTTAGAGACCAAAACTGAAACCGTTTGTTTGTCATAGTTTCTACTCAAGACTGATCAGTATAATTATGTAGAAGTGCTTTATGATAGGAATATATTAAAAAATTGGGATAAGGGACAAAAAACCAAAGAATCAAAGAATCACAGAAGGGTGATTTAAGGTGGAAAGGGACCCTAAATCCCATCCAGTGCCACCCCTGCCCTGGCAGGAACACCTCCCACTGTCCCAGGCTGCTCCAAGCCCCAGTGTCCAACCTGGCCTTGGACACTTGCAGGGATCCAGGGGCAGCCACAGCTTCTCTGTCACCCTGTGCCAGGGCCTGCCCACCCTGCCAGGGAACAATTCCTTCCCAATATCCATCCATCCCTGCCCTCTGGCAGTTTGCAGCCATTCCCTGTGTCCTGTCCCTCCATCCCCTGTCAATAGTCTCTCTCCATGTTTCCTGCAGCTCCTTCAGGCACTGAAGGCCACACTGAGGTCAGCCCAGAGCTTCTCCTCTGCAGGCTGAACAATCCCAATTCTCTCATCCTTTCCTTCTGTTCTTCTGCTGCCATTTGCATTTTCATGTTTTAACCCCAGTAGGGTGATAAACACTCAGCAGCAGCTTGGTCACTCCTCCGTGGGATGAGGGAGAGAATCAGAAGGGTAAATGTACAAAAGGGTAAATGTACAAAAAGGTAAATGTACAAAAGCTCACAGCTTGAGCTAAAAGCAGTTTAACAGATCAAGCAAAAGCCACTTGTACAAGGAAAACAAGGAATCCATTCCCCACTTCCATGGGCAGGCAGGTGTTCAGCCATCCCCAGGACAGCAGGGCCCCACCGTCCTTGGAAGCACAAATGTCACCTCTCCAAATGTCCCCAGTTCCTCATTGTTTATTCTCCCAGCATTAGGAGTGTGTGTGGATGTGCACCCACAAACACACAGGGAAGAAAACAACTGATTATTGTGGTGCATCTCCTTTTAGAACTTGTGGGTCATCAGATTGTATCTGATTTTCTCCAGGAGAGAAGAAAGGGGGAAACTAACACTGCCAGCAGCATCATCTCCACTGTCCCCTGGGTTTTCTTCTCTTTCCATGTCTCATTTAGTTTCATTTTGATTTCCAATGTAACTAATTTCATAAGAAGCCCTCTGGGCCTGTGTACCTCAGTATTTCACTAGGAATTACCTACTGGCCCTGTGAAATATCCATTCCTTCTGTCAAATACATGATGATCTTGCTTGCACAGAGACAGAGATTTGTTGTACAATTCAGTGACACACTAATAGCTACACACAGAAAAATAATAGCTTTTCTGTTTTGTCCTGATTTTTTTCTGGTGAGTGGTTTGGGGTTTGCTCTATTTTTTAATTTTTTTTTTTAATGTGTCATAAGACATTTTTGGAACTAATGGTTACACAAATTCTGTAGAATCTTTGTGCTACACAAATCTGTTCTCCATCCACAAAATGCTTTGAGCAGGAATAAAGGAAATTTTCAGAAAACAAAGTTAATTTGTGCATGTAATCTAGTATCTCATGGGAGCTGTACAGAGAGAACCATCCATATATCTGAGAAAACTTTATTTTGTCATAATCAAATACTCTTTTTCCCCTCCTCTTTTATAGAACTGTCCTTCAGTCCTTCCATTTCTTCATTTATCTGCAGTGAATTTACAGAAAACAATGTTTGTTGCTGTTTGACCCAAGTTCATTCCAACACTAGGTTATTTTTTCAGAATGTCTTATTGGAAAAAAAAGCTCTGTGTGACTATGTGATGAAACTCTGTCACACAGAGCATGTCAACAGAAGGATAAAGTTAAGATTGCTCCCCAAAAATGTATCTGTTTAGAGAGAATGGAATAAAAAGTTAATGATTTGGGGTGTTTTTTTGCATTCAGTTTGTAGGTAGTATAAAGCAAATCAATTATATCTGCAGCAATTACAGCAAAAGTGTGTCCACATGCATAGCCTACCAATAATAGTAAAGGGTTTTATCTCATTACATGTTTACTCCAATGAGTAAATCACCTATTTTAGTGGCCCACACTGGGAGGCAGGTGATCAAAGGATGTAACAGCAGTTTGCACAGCTGTTTCCTGGTGTAAAACAATTGAGGCTCTAATAAACACCTCCAACAGCTCCACATTTCCATCTGTTCAACTCAACACCTCAACTCTTTCTGCTCCAACCTTCCCCCTTTCCCTTGGTTCCATCTTGCCCAAAGTTATTTTACTCACACAAGGATGTTCACCATCGTCCCAACCTAGGGGGAGTTTCTCAGCAAATCCTCTTTTCCTCTTTCCCCTCCTCTCACCAGAGTTCCACCATTTTCAACTGAATCCACCTCAGCTTTTTCCTTCTCCTCTCCCACAGGAAAACAGTCCACACTCTCAATTGAAAATATTTTTGTAATTAAACTGAGATGATAATGCATTTTGGAAGTAGTACTACCATGCCTAAAATATGAATCCAGTTTCAATTACTCTTTTTGTAATTGTTTCGGTTTTGATTTTTATTTTGTTATTACCTCACAGGTAGCCTCATATTTAATTTACTGTAATTGATCTCTCTTCACTGATGCCATCAGATATTGAAATTCCCATTTCCGAAGAAAGTTTCCATAAAAAATAATTTCTATTGACTAGTATGCTGCCTGAAATAGTATTTTCAGTCTGGCTTTGTGACCCTTGCTCACAACTTGTCATGAAAATTAAGATAACTTTCTGTTTTTCAAATAATTTGTGTGGAAGCTCCAAAGGTGACATTGTGAAAAAAGAAATAAAATAAAAGCACCTTTATTTTCCAAGATCTGAAAGACTTGATATCTTCATACAGCTGCAAGTACTGAGTTTTCAGTTCCATGCATCTTGAAATGGATTAGAATTGTGAGAATTTAGAAAATAAACTGTCTTTTAGTAACTTTCAGAGTTCTTGGAAGCAATAAAGGTTTAAACATCATAGAAAGATTCTTTTATCTATTATAAATGAAAGCTAATAGTGACTTTTCTTTGAAAAGTTAGCCACAATCACAAGTCTTTGAAAACAATAATTGGCTAAAAAGCAGAAAGAGTGATGTGATATAATTTGGTTTATGCTATTCTATGCTGAATATTTCAATCATTATAGAAAGAAAAGTTACTAATCAAATAAGAAAATGAAAGACTGTATTGAAATGCCTCTCTCTGTCTCTCTCCCTTTCTTCCAGAATTAAGACTTTTACTTATGGTCATTGTTACCTATATTACTCCTTCAGAAACGGCTGGCTGTCTCCCTCACTACATTGACAATGGTCCCTTAAAAAGCTTAGTTAGGCTAAATTATTATATTCAGATTTAAGCAGCTGTTCAGACACTTGTGCCCAAACTGATGTAGGTTACATCCCATCCGTGGTCTTCAGGAAATGTCACTAAAATAGCTTGTTTTACTCATCAGTATGCTCATGGCAGCGATGAAAAATTGTAGAAAATACACCAAATCTACTTGTTCTTGAGAAAATTCATTCTGTGAGGCGTTGCATTTTCTGTCAAAGCTGTGGGATAACACCACACGAAATTTGCCATTGCAGATCAAATTTCCCTGCAAACACTCACAGTGAATTTCCCACAGTTGCACTAGAGTAAGAAAAGACTGGGGAAAAAAATAGAGAGATATCAGCTGCCTCTCCATCACAAAAACCAGTGACCATTTTATTCCAAGCACTTGTTTCCACGCTGCTAACTTCCTCTTTTTTATGTATTTTAAGATATTGCGGTCTTTATTAGATAAGTCTTCAGCAGTTTTTGTAAAGATCAAATAATCCATCAGGCAAGATCAAAGCTCCATTTGCCCACTCCCTCCGTGAAGTCAGGTGACACATTTGCAGAGGAAGTCCCTCAGCCTAGAGAAGGATTTTATTACATGTGGTGTGAATTTGATTTTTTGTTTTGGCTAGATGCTGTTTCAACATGATTTCTCAGGTCAGACAAAAAGGTGGGCAGCACATCCACTGCTCCTGATGGTAGCAAAAGCCGAATGGTGGGAAAAAGACCTTGGTGCAAATGTGTACAAGCAGCACGAGCTGCAAAAAGTGAGATTGTAGGAAAGGCAAGGCAAGGTAAGGCTAAGATGTAATATTTTCTAGTCCAACTTCCAAACCTCTCACTTAAACTCTAACTAGTTTTCTTCCTTCCTTCCTTCCTTCCTTCTTTCCTTCCTTCCTTCCTTCCTTCCTTCCTTCCTTCCTTCCTTCCTTCCTTCCTTCCTTCCTTCCTTCCTTCCTTCCTTCCTTCCTTCCTTCCTTCCTTCCTTCCTCCCTTCCTCCCTTCCTCCCTCCCTCCCTCCCTCCCTCCCTCCCTCCCTCCCTCTCTTTTTCTTTCTTTCTTTTCTTTCTTTTCTTTCTTTTCTCTCTTTCTTTTCTTTTCTCTTTTCTTTTCTTTTCTTTTCTTTTCTTTTCTTTTCTTTTCTTTTCTTTTCTTTTCTTTTCTTTTCTTTTCTTTTCTTTTCTTTTCTTTTCTCTTTTTTCTTTTCTTTTCTTTTCTTTTCTTTTCTTTTCTTTTCTTTTCTTTTCTTTTCTTTTCTTTTCTTTTCTTTTCTTTTCTTTTCTTTTCTCTCTTCTCCTTTCTTTTCTTCTCTTTTCTTCTCTTTTCTTTTTTCTTCTCTTTTCTCTTTTCTTTTCTTTTCTTTTCTTTTCTTTTCTTTTCTTTTCTTTTCTTTTCTTTTCTTTTCTTTTCTTTTCTTTTCTTTTCTTTCTTTTTTTTCTATTCTTTCTCTCTCCTCCTTTCTTTCTCTCCTTCTTCTCTTTCTTCTCTTTCTGCCTTGCCTTTTACCTTGAGCTGCCTTTTGCCTTGCCTCCTTGCTTTTCACCTTGCGTTGCCTTTCACCTTTTTCCTTGCCTTTTCTGTCACCTTTCCTTTTGCCTTCTATTCTGCCTTGCCTTTTCCTTTGCTGCACCTTGTTTTGCCTCACCTGGCCTTGAGCTTGCCTTTTGCCTTTTGCCTTTTGCCTTTCCTTTTGCTTTTTGCCTTTTGCCTTTTGCCTTTTGCTTTTTGCCTTTTGTTTTTGCCTTTTGCCTTTTGCCTTTTGCCTTTTGCTTTTTGTCTTTTGCTTTTTGCCTTTTGCTTTTTGCCTTTCCTTTTGCCTTTCCTTTTGCCTTTTGCCTTTTGCTTTTTGTCTTTTGTTTTTGCCTTTTGCTTTTTGCCTTTTGCTTTTTGCCTTTCCTTTTGCCTTTCCTTTTGCCTTTTACCTTTTGCTTTTTGTCTTTTGTTTTTGCCTTTTGCTTTTTGCCTTTTGCTTTTTGCCTTTCCTTTTGCCTTTTGCCTTTTGCCTTTTGCCTTTTGCCTTTTGCCTTTTGCCTTTTGCCTTTTGCCTTTTGCCTTTTGCCTTTTGCCTTTTGCCTTCCCCTTCCCTGAAATTCCCCTCCCCATTCCCATTCCCCTTCCCAGAACCATGCTATCCTGAAGTTAGCTTCCCATCCCTGAACCTTCTTACACTGAAGTTTCCTTCCCTTCCCTGAAGTTCCCTGAAATTTTCTTCCCTTCTCATTGCCTTCTCGTCCCTTCTCATCCCATCCCTTCCTTCCTTCCTCCCTCCCTCCCTCCCTTCCTCCCTTCTTCCTTTCTTTCTCCTCTTTCCCTTCTTTTCCGTCTTTCCTTTTGTTCCTTTCTTTCTCTCTCTCCATTTCTCTCTCTATTTCTCTCTCTTTCTTTCTTTCTCCATGTTTTCTCTTTCTCACTTCCTTTCTGTCTCCCTCTCTCTCTTCCTCTTTCTCTCTCTTTTCCTTTCTGCCTTGCCTTGCCTTTCCTTGCCTTGCCTTCTTTCTTCTTTTTCTCTCTCTTCCTTTCTCTTTCTTTACCTTCCTTGTATTTTCTTTCTTTTCCTTTTCATTCTTTCTTCTTCCTCTTTCTCTCTTTCTCTTTCTCTTTCTCTTTCTCTTTCTCTTTCTCTTTCTCTTTCTCTTTCTCTTTCTCTTTCTCTTTCTCTCTCTCTCTCTCTCTCTTTCTCTTTCTCTCTCTCTTTCTCTTTCTCTCTCTCTTTTTCTCTTTCTCTTTCTCTTTCTCTTTCTCTTTCTCTCTCTCTCTCTTTCTCTCTCTCTCTCTTTCTCCTCTTTCCCTTTCTCTTTCTCGCCTTCCCTCTCTCTTTCTTTCTTTCCCTCTCTTTCTCTCATTATCTCTCCAATAAAACCCACACTATTGAATTTGGCACATTGTCTCCTTTGCACCTCACTTCAGGCACAGGCCTTTGAGGGATCAAAGAACATTTTATTACAGACCAAAAGGATTAGAGAGTAAAACCAGGGAAATTGTTAATTCTGGTTTTCAGTTGTTTAATCTGTGGTTGTGATGGGGTTTGTTCAATCTGTTCATTGCACCTGTTCAGTGATGTTGGGAACCCTTAGATTAGCAGGGCTGAATGCAGCACAGAGAAAGGAAGACGGAGGAGAGGAGAGGGGAAAGAGAAGGAGGCAGTGGGGAGACACTGTGAGTTCCTGAGTGCCTTGCAATGGCAACAGGGACAGGGACTGCCCCCGGCCGGGAAAAGTGACAAATTGTTGCCATTTGGACCGAGGGGGTGTGTGCTCACCTCTGGGCGAGAGAAACACACTGGCCCAGTTGGCCTGTTGATACTAATCAACCCTTTTTGCTTCCAAGACTGTGTTCACTCTCAATTCTATCGAAAAGTGAGCTGTTTCTCACAGGCATTTCGGATAATTTGCACAGCTGGGTCAGAACAAGGGGCTGGAAGCCCACGAGTCCCGGGGCTGCTCCACGCCACCTGCAGTGGCTGTGCTGTTGCAGGATGGCCGCAGGAGGCCCTTTGTGACACGGGCGCCTTGTGTCAGGGCCCTGGCTCTGTGAGGTGGGACATGACGGTGCCCAAAGGCCCTTGTGACATCAGAGAGCCGTGCCCTGGCTGAGGGTATCCAAGGGGCACTGCAGGGCCCTGCCGTGGCCAGTCCCAGGAGAGCCACCGTGCTGTCAGCAAGCAGCTCCCGGGACTTGTCTGTGCCAAAGGCGAGAAGGATGGAGCAGGAGAAGGTAGCAGTGAGCAGCAGTGAGCAGCAGGAGCAGGCAGAGAGGGGCTCGGCTGTGGAACAGCAAGAGAGCCAGGAGGGAGCCTTGGCTGGGCAGCTGGAGCTTTCCCAGAGTGACCATGGGGAAGAGCCAGAGCTCTGCCCTGAAGAAATGAAAGAGGAGCAGGAAGTGACCCCAGGGGAGGACGGTGCTGAGTCAGAGCCGTCCTCAGGAGACACGGGCAGCTCCCAGGAGCTCTTCTACTGGGAAGAGGACATTGAGGAAGAGCGCTCCCAAAGAGACAGGGAGAGCTCTGAAGACTCCAGCGAGGGCTGGAAAGAGTTTCTGGAGCGCTGGGTTGCTGCAAGAGAGTTGGAGGAAGGCAGCGAGGGAGAGCTGTCCCTGGGAGAAGCCCTTAGCTTCCGAGGAGATTCTGACGAGCAGCAAGGCACGGAGCAAGGGCTTTTCCAAGTTGAATGTGGCAGCTCCCCGAAAGCGTCAGACTGGGAAGAATGCAGCCAGCAAGAGCTGTCCCCCCAGGAAGTAAAGAACTACCAGGAGCACTCAGACTGGGAGGAGCACACTGGCCAAGAGGTTTCCGCAGAGCAAGGCTGCGTTGGCCAGGAGGTGTCCGAAGGCACCGAAGGGAAGAGAGCCTCGGTGCACTCCAGCTGGGAGGACACCGATGAGCAGGAGCTGGCGCAGGACGGCCGGGAAGACAGGAAGGTGCAGGGCGTGGGGCCCGCGGCCTCGCTGCAGGAGGACGATGAGGAGTGGGATGACGTGAGCCTGCTGGAGCTCTGTGAACAAACATACAGAGCGCGGAGACTGGCAGGCTGGGCAGGAGGTGAGCGGCCCGGGCTTTTCCCTCGGGAGGCTTGGGTTGAGCCCAGGACACCGCCGCCGCACCCCGAAGGGTCACCCTGTGCCACGCCTGCCCCTCTGCAAGCCCAATCCCCCGTGGCACAGGCGGCTTTCCCCGGCCTGGCCCGGCAGGTGCCTGAGGCAGGGCCCCAGAGCCCGGGGCCCCACGAGAAGCGTCCCTCGCGCTTCAGGCGGGCGCTGCGGGCGCTCAGGAGGCTGTTTCGCTGCCCCTGCCTGTCGGCACGGCCGGAGGATTAGCGCAGACACCCTCCTGAGCCGCAGCATGAGGCCGCAGATGGCTCGGGGCCTGCAGATGGCCGCTGGGCCAGACTGCCCATGAGGCAGCGTGAGGGAGCCGCACGGGCAGCCTTGGCCTGGCAGCACCCGTGCCAGGGGGACGCTTGGTGCTGGGGGCTCAGCGCTGCATGCCAGCCCATCATCCGGCTGCCAACACACCTGCAGAGCCAGCCAGTGCCGCTGTCAGCCTGGCAGCAGCAGCGTCACCCCCATGGCTCCCCAAGGGCCACGGGCACTCCACTCTCGCTCGCTGCCACACGCAGTGGCTCCAGCACCTCCTGCCCTGCTGCACCTTCTGCCATGGCCTGACTGCTCTGGCAGAGGAGAATTGCTGCTCAGATCCTGTCTGCACCTCCCCTGCTGCAATGGCAGACAATTCCTTCTCATCTGCAAACAATTCCACAGAGATCCTTTGGGATTTAATCCACGAGGAACAGGCACAGACAGCAAGTGTGTCTCCCTGCAGATGACTCCACACCGCACAACCGGGAGACACCAAATCCTTACAAAACAAAATGAAGATTGTTTTCAGTAAGAGTAGTAGTAGGAAAAAAACCAAAAACCCGGCACCAAAAAAAGCAGAAAACCCCCAAAAAACACAGAAAGAAAAAAAATAAGAATAGGAATAATAATATGAAAAATAATAATAAGATAGTGGAAGATGAAAAAGTTGTTATACTACAAAAGAATAAGAATAAGAAACAGAATAAGAAAATAATGAGAGTTAAAATGAGAATTATAATAAGAAAAGATTAAGAATAGAAAGAAGAAGAAGACTAAGACGAAGACTGAGAAGAATAGGGTAATATAGAAGAAGGAATTGTAGCACTAGGAAACCATAATAATAAGAAGAAACTGAACAAGAAATAAGATATAAGCTGAAAAAGAAGAATAAGAAGATAACATAGAAGAAGGAATAGTGTTGTAAAGAAAAACAACCAGAAAACCCACAACAAAAAAGCAGAAAACTCCCAAAAACCACAAAACTCAAAAGAATAGAAATAATACCAGGAGGAAGAAGACAAAGAACAAGTATGACTAAAAACGAACAGGAATAAGATTAAGAAAAAAGAAAAAGTCTAAAAACGTGTAAGAAAAAGAGCAAAAAATGAATGAGAAAAGAATCAGAAAAAGGAAATAATGAAAATAAGAAAAGAAGGAAAACAAGAAGAAAAAATAGTAGAAGAAGAAGGAGAAGAAAAAAAAGAAAAAAGAGGAAGAAGAAGAAGAAGGAGAAGAAAAAAAGAAAAAAAGAGGAAGAAGAAGAAGACAACGATGAAGAAGAAGAAGAAGAAAAAAAAAGAAAAAAGAGGAAGAGGAAGAAGGAGGAGAAGAAGAAGAAGATGATGAAGAAGAAGAAGAAGAAGAAGAAGAAGAAGAAGAAGTAGAAGAAGAAGCCCTGATGGAGAACATCAAAGAGATGCTGTCACCATGCATGGTGAACTTTTTGACTTCATCTCTCTCTGTCACTCTCCTTCTCTCCTCCCACATCTTTCTTTCCTCCCTCCTTCCTTCCTTCCTTCCTTCCTTCCTTCCTTCCTTCCTTCCTTCCTTCCCTCCCTCCCTCCTTGCCTCCCTCCCTCCCTTCCTCCCTCCTTGCCTCCCTCCCTCCTTCCCTCCTTGTCTCCCTCCTTGTCTCCCTCCCTCCCTCCCTCCCTCCCTCCCTCCCTCCCTCCCTCCCTCCTCCCTCCCTCCCTCCCTCCCTCCCTCCCTCCCTCCCCCTTCCTCCTTCTTTCTCTCTCTTTCTCTCTTTCTCTCTTTCTCTCTTTCTCTCTTTCTCTCTTTCTCTCTTTCTTCTCTTTTTCCTTTTTCTTTCTCTTTCTCTCTTTCGTTCTTATCTTTCTCTTTCTGCCTTGCCTTTTGCCTTGCCTCCTTGCTTTTCGCCTTGCCATGACTTTCGCCTTTTTTCTTGCCTTTTCTGTCACCTTTCCTTTTGCCTTCTATTTTGCCTTGCCTTTTCCCTTGCTGCGCCTTGTTTTGTCTCACCTGGCCTTGAGCTTGCCTTTTGCCTTTCCTTTTGCCTTTCCTTTTGCTTTTTGCCTTTCCTTTTGCCTTTTGCCTTTGCCTTTTGCCTTTTGCCTTTTGCTTTTTGCCTTTCCTTTTGCCTTTCCTTTTGCTTTTTACCTTTCCTTTTGCCTTTGCCTTTTGCCTTTTGCCTTTTGCTTTTTGCCTTTTGCCTTTTGCGTTTTGCCTTTTGCCCTCCCCTTCCTTGAACTTCCCCTCCCCTTTCCCATTCCCCTTCCCAGAACCATGCTATCCTGAAGTTCCCTTCCCATCCCTGAACCTCCCTGCACTGAAGTTTCCTTCCCTTTCCTGAACTACCCTGAAATTCCCTTTCCTTCTCATCCCATGCCATGCCATCCCATCTCATCCCATCCCATGCCATCCCGTTTCCTTCCTTCCTTCCTTCCTTCCTTCCTTCCTTCCTTCCTTCCTTCCTTCCTTCCTTCCTTCCTTCCTTCCTTCCTTCCTTCCTTCCTTCCTTCCTTCCTTCCTTCCTTCCTTCCTTCCTTCCTTCCTTCCTTCCCTCCTTCCCTCCTTCCTTCCTTCCCTCCTTCCCTCCCTCCCTCCCTCCCTCCCTCCCTCCCTCCCTCCTCCCTCCCTCCCTTTCTCCTCTTTCCCTTCTTTCCTGTCTTTCCTTTTGTTCCTTTCTTTCTCTCTCTCCATTTCTCTTTCTCTATTGCCCTCTCTTTCATTCTTTCTCTGTTTTTTCTCTTTCTCACTTCCTTTCTGTTTTCCTCTCTCTTCCTCTTTCTCTCTCTTTTCCTTTTTGCCTTGCCTTGCATTTCCTTGCCTTTTCTGTTGCCTTTCCTTTTGCCTTACTGCACCTTGCCTTGCCTCACCTTACCTTGCCTTGCCCTTGACTTTTGCCTTTCCCTTTGCCTTGCAATGCCTTGCCTGTTGCCTTTCCTTAGCCTTGGCTTTGCCTTGGCCTTGCCTTGCCTTGCCTTCTTTCTTCTTTTTCTTTACCTTTCTCTTTCTTTACCTTTCTTGTATTCATTCTGTCTTTCTCTTTCTCTTTCTCTTTCTCTTTCTCTTTCTCTTTCTCTTTCTCTTTCTCTTTCTCTTTCTCTTTCTCTTTCTCTTTCTCCTTCTCTTTCTCCTTCTCTTTCTTTCCCTTTCCCTTTCCCTTTCCCTTTCCCTTTCCCTTTCCCTTTCCCTTTCCCTTTCCCTTTCCCTTTCCCTTTCCCTTTCCCTCTTTCCCTTTCCCTCTTTCCCTTTCCCTTTCCCTTTCCCTTTCCCTTTCCCTTTCCCTTTCCCTTTCCCCTTTCCCTTTCCCTTTCCCTTTCCCTTTCCCTTTCCCTTTCCCTTTCCCTTTCCCTTTCCCTTTCCCTTTCCCTTTCCCTCTTTCCCTTTCCCTTTCCCTTTCCCTCTTTCCCTTTCCCTTTCCCTTTCCCTTTCCCTTTCCCTGTCTCTGTCTCTTTCTCTTTCTCTTTCCTCTCTCTCCCTTTCCTTCCCTCTCTTTCTCTCATTACCTCTTCAATAAAACCCACACTATTGAATTTGGCACACTGTCTCCTTTGCACCTTACTTCAGACACAGGCATTTCAGGGATCAAAGAACATTTTATTACAGACCAGAAGGATTAGAGAGTAAAACCAGGGAAATTGTTAATTCTGGTTTTCAGTTGTTTAATCTGTGGTTGTGATGGGGTTTGTTCAATCTGTTCATGGCACCTGTTCAGTGATGTTGGGAACCCTTAGATTAGCAGGGCTGAATGCAGCACCGAGAAAGGAAGGAGGAGGAGAGGGGAGAGGAGAGGGGAGGGGAAAGAGAAGGAGGCAGTGGGGAGACACTGTGAGTTCCTGAGTGCCTTGCAATGGCAACAGGGACAGGGACTGCCCCCGGCCGGGAAAGGGGACAAATAGAAATAATACCAGGAGGAAGGATAGAAATAAGTATGACTAAAAAAGAATAGGAAAAAGACAAAGAGTCAAAAAAAGAATAAGAAAAGAATCAGAATAAGAAGAGAAACAAGAAAAACAAGCAGAAAAAAAAGTAGAAGAAGGAGAAGAGAAAGAAGAAAAAAGAGAAAGAAGAAAAAGAAGTGGAAGTGGAAGAAGAAGCCCTGATGGAGAGCATCAAAGAGATGCTGTAACCATGCATGGAGTTGTGAACTTTTTGACTTCATCTGTCTCTGTCACTCTCCTTCTCTCCTCCCACATCCATCCTTCCTTCCTTCCTTCCTTCCTTCCTTCCTTCCTTCCTTCCTTCCTTCCTTCCTTCCTTCCTTCCTTCCTTCCTTCCTTCCCTCCTTCCCTCCTTCCCTCTCTTTCTTTCTCTCTTTCTTTCTCTCTTTCTTTCTCTCTTTTACTTTCTTTCTTTCTTTCTCTCTCTTTCTTTCTTCCTTTTTTCTTTTTCTCTCTTTCTTCGTTTCTTTCTTTCTTTCTTTCTTTCTTTCTTTCTTTCTTTCTTTCTTTCTTTCTTTCTTTCTTTCTCTTTCTTTCTTTCTTTCTTTCTTTCTTTCTTTCTTTCTTTCTTTTCTTTCTCTCTTTCTCTTCTTTCTCTCTTTCTCTCTTTCTCTCTTTCTCTCTTTCTCTCTTTCTTTCTTTCTCTCTTTCTTTCTTTCTTTCTCTCTCTCTCTTTCTTTCTTTCACTATTATTAATTTTTATTTTATTTTTCATGTCTCTGGAGAAACCTAAACAAGGTCTTTTCCTATCGTGCTTCTCTGAGGCCTGGCCAGGCATCTGTCGGTTGCCTGGGATAAAGCACAAATCTTCTCCAAAAAGTGTTAAAATGATAATATAAAAGCAAATCTTTAATTTAAAGCTTTCAAGTGCACAATGTAGGGATATGCACACATGATATAGTATTTCTACAATTTTTAAAAGGTTAGTTAAGTAGTATTTCTAACAAATATTGCCGAGTTAGAAGAGCAGATGGTTAGGTAATTTCCCCCCAGGTTCTGCCCCACTGGAGCTCCCCACCTACAAGTTTCAGACGTTTCATGATGTCTCCAATGTGTGGTTCAAAACAAAGTGTCCTTGCTAGACTAAGGGTGAGACTGAACAGAATTTCAATAATGTATAAGTAACAGTTTGTTAAACTATATATTATATATATTGACTATGTATTAACAGTCTAAAAAGTTACAAATATATGAAAAATGTATAAAAAGCTAAAAATCTTTGGGCATCATGTCCATCACATCTGTGACAGGAAGTTTGACTGGGGAACTTTGGAAGTTTTTTTGCTCTCCCTTCTTTTGTCTGCTCCAAGGCACTGATGTAAGTCCAATTAAAACTTTGGGCTGCATGCTAAATGCAAAGTAATGATTTCATCTTTGAGTATTTTGACTGAGCGAGCAGGAGAAATGACTTTCTCTCAAAATGTACCAGATAAATCTCTGCAAAAAGCAGCCTCTCCATCTCCATTGCTAATTTGCTAAACCAATTTAAAATCCTGAGGCAGCAACTAAATACCATTTGTCATTTTAATTTTAAGGTGATGGATATACACTTAAAAAGGCATCACAGTGATGAATGTTGCTGGGACATCTGAGCATCTCCAAGGAGGAAATCTAGCTACCGAGGGGAGACGGAAAGCAGGAGATTAGCAATTTTGTGTATTTAAAAGAACTTTGTGCCTGATTTACCTGCTCTTAATGCACTGACACAGGGCTCCTTAAAGGAAGCTGAATTTCTGCCAGTCTTTTTCAGTCCCTTGAAAATCAGATTCCAACAGATGGAGCATGCTCTTCAATATGAAAAACTACATCACTGAAAATTTGATATTGATCTTTTTAGCTTTTACATTTTTGGGGCCAGAGGGAAGCAATCTTGGGAATAGTGGTAGATTTATTTTGGAGCTCAGGTGGCATCCATTTTATTCTGGCATATCAACAAACATTTTCAGTCTGCCCATCTGCTTCTTTAATCCACTGGATGCTTAAATCAGGAAACATGTTAAGAATGACCTTTTCTGCTTAGATTTATAGTCGTGTTTAGATGCTTCTTGGTAATGAAAAATGTTGAGCTGGGGTTTTTTTAGATCAGATGAAACCAGATCAGATAGTTCAAAATCTGCATAGTTGCAACAACCCAGGAGCAAAAAAAAAAATCAGTGTATCTAGGCTGGAATAAGCCAGAGGAAAATACAAACTGCACTTGGAAAAGCATTCCACAATATACATGGAAAGCAATGGAATAATTTCTTTATTAATTCAATGCAGTGTCATGGCTGCAGTGACACATGGTGCTCAGCATTAAGGCAGTGGGACAGTGAATAATGATTATCTGGGTCAAAGTGATTTTTTAAAGGGGTGTTTCCAAGTTGCTGGAGTTGAGGGGTTTTTTTTCTGTTTTGTTGTTTGGTTTGTTGTTTTTGTTTTAATGAAGTATTGAAACAATACTTACAAATAAGTTCAAATATATATTTTTTTTCCTTTGGCAGTTGCTTTAATTTTTGTTTTGGAGTTATGACTTTTACTTTGTAAAGTCAAAGTAACATTTGGGAAAACCATTGTCAATGCTGAGAAGGAAAAAGAGACTATAAGGAGGTGCAATGAAATAAAAAGGAAAAAAAAAAAGCCAACCCAGAGAACACATACAGTGTGGAAAGTGTGTGAAATGGTCTTTGCTGCTTTGGTTTTTCACTCATTAAATTCAAAGTAATTTCACTGCTTTCCACAGTTCAGAAGGCTTTTACAGTGCTGGCTTAGGGAATATTTGGAATTATGGCTTGTAAAGGTGCTGGGTTTTGGGGAATTCTCTGCCATCATACACCACTTCTTTGGCTCTAACTAGACAGAGCCACAGTGGAAGTGCCCAAAGAAATATTATCTTTCACTTGTTCCTTGATTTAAACACTCAGCAGGTTATTACAGCAGCAAGGCAGATGATGGAACAGTAAAAAATTTGGCAGAAGTCGTAGCAATTGGTGTACAGATGGACAGCCATAGAATGTGAGAAGAATATCAAAAAGAATATTCCTGTGTTGTCTGCAGCTCAAAGACACTCAGGAATTGTTGCAATATTTATGTGATTGGAGAAATCACAAGGTTAACCTCTCACTTGTAAGCTCAGTTGTGTCACTTCTCAAAATATGCATGACTAATAGAAGACAGAAATTACAACCAAAATTGCACTAATAACTATGATTTTGATGGAGATACTCCTTAGATTTCATGTTCTTCATCCTGACAGTATTGATTGTATTGACAGCAAAATCTTTAATTACCAAAAAATTTTTTAAAAAAATCTATCCTTGTCCTGTTGAGACAGGATTTTTAATAAGAAAATGTATCTTGGGTGAATATCTCTGACAGTTTGAAGGTTACCTGTTCTAGAGAAAGCTGTCATCATAAATTAATTTTTTTTTTTTCTGACAACCACTGTGCTCTTAGAGGATCTCATCCCTCAGAAATGTGTTTCCTACTAGACAATCTTTACGCTGCTGTGAGCTGACTAATCCCAGCTGATGGATTGACAGGAAATTGCAACTCAGAATTTAGTCACCTCTGCTTTTTATTCCAGGCAAGTCATGGTGCTTCTACGAGTAAAGTACAATCTTGGCTGCTGCTTTGAATTTCAGGCATCATATGTTTTTATAGAGAGATGATAATTTGTCATCTGGGAAAGAAGGCACTTACACACCCTTACATAGTTAGATTTAGTGAATCAGACCTAGAATGAATTAAATTACACACAGCAGAGCATGCTGACTCATCAGAGATTCAGATACCGTTCCTTGATCCAAAATCTCGAAGGTATGGGACTTTAAAGAAATGTGCAGAAAAAAATATTAAAATAAAATTCAAGCATGTTCCCTAAATAGTAGATATTGGTCCTGCTGGGCATGAATATGACTAAATTATGTACAGAGAAAGATAACTGGACAGGTAGAAGGATTTTGACCAGGAAAAACAAACAAATAAAACCAACACCAACAACAAAACAGCCAACCAACCAACCAAAAAACCAACAACAAACCAAAACAGCTACAAAAATGGTTTGGACATTTTTTTTTTCTTCAGCTTTATTTGATTTTTCTAATGTTTTCCTTAAGAATAATAAGGTTAGACACTATGGAATACTTAACCCTAAATACGTTTTCACGTTTATATCATTTCATGTAAAAGGCAATCAGAACTCCTTTCTAGAAAACTTAAGGTGTATATAAATGCTTTTGAAACTTCATTAAATGTGTTTTTTCCATTGTAGCCCAGTCTTTGAAAAAAAAAATGATGCTTCATCTCTTAATTTCAGGTTATTCTCTTAATAGTAGAAATGTAATTGCATTAAATAAATTATGCTGAAAACTTCTCTTTTGAGTGAGAGAAACAATAACTCTGAATTTCTGGAAGTAATTCCCAAACAATGCAGATGCTTTCTGAAGAGAGTTCTAAATGATTTTTAAAAATCTCAGGGGAAAAAAAAAAAAGTGTTAATTACACTTTTTTTAATAATAAATCAAGAGCCACTGCAAAAATGGAGATGTTCCTCCCCCAGTTCAGTTTTCTCTTCTCTAGACTGCAGAAAGCCAGACCCTTCAGCATTCCCCATAACCTTTCAGCACTGCTGTTGCAATGCTGCAGATTATCTTCAATTTGTGCTCTTATAATGGAGTTTACAAATGTAAAAATTCCACCCCAGATTAGTCCAGAATGACTAATACTCCTGAGTTCCACACGAAACCTTATCTTTCAATGCACCACTGTAACAGTTACTTACTTTAAATGTCACCCTCGTGACTTTTTAATGTCATTTTGTCACCCTCTTCAAACTTCAGAACGTTTTCTGCAGAGCTGTTCCCTTCCCTGTTCCCATTTCTGCTTTTGATTTCTCCTCCCAGGGTGGAGCACTCAGGATGTTCCTGTATTGGAGATTTACACTGCTGACAAGAAAAATATCCCTGAAGAAAATGGACTACATGAAAACCCCTTTTTGGTTTGGACATCCAGCAAATTTCTAGATGAGCTTTTCAAATTAAAAATAAAAAAATAAGGAAGATAAGGAAGATCAAAAGTGATTATCCATAACTACTGATTTGCTCCTTTCCCTCTCCAATCTCAGAAAAATCAAATGCAAAAAACATGCTCCTATTGGTTTTTAAGCGTTCAAAGTAGGCTAACAAGATCATAGTTTCTTTCTCAACCTCCACTGTTTAAAATTTCATGTATTGCAATAAAAATGTGAGACCTCAGATGATCCCAGTGGAGAGAAATTGATATCTGGTGGAATTTTATTTCCCTTAAGAGAATTATAGGGAGACTGAATTTGGACAAATGGTTTCTAATTAGTTGGCAGCATTAATGACAAAGGCCTGATTTTAAAAGAGTGCAGTACTAAACTACCCCTGTGATAAATGTCTTTAAATTTGTTCTGTTCTCTATTTATTTTTGACTCTTGGATTGTTTTTATGTGTTTTGAATTGTTAGTGTTTTTTTTGTCCTCCAGTGCACCTGCAGAGCTCTAACTTTTATTATTCTGAAAACATAGCAGAAGAATTTATTCTTCATAATTCATATCGGTAATCTTTTTCCATTTCCCAACACTGAATGAGAGAAATAAAATGTGATAAAATTTTTTTGGTGATAAAATGAGAGAAAATTATAATGTGCCATCTATACAGATTGCAGCAACTCAAAGACAGGACCCTATAAGGGTCATGAAGATCATGACACTTTCTGCTGCAGAGCTGTTGATAAAATGAGGTGGGTTTGGAGGTGTGCCTGCAACCAAAAATGAAAAAAGTGTGTTTTTTAGGAAACAGTGTCTTTATATCAAAGTGAATGTCTAAACTCACCTTTGCTCACCGTGTGGGAAGCGTCAACCATTGTGTTGTGATTGTCAGGAGGTGTGAACAAGTGTCCTGAGAACATTTATTCTGTGTTTCTATAAATTTTGTGTGCATGTGGTGCCTCCAGAGCAGGCACTGGTTGAGTGGGGCTGCTCAGATTGTCTAGGAATTAGAGTTTCCCACATCATGCTTTCTATGGAAATCTAAAAATCATGGAGTCACCGAATGGTTTGGGTGGAAAAGGACCTTAAATCCCATCCAGTGCCACCCCAGCCCTGGCAGGGACACCTCCCACTGTCCCAGGCTGCTCCAAGCCCCAGTGTCCAGCCTGGCCTTGGACACTGCCAGGGATCCAGGGGCAGCCACAGCTTCTCTGGGAATTCTGCCCAAGCCCCTTCCCCACCCTCACAGGGAAGAATTTGCTCCTAATATCCAACCTAAAGTGCTGTCAGTTTGGAGATAAGAAACATTTCATATCCTTCCACTGACATTCAGCTTTGATCCGTGTTTTCCATCTGAAAATTAACTCTTGAGTGCAGATAAATAGCATTTTTTGCCATCCTTTTCTTCTGTTTTCCCAGCTGTGCAGAGACAGAGTGAGTATCCTGTATCGATGGCTGCAGCAGGAGCACCACTCTGAAGACTCAAGCCTCATTACCTGTTCCCAGAGGCCCCAGTTGATCTTGATTTCTTCTCCTGTGCTTACAGAATAGAACAATCAATGCTCCAGAATAATGCATGTGCAATTAACAGGTCTCCTCAGGAGCAAAAATGGCAAAAATTATGAAGATATGGTTTCCACAGCTGGGATATAACCTCAGCCAGTGCATTAGCTAATGATGGAATTATTGGTAGCAACTTTTTTATTGTAGCTTTGGGCTGTGATAAATCTGAGTTGTTTTAACACAAAATATCCCTGATAGAGCTAAATGGAAGAATAAGTTAAAAGTTGCACACATTTTGGAGTTTTTGTTGTTATTATAAGCATTTCTTCAGCTGCTTTCCTCTGTCATTCTTCATCTGCTCTCTATTATTTTGTTTTTTCCTCATGCAATCCTTTACTGCAGGTTCTCCACTGTGAAATCCACACCTAATTTAATAAAGTCTATAGCTGTGTGCTCATTCTTTCTGTGTTTCTCTTTTATAGTCATTTCTTTCACCTCTTTTCATTAGGCTACCTCTCTTAAAGAGCTTGATTTGATTCCAATCATAATCAGTAGAGATTCCTATAAACTCATTGTCTCCCTGATAGAACAGAACAAGGATTTTTCCTTCCAACCATTGCAGATTTTTTTCTCCCTTTCTTTTGCTATGAAATTGTCTATGTTTTCTAACTGAGCATAGAACCATTTCATCTTTTTTCCCAACACCTAAATCTTTATATTTAAATTGCTGGTTATCATTTAATGTCATGATGAAATTACATCCTTTTTTTTTTTAACAATCTTATAATACACTTATCCTGTCTAATTTAATTATATTTCAAATTTTCTGTTCCTACTTTTGACACCAGAAAGCATTGCTAGAGTCCCTTATGAGAAGCTATTAACATGTTTAGCAAGAAGTCTTAAGTCCAAGAAATGGTATTTTAATAAGCCAAGTCGTCTGCAAAAAGTCTCTTACCCCTCATTATAATGTTCAGGATTTATGAAATAGAAAATTACTAGATATTCAATACACTTGGATTCCCAGAGTCCTTTAGAATATAGTCTGACAAATTCTTTTGAGGCTTTACAGAACCAGCCATGTTATTAAAAGATCAGGACAACTGCATTCAGTACATTTGATTGGAAGTGTATTATATCATAGAGAAAATAACACTTTAAATGCATGTATTCAATTTTCTTTCCCAACGAAACTTTATTCTCCCTCTTTCATAGTTCTCAAAATGAAAAGCATTAAGCTCAAGTAATGCATAAACTGAGGAGCTGTGTGTGAGGACAGCAAATGCAATTTAAATGTTGTGTAACTCAAAAGATGCAAAATTAAGTTATAAAAGGGAATATCTTGGCTTGAGACACGTTTTTACATTCTCTTGTCGAGTGAGTTTCTCATTGTGGCTTTTCTAAACATCCTTGAATGCAGTATTGTATCTCAGGCTGCCTTGTTTTCAAATTGAGAGCAGCACAAGCCACAGCCTGGGAGTAAAATATATGTGTGGGTGAAAATTACATCTTGTTAAGCAGATGTGACAGCAAGTTAATTGTAAGGGAGTATAGGCAGTCTTTTCAATTCAAGTGCTAATTATTTAACTATAATAACTTCATGGCATTATTTATTTCCCATTAATTTTTTTTTTTAAAGTTTTAACTTCAAGCAAGATTTAGAACTCCAGTTCATCTCGCAGTGATCACCCCAGAGCTTCCTGATCTATCTGCATCCCTGCAGAATTATTTTCTCTTAAACAGATTATGACCTTGGTAAAGGTAAACAACTGGAATTGATATAATTTGAGCAAACTGCAGCTGGAAGGACCATCACAACTCTCTGCAAAGATGATTGCAGGTTCTGGTGCCTTTCTGACAGAGCAGCAGAACTCAGGCAGTGCAGAGATATAATTCCATGGCTGTCCTGGAAAACTCCAGCCGTGGTCACTGATATTGGAATTTCTCAGTGGCTTCTCTCCTCACCTCTGCTCACCCTCTGCTCTCTGTCAAACAGAAAGGAATTGTAATTTTGTTCTCTTCCCTTGTGCTGGGACTTGGAGGATCTCAGTTCAGAAGTCAGCAGTCCAGGATGAATCTGCCCGAAAGTCTGATTTTTATCTATCCAATTGGTTAGCCCATAGGTACTGGGTTCTCTGTGGTTCCCACATTTACAGGATAATTTTATCTGAAACTGTCATTTCTGGGAAAAATACTACAGTTTTTCACACTTCTCAGGAGCACACACAATGATTTCAGACACTGTTGCACAATATTACCCTCAGCTGGAATTCCAAACTTTCTTTTCTGTGAGACACCTTCACTGATATTCTGTTGGGCCTTTTTGATTTGCCAAATTACATCATAAACTTAAAACACAGAAACTTCATGCTTTCAGCCAATCAGTGACTGATTTCATTATATATTTCCTCAGTCTTAATATCCCTTCTAAGGAAGGTAATAAATCAAGAATGCAGCTATTTAATAAGTTTGATGAGTCAAAAGGAATCCTTTTGCTGGATAAAAGAAATCCAGTGTCCATTCTTAGCTGATGTTTTTCTGAACGAAGGAAAAAGTTTATTAAAATATATAGAGCAAGGTCAGAATGAGGAGTTTCATTCTCATTGTTCTCCTTTAACTTTCATTTTCAAAAAGAATTTTCATTATCTGCAATTAAAATAATAAACAAATAAAAAGTCTGTTCCTTCTGATGAGAAAAATGATAAAATTATTTTCTTCTTTACATCTTTAGGTAAGATTTGAAATAAGGGAGACATTATGCTTAGACAGTGGTAGTTTAGAGAATAGTCTTTTCCCTTGAGATCACTCATTGGACTTTAATTTATAATTGACTATTGCTCACAAAGAAGTGTGGCTTAGGATCTTTTTTTGGTTAGGACACTAGAAATTATGAAATGTGGTGGTCAAATCACAGAACAATCCAGGCGTTGAAAAATCTCCTTGCCCACACAGGCATCTTTCTGAGCATTTGTTTTTAATCACTGCTACATTTCTCTTCCTCTGTGTATGGCTCCTTTTATTTGTGGACATTTATCAACGTTAATTTCTGGCAGAGCAAGTGCTGAGCAGGCAATATACATTTATGGTGCAATGTTCTGAAAGGAGAGCTTGGTCCTAAAGGAATATGCTATATACAGCATATCTTATATTTTTCTGAGAATTGCATTAGTCACAGTTGTATATTACACATGACTGTATATTATATAGAGATATATATACATATGGTACAGTTCCACTGAATGCAGTGTCTGCATTCTAACTCCTTTGAAGTGAAATAAATTCACATATTCTTCATTTATTTTGGACGTCTGCCTGTGGAAAACTTAAAACGTTTTTGAAACAGCCTTGAGGTTAATCCATAAGCCAACACAGAGCACATATTACCCTATGTGGGAGGTAATTTTTCCTTTAACTGAGATATCACAGTGATGATAGCACTGGCATTTTTCCTTTTTTTTTAGAAGATGCTATTGCATTTCTTCAGAATCTTGCCAAGTGTTAATTAATTTAATAGGGATTGTTCATGTGTTATATATATATATACTTAACAATATCAACATACTTAAATAACAAGGTTTAAGTATTTTATAATGTGATCCTAATCAGTTTAGTTACATCTACAAACCACATTCTGGGGAAATTGAGTGATCATTTCCAACTATTGTCTTTGGATTTGTAACACTCCAAATTTTCAGAGGAGGAACCAAATATCTTCCAACACATTGGCTTTGTGCTGGGAAGCCATCTGTCATCTCTGTGAAAAATATTCTCTAATCTGGTCAGCTATGACTTGTCTCAGTTCTTGTGCATTCTGGTTTTTTGCAAGGACACATTTTAATCTTTTGGGGTCTTATCGTGATCTGTATGGATCTAATAACCTGTGCATGAAATTAAGGATCACACTGCTCATCAAGATGAAGACCATGTTATGTTGCCTTCAAATTTCTTAAATCTAATACTGATGATTTTTAAAATGCCATGCTTTTTTTGAAACAAGAGAAGTCTCTTGTAGCGACAAACTGTTCCTCAGACTTCACATCAAACAGAAATAAAAGCTGCCTTGGAATAAAGTGGATATATCTATTTCAGGTAGCACACTCAGGTTTTATCACCTGTTCCAGTGACCTCACTTCACACAGCAAGTCACAGAGGCTGAAGCAATGTGTCACAGGCTGAAATACAGAAAACTAGCAAGTAAAATGTGAAGGCATCCCACAAATCAAAAGTTCTGGGTGTTGCTGAGTGTCTCCTGGTATTTGTACACATCATGGTGCTTCTATTTACATTCCACACAGTGCTACACTTTTTGCTCTGCTCATAGTTCTGCTAGTGAAAGGAATCGATCCAGAATTTCACCTGTGCTTTGGTGTTTCTGTTGCTCTCAGGTGTTTCCCTGTACTCTTCTCCCTCTTTAATGCATATTTATTTAAGTCTACAGTCCCAAAACAGGCCAAATATAAGTGGAACCATCCGAATCTCTCTGTCACTGGGGAGGTTGGATACACATTTTGAGAAGTATTTGTGTTGCTCCTGCAATTTATTAAACCCCAAAGGCTAAAGTATGAACATCCCATCCACAATGGGATTCAAATTTTACATGGAAAATATATATAGCTCTAAAATAGTCTCAAAATTTCCCTGGAATGTCATCTAATTCTGGCACAATTCAAATGTGCCTCACAGGACTGTGTCAGCTGGTAGGTCAGCATTTTTCATGTTCTTGCTCTAAAATTACTAACTCAGCACATTTTTTTAGCTTTTTTTGTGCTCTATAACCCTCCAAATGAGTGTGGAAGGTTTCACCCTACCACACTATCAATGATATTTGGGGCATATTTCCTGTAAATGTTCATGCTGCCTTACCGAATAAAATATTTATTTCCCTCTTGCATTCATGATGATGAGAATTACAGCTGATTTCAGCCATCTCTGAAATGTGTTGTGGTCAAGTGCAGCCCTGTTACAGCTGAGTGTCACCATTCTGAGCCCTCATTCTCACTGAAGATTACATCTTCAGCAGGTGTTTTGGGTTTTTCATTATTTATCTGTACTATCTGTTTTCATATCCTGTGTTTTAGAAACTGTCCAGGTCATTAAATCCAAATATAAGTCTTGGGCTGAGGTGGAAGCTGAACATGTCAAAAGATTTGCAATCATTTTGTTGAACATATACTAGACTATTTGACCATGGGAATAATTGCATCAAGCTAAATATTTACTGAAAGAAACCAAGATTTTCTCTATTTTTTTATTTTCTGTGCTTGATGGAAGGGCTTAAACATCACAGTTAAATTTTTAAGGGCAGTGTGAAATAACATTAATGAAGTCCTCGTGAATTTCTCTGTTTCACTATGAGAGGAATAGGTATTTGCAGAATAATTATCTAAGTTCACATCTGTCTGGTGCTTGTCTGTTAATCAAGGAGGCTTCAACTGAACTTTCTTGTTCTTTTAGTGCTTCTTTGTGTTATAGAATCAGATCTGTTCTCAATGTGCTCTTTTTGGGGTCTGGGGGTTTTTTTGTTGGGTGTTTTTGGGGGATTTTGGTGTCAGATGGAGGGGGGTTGGAGTTTTTTTTTCTTTTTTTTGTTTTGGTTTGGTTTGGGTTTTTTGTGTCATATATATGCATATAATCTATGATGGAAGTAGAAAAATCTTTTTACTTATTTCCCTGAAAACAGAGTAAATTTATTTGGTGCTCTGCCTCACTGCAGTTAAACGTTGTTTTGAATCACATAATGTAGCAAATTGTATTTGATTTATGATTTCTGGTTTTTTCTAATCAGTAGCATTCCATCTATGAAAGTGGTTGTCAGTTCTGTACTTAGGTTTTTATGTTTTCAAGTTCATCATCAGTAACAATCTATTTAAACCAGAACCTTGGAGTGAAATTGCCATAATCTGACAGATCAAAACTTAAAGAGTTTTTAAAGCTCTATTATTTGGAAGGTGTGATTCTGTCATGATGATGTTTTAAACTGCATTAGCTTAAATGAAAGAGAAAATAATTAGAAAAGAAAAGCCAACAAACAGGAAAGATTGACAAAGCAAATTGTGGTGCTGTAATATAAATAATATTTTAATGTGTTTGATTGGAGACCAAGCTTTGCAGGTAAGCCCAGAGAACTCTTTCAATGACATTTTATTTCCAGTTGCACACCAAATATATAGAGCAAGGGTTATAGCTAACAGCTCAGCTGGAAAGCTAAAATGCTCTCATCTTTTGAAATTTGGCAGGGCCATGTCCCCCTCGTGCTGCATGATCCTCTGGCTATTCCCATGGTTTCTTGTTGGATTTACAAGAGTTTGGCTGTTAAACACCCACAGAAGCCTCCAGCCCAGCTCAGCTGCTGCTGCCAGCCAGGATGGGCTGTGTCACTGCCCCTGGGTGTCCCCAGCCCTCCTCTCTGTCCCCAAGGCCTGCACAAGGGCAAAGACTCGGTTTTTCCTGGATGATTCACTTCCATGCCCTGCCAAACACTTGTCCATGTAGCAAAAAGGACATTCCACTGTCACACTTCATGTTGATGCATCCCAATTTCCCAACTTGCACAAATCCACTTAGGCAAGAAGCAGACAGTGCCTGGCCCAGATTTCATCATTTAATATCCAAACACTTCAGTTTCTGAGGCTTCCAGAGAGTCTGTGAGACGTTTTGGGGCTAATCAATTAATCTTTATTGAATATCATTGATTTTTCATCTTGGGTGCATGGAAACTGTAAGCTCTGGGAAGGAGGAATGTCTGCAATCTGTGAAGTTTAGAGGCTTTTCTGTTATGACCATGCTGGCTGGTGGCTACAGAAGAAAAAAAAAAAAAGCATTAAGGTTAAATTACACAACTTGAGGTTTATCATGTCATTAGCTGAGGGACACCACTACTGATGCTGACAAAAATAATGTTTAAGGTGTTTGCTGCAGCCCAAAACCTTGGTATGGTCAGTTCAGCTTTGCTCCCCAGTCAGCTGAAGATCATCCCTGAAAATGTCATCTCTGCCCAGAAATCTGTTGGGTGTTCTTATTTATTTGTTTGGTTTAGGTTTAGTTTGGGGTTTTGGTGGTGGTTTTATTTTGTTTTTTCTGGGATGTTTGTTTTTTGTGGTATGGGGTTTTTTATTGGCTTAGGTTTGGTTTCATTTCAGGTTTTTTGAGTTTTTTGGAGTTTTTTGGGGTTTTTGTTTGGGTATGGTTTGGGCTTTTTTGGTTTTTGGGGTTTTGGGTTTTTGGTTTTTTGGAATTTGTTTTGTTTTGTTTTTTTGTTTGTTGGTCTGTTGTTTTGGGGGGGGGTTTGTTTGTTTTGTTGGTTTTGGGTTTCTTTGGTTTTTTGGTGTTTTTTTATTTGTGGTTTTTTTGTTTGGGTTGGTTGGTTTCTTTTTTTTTTTTTTTTTTGGTTGGTTTGGTGTTTTGTCTCTTTGTCCACTTTTTTGGGATTTTTTGTGTTGTTGCTTTCTTTTGGTTGGTTGGTTGTTCTTCCTTAAGGAACTATCAAAGCCCAGGGATGTACAGGAATTCCTGAACTCACAGAGGAAAATCAAAGCCTACCACGATTTCCTCAGAAACCTGCTGCCCTTCCCATGCAGGTGACTCCTCAAAACTTCTGAAGAAAATTGCTTTTCGAAATGGCAGAAGAGAGAGCAGAGGCTGAGGTGACACTGAGGTGACACTGCCAGGGTTCCAGCAATCACTTATTTCAGTAAGTGTCAATCTCACCTCTCAAAAAGCCTAATTCCCTCATGCCAACTTACACCAACAATCAGATCAGCCAAGGCAGATGGGAGAAGCTGGAATTTTGGACAAATGGACAAACTCCTGGCATCTCTGCTGAAGCAGCCAGGCTGCCACCAGGCTCTGCTCTGCCTCCCCCTTGGCTCACCCAGAGCTCTCAGTCACGTTTCCTCCCAAAATAACAACTTTTATATTTAAAATGCTCATGGCTCCTGGCAGGCTTTCGCTGGTTTCTCCAAAAAAAGGAATCTTGTTCAGCTGAAGAAGTTCTCCACCTTGGTCAGTGTGGTGGGGATGATGCTCAGAGCCCCCAGGTCACACTGATTTCACAAGAGATTGTTTATTTAAAACGTTGTCCAAAAATTTATATGCACATTACAATTTTAAAAAAGAAAAAAAAAAAAGGGAAAGGGAAAGGGAAAGGGAAAGGGAAAGGGAAAGGGAAAGGGAAAGGGAAAGGGAAAGGGAAAGGGAAAGGGAAAGGAAGGAAAATTGCACTTAAGAAGCATCCAAAACCTGAGTACAGACATATGTAATGTTTACAGAAATAAACAAATGGTATAAACTTGTAAATACCTTTAATTTAAAGTGCAAAGTCAAGACAGAAACAGATTTATGGAAATGTGTTGAATACTCTGAGGCAGAAAATGTGTGGGATGTTTTTAACCCTAAGAGTGGTGACTTTAAGAACCAAATTTAACAAAATTTAAGATGTTTGGCCCAGGTTTTCCATTTTTATACCTTACAACCTAATTGTATGGACACATATTCAAAAATTAAAATATCTTTTTTTTTCAGTTTATGGCTTTACTTAAGATCTGAACCTGTCTCAGATGAATTCTGGCTATGAAGATGAGTGCATTTGAATGCATTTTTTGGATCTGTATTGGTCAGCATGGGATAAAGGATTTGAAAACAAAACCCTGCATATTTGTTGGAAAGGAGTCTGGAATACAAGAATATTTTTGGACCTGAATGCTTTAATAATTAGTTTATGAAGAACTTGCTCACAGTTTGGTTCCTACTTTAGTTTCAATGGAACTTGTGAATTTTAGAAGAAACTAATCTACCTTCTTAAAAAAAACAACCAAATTTCTATACAGTACTGGATAATAATCACATTCTTAATTTTCTTCCTAAATGTAAAGGTAGAGTGGTGGTTTCTCTCTATTTAGCAAAAATTGAGATAAAATGTTGTATTAGTAGACGTGTACACTCATTTTTCACTCAAAATTAAAAAGGGTCCTGAAGTAAAAGAGACCAAAAATCTTGTTTATCCTTTACCTCCAACCCTGCAGTCATGTCTGACACTGCATGGGCACAAAATATAGTGGATAGATCTGTGTGAGTTACACAACTTTTCTTCTTGTTTGTAGAGTTTATAGAGTGTAGAGTGATAGAATATCTGAAATGCAGACCCAGGGTGATCTAGTTTAAATAAATAAATAAATAAATAAATAAATAAATAAATAAATAAACTGTTATTCAGGGTCTTCACACACACGTGCAAAAAGAGAAAAATTGATAGAGAATGAGGAATGAGAGGTAAAAAATACTTAAACTCTGCTTGCTGTCTAAAATTTAATCCCTACAGTGGAAGCAGGAGTGCTGTGACCTCTGGACTATGAATAATACAGCGAATTTTTTTGATGATGTGGCTTTGCCTTCCTTTCACAGAGCAGCCTCACCAGGGCTGTGGCTTTGCTTGCCTCTCCCATCTGCTACCCCACCAAGCTGCACAACACTACACGTGAAGCTGAAGTTGCTTTCAAGGTGCATAAAATATTATCTCTCCAATGTGCAGCAATTTGCTTTTATTTTCATGCAGCCTAAAGTCGCAGACTTTGTGAGGTGAAAAAAAAAAAGTCTAAAAATACCCAGAATTTTCGGTGAAACTATAAAGAGAGTGACGTCAATGCAAGTAATTACTGAGCGTGAAGTACATTGCTTATCTTGCTCTGTCAGAAATCAGGTGCTGAGGAAATTCTGCCCATTCCATACATTTAATGTTTAAAAAAGTACTCTGATCATAAAAACACTGTGGGTCTCCAGTGACACTAAAGCTTAATGTTGCAAAATGTGGTTCTTTGAAGTGCACTGAGGCTTTGTGAGGTTTTATTTGTCCCTTCCTTCGCTTCCTCCCCCAGCAGGAGCTGATTTTCCTCAGTGAGATCAAGCTGGAATGCAAATGTTTATTAAGTGCATTTTCCAGCCCTGCAGTCAGAGGGGAGCTGCTGCATCTTGGTTGCTGGAGGTGCCTTTGTATCAGAAGCTGCTTTTGCCAAGGGCTGCCTGTAATGAAGGAGCCAATGACCTGTAAATTATAACTAAAATGCTCAAGTTGGTCTTGCAGATGAATGCTTTTGATTATGGTCTACAGTATCCAAAGTTCAATTTCTATTTAAAGCAAAGAGCTCTAAGGTTCTTTGTATGTATGTGGTTTTTGTGGGCTTTTTATTTTTTTCTTTTCCTTTTTTTTCCTAAGGTTTGATATTACAGTGCATTAAAAAATCTTTCTGATTTAAAATTGTATTGATAAGTTACATTCAAGGAATATTGCATGTGCACTGACTATTTGCTCTACCAAAACCAGTAATCATATGGAATAAAGAAGAAAAATAAAGTGTAGACCTAAAGATGTAACTTGAACCAGTGAAACTACTAAAATATTTGGTGACTGATGCACAATTTCTGTCATGTTCATATTAAAATTTTAAAAGCAAAGTAGTAACCGCTTGCTCTTTTGATCTGTTTTCCAAATTAATTACCAATTCATGACCATCAGTGGAGAACACCTGAGCAGAGCACCATCAGATATAGCCAAATCTACCCCTTTTTTCTCTCCCTCTTATGCAAAAACATGTGCAGTGGATTATCCAGAGGGTTAAATGGGGTTAAACGTTCCCTCAAAAAAGAGGGAGAAGGAAAGAAACGTGACAGGAGCAGAGAAGCTTACAGAACCAGAAGAAATTACTCTGCAAAGTCCAAGCCAAAGTTCAAAACATGTTTGGAGACACAGTGATCAGTGATGTTTAATTTTAAGGTGGTGATCAGTCAGTCACTGGGCTTGATGATCTCAGAGGTCTTTTCCAACCTAAACGATTCTGTGATTCTGTGAAACTACCTCTGAGATCAAACAGAATTAATGTTTCAGAGATGTTCTGAATGAGGCTGAAAAACACAGCAGGAGGAATCAGAGGGACTATCAAATAAAATTGTTTTTACATGCTGTGGTTTTTTCAAACTTTTTTCAATGTTACTGCAGCAGAAAAAATTTGAATAATATTACATCCTAATGGTGGGATAAAGACAGATGGGAGAAGCCACAGGAAAACTTTTGGAAATGTTCTGAAGATTCTTTTCATAGCATCAATAACGGATGCCAAATAATGGTGAGCAAAATGTTAGTCTAATTTATCACTGCCCATTAGGCAAAATGTTTGCAATCTTCACCAAGGATGCTTTTGGACTTTTCACAGGATATCAGAATGGTTTTGGTTGGAAAGGACCTAAAATTTCATCTCATTCCAAGCCCCTGTCCCTGCTAGGCTGGGACATCTTCCACCAGACCAGGCTGCCCCAAGCCCTGGAAAACCTGCTATGTCATTAATATCTTGCTAAGATGTTTCCTGTTACTGACATTTTCTCTCAATTAGTCTCAGAAAAAAATTGAAAGGCAAGAACAGCTCAAAAGAAGGCAGAAGATTGAGTATTTCCTGGAAGTAAATGTCCTCCTGGAAGAGGGGAAGTTTTAATGGGAAAAAAGGAAATATCCAGGAAGTCCTCTCAGCCCTTTGGTGTGGGAAGGTTTATTGACAGTAAATATATTTGAAACTGCAGAGTAGAGGACTCAATATCACCCTCCTTCCTCTTCATCCAAGATGATTTTGCTCCTTCATTCTTTACTTGTTTTCTTGCACTCCATTTTAGCCCAGCAAAAATTGCATTCTCTGTCATATTTGTCTTTTAACTGATATAATTAATCTTTTTTTCTTTTTTAACTGTATTTCATGTATTGGAATATATATTTTAGATGTACATCGGGGTAATACAGTTTTCCTCCCCATGTAAATTTTGAACTTTGAAGGTGAAGAACAGCTGAATTTTCCTGGCCTGGCACAAATTGTGTGTAACCTGAGGTTTAGGGGAAAAGCTTTTACAGCCACTTAGCTCCTCCTCACTCCATTATTGAGCACTTACAGGTTAGAATGTTAGTATTAAAAAAAAAAAAAAAAAATTCCTGGATATATAAAAATGTGTAAAAATGTCTAAAAATGACTAGGAGGTCTCTCACTGTTATTTCAATTGTTTCATTTCAGCACTTTGTGGACCATGGGCAGAAACATTCCAGTAATCCTACACAGGTGACAAACTTTATGTCAATTCTGGGATTCCACTGTGCAATTTCAACAGCAGTCAACAGCTGAATTTAGGCAAACAGGAGTTAGGAACCAGAGATGGAGGAATTAAGAGATTGACTCCCTTAGGATACACTTCAAAATATCCAAAATATCCCAAACACCCCCTGGCATGGCATTATAAAACATAATAGACAAGAATATGACTATTTTAATACACACATATATTTATAATTTTTTAAGCTTTTATTTGGTATAACACCATGGAAATGAAAATTTTGTTTTGTTTTAGGATCAATTAATGGATAATAAAAAAATGAAAATTAATGATGTAACAGATCACACAGATTTCCGCTCAAATAAAATTATCTTCCACCTCAACAATTACTTTTGGCTAATGTCACTAGGGGAACCATTGGAATTCATCTCATGCTGCATCAGGTATGAAATGCCACTTTGTAAGACAAGAGTTTTCCAAAGGTAGATGATACTGGACTAATGTGATATTCTTTTCCTAGACACAGTGCTGTAGATCTAATCTTTGTGAGCTTTGATAAAAAATGTAATATTTGCCAAGCAGGAAAAGCATTAATATCCATACTGGGGAAATCTGTGTGGTTCAACATGGAGGTTACTCTATCCTGAATGAACAAAAAAACCTCCCAGCTGGAAAAATTTAATAAAATTAAGGATAGAAACTGATACAATTGCTGTATAAGTAAAAAAAGCAAGATTTCTCCAGTATTTTGATGGAGAATTACTGTTCCCAAGTTAAGTGAGGTCTCATGACATGAGACTTCTTTTTTATTGACAGTTAAAAATGGAGTTTTTACTGAACCAACATTTATGCCTAATAAATAACAAGTACAATGTCTGCATCTCAAAAGGTTTCAGTGAACCCTTCAGGGATTAAATCTCTTCTCACTAACACATCTCAGACCCTCAGGGGAGGACATTTGACACTCTGGACTGTGAAACTCCCAGCAGCTCCACAGCTCTGCATTTTGTGTCTGATCACAAAGCCCACACCCTGGCAGATTTTATTGTGTTTAATTGGCAAGATTTAATCACCCAGACAACTGCTGGTTTAATATTAACCATTCCAAGGTGCAGGAAATGCTTTAAGGACTTTTTAAAGACTTTTTCCATCCAACAATGGAACTTTTCTGGTGTTAATAATTAGACTTGTGACTATATTGTCATTGTATTTCTCAAAGTAAGAACATAAGCAACACCATAAAATTTTCTCCTGCTCATCTGGGACAGGGAACCTGTAAAAGACTGAAGTCATTTATTTCTACCCTTCATGGAATTAGAAGGCTTCAGTTTCCTCAGTTTCCTAAGAAATTTTCTGGTGTTTAGGCAGAAAACTCATCTTTTTATGGTAAAAACATCCTTCTTTTTTTTCTGAAGATTTGAAGGTATCTTTATATTTCAGAGAATAAACTTAAAAACTCAGTAAAACTAGATCTGAAGAAACCTGTTAAAAAATACTTATTTAACAGTAATGTGTTATGGACCAGTTAAAGCAGTAGTATGTAAGCTGCTGCTCATAATTAATAATGAAATTACAAAAATAATGGTATGGCTATGGCAGAATCATTTGAGTTATTTATTGGAATAAAATCTTTAGCTAGTAACGTAGGCCAAGGTTAAGCTGTAATAACTCTATCAGTATGGTAGCAGAATAATAGAGCAATGCTCATAAAGGTTTGATGTAAATTTAGGTGAATAATTAGGGCAGTCTGTAAGAATTATACGCCTGACAATTTAATCAGATACAGTCCAGGGGATCCTTCAAAAGGAAGGGAAAATCATCTGTATTAATTTATATGAAAGTTTGAAAATAGTTAGCAATGTGCCAAGTCTTTGCCAGCAAATTATCAAGGAGCTCCTAGGACAGAAAGATAAAGGAGTCTCTAAAACAAATATAACACCAAACTTTGTGGCTTATGACAGGATGGGATGAAATAACTTTCACTACACAGTTTTGAGGGTGGAAAAGTTTGTTTGTTTCCTTTATTTTTCTACTAACACAGGAATACAAAGAAAAAGAACCCAAACAAAACAGATGAAACAAAAAACCCACTACAACAACAACAAACAAACAAAAACCACAACTAAACCAAAAAATCCACCTAGAAGAAAAAAAAAAACCAAAAAAACCAACCAAACAAAACCAATTAAAAAGAACCAAACAAAACCAAACAAAAAAATAAAAACAAAAGAAATCAGAATAAATTGAATAAATTATTCCAGGATTGTTTCCTTCTCCTGTCTGCAGAAATTGGATGGAATATTGTCTTTTAGGTATTTTAAAGTCCTGACAGCTACTCAGAGAAATTATCAAAACATACAGAAGGCCAAAAACATTTTGATAGGTACCTAAGGATCCATGATTTACTCAAATCACTCAAATCACTTTTAATCTTTCATTTAAGAAGTTCAACAACTAAAACAAGAGCTATTCCTTGGAAGGAAAAAATACCCATTTTATCAAGAACTCGTTTTTTTCATTTTTTCATTTTGGTTTTGGGTTTCATGGTTGGTTTTGGTTGGTTGGTTTTGTTGGTTTGTTGGTCTGGGTTTTGAGGTTTGGGGGGTTTGTTTGGTTTTTGGGTTTTTTTATCTTTTGTTTTTGTGATTCTCCTAGAAATAAACACCAAAGTCTCCAAACTTCAAACAACAGAACACAAATGTTCATAAAGTAAAGATTATGAAAAACTTCTGCCACTAGATTCATCATTTCCGTGGCTCTGTTACTATGTGATTGGAGCAGTGGAAGCCTTTGTCTGAACCAAAATAACAGTTACATTAAAAATATTTATTTATTTGTTTGTTTCTTTATTTATCTGCTGAGTGTCAGACTTTCAGTACAGAAATGCAAGTGAACATTTTGCATGAGAACAGCTTTCTTCAATCCAAAAAATTCAGCATACCAGCTTTGAAACTGACTTTCGTAGGTTTTCATGGCCCTGTTTATGTAATCAGTCTTGTTACAGATAATAGGAAATATTTGAAATTCATGCTGTCAATTGCCTAGAGTTCTGACACAGGTCAAAATCACATTTGCCACAGTCTGTTCTTGTAAGACATTTATTCTCAGCGCTCTGGATGAAGCTTACACCACCCCTAGGCAGTGGTCCTGAGGCAAATGAAGCGTAATTTCAGCTCACCTCCTTGATTCCTTTCTTTTCCTGAGTAACTAATTGAAATAAAATGTGACCTCTGAGGTGAACAAAGAGGAACAGTCTCTGCTTGGAGATTGGTTGGTTTTTTGCTTGTTTGTTCCCAGGTCAAGCTGAAAAGAAAACCATCCCTGTTGCACATATTTTCTGGTTCAAACTCAGCCCTAAACTCTTTATTTGACCTGCTGGTTGTACACTGATATTTTCCAGGGACAGAGGACCTGTGGTTGGTTGAACACATCAGGTTCTGTTCTGTGCAGCAGAATATTTTTACAGACCTCTCTTTTCTGGTTTCTAAGCAGATTTCTGGTTATTACACTCAACCTGAGGTGGTGCTAAGTACTTTCCTCATTATTAATATTATTATTATTAATAATTTCAATCATACCATATTATAAAGGTGTGTTAAAAACAAGAATGTATTCTGTCAAGCAGGTGAAAATAACTTTAAAGAGTCCACCTGAAATTACAAGAGAGAACCAGACAGACAACTTAGCAATCAACTGATTTGATTTATGATAGATAAATCTATCTGAAAAGGGGGCAAAATGCTATTTTTCAATGGGACTTCTGATTTTTGACACTGTTAATAAACAATGTGAGGAACATTGTAGGGCAAATGTCAATCAAATAAAGTGTTTGGTGAAAGGATTTTAGCAAGTTAATTGAAGATTTGTAACAAAGTTGAAGTTTTGTGTGATGATGTAATTATGCATGAAAGACAAATTACTTAGAAATGCCAAAATGTATATTTCCCCAAGTTGTAAAGTATTTTTTTCAAATTCTCATTTATCACCTAAAATTTGCTTTAAATTTTTTCTAGGGTAGGTCTCAACATTTAACCTCAAGTGATGAATTACCTTCAATGAGTTGTGTTGAATGTAAAAGGGTCCAAAACAACTGAAAAGTACATTTTTAATGATTTTTTTATAAAAAGTGCTGCAGAAAACATAAGACCATGATGCACTTTCTGAGTACAAAAATAACTGATGGCAGGAAGCCAAAGATGCATGACATGGATTGGAAATAAATATGTATTTTATGAATTTTAACACCAAAATCTACCATTTTAACAGAACAACAAAACTGTAGAGAATTCTGGATTGTTGAATATTTTTGAATGCACATTGAATCTATCTTTTCTTTCTATAACTAATACTTTATTTTAATTCAGGAAGCACAAAAGGCTCATTTTATACAAGAGTTAACTTTGATGTCTTGTAAGACGTGTGAACCACAATAAAATGTTTCAGTTGAAGAACTTCTCAGTTACTGAAAGTGTATTTAGTTTTTGTTGTACTGTTGAGTTTACTTTAATGTCAGGTTTCAGATCAATAATTTCGCAGGGTTTTGGGACATGCAGGGAAGAAATTGCATATGTTTAGATGAACTTAATTTCTTACATCAGAACCATAGCAAAACCCTTTACCAGAAAGGGTAAAAAAAATGAAAATAATTGATTTCTTGTTACAATTAGAGTGAGCTTCTGTAATCACAATATTGAAAATTCCCCCAAAGCCTCTTGATATTAAAAGAACCTTCATCATAGCTTTCATGATTACGCCTTGGAGGAATAAATATTCAATAAACTGTGCCCAGACTATTAACAAGAACTTCAGCAAAGCAGTTTGCTAACACAACCAGGTAATTCAACCAAATGTCATGCAAAAGCAGCGAGGCAAACCCAGTGCCCTGCTGCAGAAAGTGAATTTTTACTTATCTCCCAAAGACAATCTATTTCAGAGTTTTATCATAATGGTTTGAAGAAACAAAAGACTCAACTCTGTATTTTGTTAGTGTTGCCAAACTGTAGTTCTAACAGAAATATTTTAAAGTGCAGCTTGATTGTAGATTAATCGCACCAAAGAAAAACTGAAAATATTAACTACAGTGTTCATAAATCATAGTATTGCTGAAAAAAGAAACCTGTATAGCACAATGAGCCAGGTGAAACTACACTGTATTTACTGCTAATTCTGAACAAAATAATAGTAAATATCAGAACATTTTAGACTAGGTTAGCATGCTGAAAATGAGCTTCACAACACAGAAAAGTCCCCAGTCTGGGGTATGTAACACTTCAAAGCACTCTCTGTGGTAGGGAATTATGCTTGCTCTGATGAAGACACAATAAAAAAATTATTTTTTATTCTAGGGGTCTTGTCCCCCCCATTCCTTCACATTTTATGTGTTGCCAAAACTGGAATTAAGATTCTGAAGGCAAATCAGATTTCTCTGTTTCTGATCCAAGTTTCAGCTTCTTTATTAAATAACAACAAATCATTTTCTCAGTAAAATAATTTTCAGTTTCAATGAAAGAAGCAAAGACTGTCTTGTCTTTTAAGAAGAAATGTAATAGACTGTAAATTCTTTAAATAAATTATTTTCTGGGATAATAGATTTAATTTTACATGGCAAACAATTGTAGATCTTGTGAAGAGGAAGGGAAATAAGACTGTAACAAAGTATTTCTGGAATAGAATGCAATGTTGTGTGAAGAAATTAATAGATTTCATTTTGTTAGAATAAAATTAAACTGCTATTATTGTAAAATGTCATTATGAATAGCAAAAAGGCCATTTTTTAAAAATTCAGAATAACATAACAGATTAGAATTTACTGACATTTTTTCACTGTATTTATAATCAGTTTTTCATATTTTGCACTGTTGAAATCACCAATATGGTACTTGCTCCTGAAAGTGAGAGCCAAATTGAGCAGATCCTGAACAGCCAAGACTTCTTAAACCTGATTTGAGAAATTTCAGATTTTCAGGAGCTGCAGAGCACCAATCCCAGTTGTGCCACCAGTACATCACATATGGTGCAGAATTTCCCATCGCAATATCCTCACTTATTGATTGCCAAATAGCCAAAAGAGTTGCCAAATGGACAGACAGAAGGAAAGATATGGTTTTTAAAAGTTCTGTCCTTCAGAATGAAACTTGAAGAAAGGAAAAAAAAAGATGTTGAAGCATGTACTATGTAGTGTGAAATTATCAAAGGAGTTTATCAAAATATGTATAAGTTTACACATTTTTCTATGTTTTTTCTCTTCAAAATGATGACATATTTTAATTTTCTTGGGAGTTTTTGCCTTGAAATGACAAATTTATCAGATACTTTGTTTAGAGGGTGCTTGCACTTTCAGTTTTGCTTCAGAAATTAAAACGTTAAAAAATAACATTTTAAAAATTAAAATTTCGAATGTAATAAATACTTATTTTTTAAAAGCGGTGAAACTAAAGGAATGAGACTTGATTTGGGACTTTGTGTATCTACATACTAGTTTTAAAGATGCATTCAACTCTAATGGCATTATATGCTAACAGGATAATTTCACAAAGTGGTTAGTTACTTTTCTTAGATTAACAGGGCAGCCTCTAAAAAATCAACATGTTCTCAATTTAGATTTTCCATTCCCTTTTTGCCATTGAAAACTAAACATTTTCTTAAACCCAACTCCAGTTTCATTCATGATCTATATGTTACCCAGTTTTGCTAATAGTAATAATGAAATTATTTAACTTTAATATAACTTTTATGGAGAAAGGCAAGATTCCTTCCAGCATGTGTCAGGGTTTTATTTCAATACTCAGGAATTACATTTACTGCTGACTCCAAGCTTTTCATGCACATGGAAACTGAACTGGATGTTGCTGTGGATTCAGACAGCTGCTTTCTTGCACAGACCACGTTCCTAAAACTTCAAATTTTATGTAAATAATATTCCATTTGATGTCATCTCCCCCTCGCCAGCTCACATCAAGAGCCCAGAGAATGATTAATTCCTGCTCAAGGTTAGCAAACACGAGGATTCTTCTCACATCTCTGCCCACAGCTTGGCAACCCTGGTCACAGTTCAGGTTTATCTCAGAGCCAGCTCTCACAAAACACAGAATATCAAACACAGAGGCGAGTTTACTGCTTGTCTGTGGTGATGTTTCATTCATGTGGAACATGGAAATGGAAGATGTAATCACAGGGATGCTGTAGACCTCAAATCCACTTATTAATCCTAAAGGTCTTGACCTACACGAGTTTAAAGAGCTGCATTCTGTATGCAAAGTCCTCCACACTCCTGCAATGAGAGACAGGCAGAGAGGTTCTGCAAAGAGCCCACCTCATAAAAAAAGAGAAAAAAAATGAAGGAAGCATTACATCTATTAAATTCTGATTGACTCTGAAGATGCAAGCCTAATTCTTTTTTTTTCTAGAGCTAAGAAAGAGGCTTAATGAATCTCTGTCTGCCTCTCCCAGGGCAAGTAAGAAAGATCTGCTTTCATGCCTGCAGCAGGCATGAGAAGGAAGAAAAATAAGGCACAATTTGCCACTAAATGCTGCCATTTGATCACAGTATCAGCCTCTGTAATTAATGATGCCTGCTCGCTTTTAATTGTTCTTCCTGTAGAATTTTGCAGCTTTCTGGAAAAGTGCAGTTTTTACATTTTACATTTTACACCAAAGCTGGACTTTTGCAGCACTTCTGAGAGGAAATGTGACTACTCAGATCTTGAAGCACTTTCTGTAAATAATAATAAATGACAATAATAACGATTGGTAAAACATATTCCCTGGGTTTTAAACTAAAATATATTGCTGTCCCATCATTCTTTTAATGTTAGAACACACTTGAGCAAATAGCAACCCTTTCCTGAAGGTAATGATGTGAAAGTATCAAAGTGGAGTTAAAAACAAATGGTTTTGTATTCCAAATGTGCACTTTGCCCTTTGATAAGCTCAAGCTGCAATGACAGTTCTTCTATCTCATTTTTTTGGTCACTTTGGAGTTGTTCTTGCCCAGAGGATCTCACCAGCTGAGAGAACATCCATGGAACACAGCTTGGTATTGATTTGAAAACCCTGTCTCAGGGTCAGGACTTTTAAAACCAAAGTCCTGTAAGAGCACCTGCAAGGAAAAAAAAAAAAATCTTTTAAGACAGAGTGCTTCTGAAGAGCCACATTTTGTCATTCCATTGGTGTGCCAGTGTGAACAAATTAAATCTGTCAGTGCACAGAAATGTCATTATTTCTGCCCCACCTTCATAGACACTGAGGCTTAGTAGGAAGTACTTAAATTAATATGGACCACATAAAGTACTTAATAGGACAGAAAGAAAAAATATCATCTTTTCTTGGCAAAGAATGCAATACTATGATATTTTAAAAGTCTTGTCTAATAATGCTTAAAGTAAAGGCAACCTGTTAGAGAGCTCCTGAAAAACAACAAGGAAAATAAACACCTTCAGACATTTTGTCCTTTCTGCAAACTCAGAAGGGCACATTCTCACATATACATGTGTGTAGAAATAAATGTAAATCCACTGCAGTAAAATCCTTGACTATTCCAGACCAACTGGCAAAACTGATTGAAAGGTAGCCTGAAAGGTACTTAATATATCCTTTTACAAAGGATGGTTAGTTAGCATTTAAATAAATCCATCCAGATGGGATTTAACAGCAGTGTTCATCAGCACTGTTGTTTTTAAATTATTCTTGTGTCTGTTTTTCAGAAAATATTCAAGAAAGACTATTTCAGTTGAAATGACTTGAGGATCTTAAATTGAGATTGGAGGTATTTGGAAACTATAATAACTTGCAAACATATAGCAGCAATTGTGAAATCAGTTTAGCAACGTGGATTTCAGAGAGGTGACAAGTAGAGATTATATAGTTATTGTATTGTCAAAGGAACAATATATCCCATATTGTCCCCCATTTTCCTATTTCTGCTCTTCATATTTGGGTTGGTTTCCTTGTAATTATTAATCGCTGTCTGTTTATCAGCATCTCCCCTTCAATAATAACTCTTGATTCTTCCCAATTTCACAGATAATAGAGGTCTTACATGTTATTATATTTTTTTATTATTTACAGAAATGGGGATGAGATGAGAGGAGATGGGCTGCAAATACCTTGGGCATGAAGAAAGCTGAGCTCATGCACTGCTGGAAATGAGAGAAAAGGAGATGTTATAATTGCACAAACCAAGAGGAAAACTTCAGCAGCTCTTTGCAACTGCTTAGACTTGAAAATAGATCTCCAACAGTAGCTCTGTCCTTAGGAAAGCAGGGCTCAATGTACCCAGCTCTTAGAGAACATGAATTCTCTCTAAGGGGGATTTACTGGCTCTACCTGTAAAAAAATAAAATAGGTCAAGGCTTTTTCTCAGTCCAGAATGGACAAGCTGGGCAGGTTTCATTCATGCAATTCAAGTTTCTTTCCTCCCAAATGTGCTTGAGCTCATAGCATCTAATGGGGCTGTCCTGTGCCCAGGAACTTTTCTGGCTGGTACAGATCAAAATTGCATCAGGAGTAACTCTCAGTGAGTTAAAAAAGACAAGAGCATGGCAGCAACTGTGTCCTTGTCATTTTCTGTGCAAGATTACACCATTGGGTCACCCCAGCTTTAGTTATCTAAACATAAATCTCCCCTGTGTGAGTTCTACCTCTATATTATTAATTACTGGATGTAAACTTATTGCCTCTGAGTCTGCAGAGTTACAGGAAGGATAAGTGAACCCAACCCTGCTGACTTACACTTTTCAGCTTCTTTAAATCAAAGTCAGTGGCATCTTCCATCCTCATTGTTTTCAAAGCACTTCTGTTGCTCCCTCTTCAGCTTTCTGGAAAGTTCTTGAAGTTTAGACACAGATTATTTCTTCCCACACTTTTTTTCTCTGCATGAATTATAGACTTTGATTTTCTTCTTTGAAATAAGATCCACCTGACCAAATCTGATTAAATGTAATTTCACCTTTCTGCTCCTTCCCTCCTTTGGACACTCCTTATCTCAAACCTACCAGCAGGCTGATCAGTGGCACAAATTTTTCCTGATGGTTTGGTAGGTTGGCATGAACATTTCAACTTCTTTATCTTGGAAAAGTTGCTTGTTTAGTTGTTTTCTGGTTTTTTTGCTTTAAATTCCACAGGCAGCAAGAATCTGAACTCAAGTGTTTTCACCATTCTTTAGGTACCACATTGCTCTGCAGCATTTCCATGGTTTGAGGGCTTGCAGGTCTTGCCAGGTGAGACCCCAAAAAGAATCTCCAAGCTCATTGTTAAGTTATTTCTCACTAAATAATGGCATCCAGCACCTTCATAATTGCACACTGATGAAATCTGCACTGATGAATTCCCAGGATTGCAACAATTACTAATGGGACAATGGGAGCCCTGAAATTTCCAGAGGTGGATTCTCACTTTTCTCTGTCCAAGTCTGATCTTGAGCTGTTCCATGATTGGAAGAACAGTCTGGAACACCTCCTAGTGAAAGCAGAGAGACTAAACTGCAATTATAAAAAGCTACTAAAAAAATAAAATAAATAAAAAAGAAGCTGTGATTTCAGTTGAATAAAATTTAAAACATATTGTCAATTGCTTGCAACTATTTATGGAAAGAAATTCTTTCACTAAAAGCAACAGGATGAGTAAAAAGCAAACATTTTTGTGTTCATTTGGTTGCATCCCTCAAAACCTGTGAAACAGGCACCCCAATTCCTGCCAGAATTTCTGACACATACAGTCTATTTCAAAAAGTAGATATATTTTAAAATAGGCCACACTGTACGTGTAACTTATGTAGAGTCACAGCTGATATAATGGGATTATATATATGATTACTTGTGAGAGGAATCTTTCTGCTGTGCCATGCACAGATGATAAAGTAAGAGGGATTCAGATTACTCAATTTTTCTTTCAAGCAGCACCTTTCCTGAGCCACAAATACATGGTTTAGTAGTAATTGATTTTCTCTGGTAGGGTGCATGGATTACATCCTAGCAATAGAAAAGTAGTGTTAAACTCTCAGTTATGCTAAATATCAGTTTTCATTGTCACAGTGGTTTTGGGCTTCTTCCTCAGATTATTTTCATCAATAAATCTGCAATTTTGCTTTGATCTATATTTATTAACCTTCTTTTCCTTCGTCTTTATTTAACTTCCCATACACTAGCAATCTGACTTCAACTGTTTGTTTTTATTTTTACCACACTTTATATAATGTTTTACTGGACACTTTTTTTATACAGCAGATGCTTTCCTTGCTGCATGTTGATTAATCATATTTCATACTATTAGCTCCCCCACAGCATTTCACACTTTGTGCTCAACAGATAAAGTATATCATAAACTGCATTATCAGTGCTCAGATAAACATGTCTGTCTTTTACTAGCTGTGTTATTAACAATCCAATCTCCATTTCTGCACTTAGAGCTGCCAATATGAATATGTTTGCTCTCTGCACGGTGGAGCTCTCCTTCCTGATTTGGAAGCAGTTTATTTCAATATGTTCAGATTTACCCCAGAAGTTAGTAGTTTAGTGGTGTTTATCCAATTACTTCAGGTTGTTAATACAGCATGTCATCTGTAAACATACAAAAGGCTTCAGTGAGCCCTAAACATGGGGGATTTTTATGGTTTAATATCTGTGTCCTTTATTAATTTTCCTTTTGCTTCATTTTTTTATTCTATCAGATTTTGTAGTTTAATTTTACTGGGTTTTTTTTTTCAAAATGTCTGGGTATGCCAAAGAAACATCCAAAGCCCAAGGCAACATCTGATAGCTAGAGCTCTCTTAATTTTTATCTATTAAATATGTATAAAACCTTTTTTTTTATTTTTTATTTTTACAGAAATTCGAGTAACCTTGAAATACTCAAAGCAAAATACATGGGTGGATTTGTATTCCTGCCATTGCTTATCCTAATCTTCTCTTTTCCATCAGAAAATTTTAAAGATTTCTTGTTTTATGAAGCCAATATTTGCCATTTGTTTATGATTTATGCACAGGTGATTCTCTTTTACCCTCAAATCTGCAGTCTGTTTTCTCGCACTCTCCAGGTTCAGATATACCCAGTGATGGAAATATTTTCAAGGCTTTCTATAGAGTTGGGCTGGAAAACTCACCATAGAATCTTCTTGGTTGTTCATGTAGCTCTAGAGCAGAAGTCTCATTTCTGCATCCAAAAGGGGAGAGAAGGCACCTGTTTCTTTTTGGTTTGTGTTTTTTTTGTAAAAGAGCATCAGTTTACACCTGTTTTACTGGGATAGTAACGTGTCACTCTCCCTCGGGTGTGTGTTATTGATTGCTGAGCTTTTGCTGCCCCGTTTGACACAACACAATGAAGCACAGCCTGATGGCTGCCAAGGGAAAGCAGATTTTGGGATGCAAAGCCCTCAAATTCAGGGCTCCAAGTGGATGTAATAATTGCCAAATTTGCTGCACATTTCTTCCCATGGATCTTCCACCTGCAAAAATCTTCCTCATACCACCAGCACTTCAAATCCAACCTTTCCACTGTTTTTTAAATATCTAAAGGTCTGTTCTTCCTTTAGGAAGGAGCTGCAGCTCTGCAGGCAGGCCAGAGGAGCTCCAGCAGGAGCAGAGTGTGGAGCAGCTCTGCTGGCAGAGCTGGC
This sequence comes from Lichenostomus cassidix, assembly GCF_008360975.1. Taxonomy (NCBI): domain Eukaryota; kingdom Metazoa; phylum Chordata; class Aves; order Passeriformes; family Meliphagidae; genus Lichenostomus; species Lichenostomus cassidix. The sequence continues at coordinate 2,487,149 of NC_139511.1, forward strand.
ATTGCTCAGCCTGCAGAGGAGAAGCTCTGGGGTGACCTCAGTGTGGCCTTCAGTGCCTGAAGGAGCTGCAGGAAACATGGAGAGAGACTATTGACAGGGGATGGAGTGACAGGACACAGGGAATGGCTGCAAACTGCCAGAGGGCAGGGATGGATGGATATTGGGAAGGAATTGTTCCCTGGCAGGGTGGGCAGGCCCTGGCACAGGGTGACAGAGAAGCTGTGGCTGCCCCTGGATCCCTGGCAGTGTCCAAGGCCAGGTTGGACACTGGGGCTTGGAGCAGCCTGGGACAGTGGGAGGTGTCCCTGCCAGGGCAGGGGTGGAATGAACCCTAAGGTCCCTCCCAACCTAAACCTTTCCATGATTCCATGATCCTGCATCCCAGTATTTGTTTTCAGGACTTATTTTCTAAATGTTATGTGCTATCAACACCATTGATTTCTGGTCCCTTCTCAAACAAGCTGGCATTTAAAGTCCTGTTTCATGTTTTAAGTTTGTGTCTCTGGACCACCACGTTATTGGTTTTCTTTCCACCTACATGAGAGGCTTTAAATGCCACATTAAGGATTCTGGGCCTAGTCATTCCCTCACTTCTGAGTGAGCTTCTTTTTTAGATGTTGGAACTATTTTGTTACTCTTGTTACTAGCGTGTGCTTGGTAAAGCATGAGTAGATAGAATGATAAAAGTATCAAGCAAATAGAATTTCCTGCAAAATAGGAGATAAAAGTGTCAAGCAAATAGAATTTCCTGCAAAATAGGAGTCTTACAACTCTCTGGTGATATCCATGGCAAGTGTGTATATCTATATCTATCTACCTATCTATATCATCTATATCTATATCTATATCTAATCATCTATATCATCTATATCTATATCTATATCGATATCTATATCATCTACATCTATCTATATCTATATCTATATCTATATCTATATCTATATCTATCTATGGCTATACCTATCTATATCATCTATATCTATATCCATCTACCTATCTATCTATCTAAAGATATATCTCAACTCTTTTCAGGGCTGTTCCTTGTCAGTTGAAAGTGATTGCTGAAGGGAGTAACACAGTGAAATGAAGTGAAATCAAATAGCTTGTAAATCAAAAGTATAGTTGCTTCAGTGACCAGGTGACAGTTGGATTGAACTGACATTATATTCATGCAGTCTGACTTCTGTTTATTTTGGCTAATTGAAGGAAGTAATTAGAAAACAGGTCTAGATGTATGCCAGTGGCAATCTGTATTCATGGTTAATATCATTTTGTATCTAGAACTAATTCTGTGTTTGTTAAAGCAATGTTTTGCTAGCTTGCTGCAAGTACTGCCTTGGTATTTTACAAAAGGATGGAAAACAAGAAAATCTTTTAAAAAATCATGAGGACACATCTCAAAAATGAAAGTATCATTTGAGAACTCAACAAAATGCAGCCTGTACAAATTATACTGTATATTACCATCCCACACAAAGCCCTATTCAATCAGTTCAGTTACATCATTCCATCATCATTAATGGTCCATTACCTTTGCTGTGTTTTCAAACCACTGGTTACAGGCAGCCCAACTTCCCTATTGGAAAACCTCTTTTTAAATCATCTTCATCACCCAGCTCAACACATTCCAATCTGACACATTAACACATCAGAAAGCTTTATTGCCTTATTATCCAACTAGCAGGGAAAAAAAAATGTAATTCACACATCCATAGGAAGAATTAAGTCTAATAGTGTGAACTCCCTGCTAGGAAAATCTCTCAAGGCACTCAGCTCCCTTCTGCTAAAATCTTTCACGTGCTCAATAGTTGTTAACATTAGGGTTAAACTAATTGTGAGTTCCCTCATCAAACCTCTCCTCAGAATTATCTAAATAGCTTATATTCTGGTTTATGTTTATTTTATATGAACAGTAAGGAAGGAGGTCCCTTTTTTTCAGAGGGCAGTGCAGACTGGTCTGAGCAGTATGACCATGCAAAGCAAGAAAAGGGAATTTTTCAGATGTGATGGCAAGATGCCTGGGGTGAATCAAGTCCAAAATAACGAGGGCAGGATTTTTGGTTGTTTACTGATAAGAGCTAATAGGCAAAAAGTTGGCAAAGTTGATAATTTTTTATGACAGTCGGGGATAATTTAGTAGCATTTATCTTTGTTGTCCTTGTGTGGATTCTTTCTGATGGGGAAGGGACAATTTTCTGCTGACTCCCCTAGATTTCTGCCCTTGCTTCCTCCCTGTGTTTTGAGATCCTTCTGCCAATTTCCTCTACATTCTTCCAATATTTTTACCTTTTCCTCAGATATATATTAAGGCAACTGCTATTTAACTTTTTCTCCTTTCCTTCTTCTTCCTTCCCTTCACCTTATCTTCTCTTTCATCCCTTTCCCCACACTTTATTCTTTCATACAATCCATCATCTTCTCCCACCAGTTTCCTACCAGGGAAAGTGTTCTTTTAAGCCCTTTTTATAACCAGATGCTTTGTGTGTTAGGAACTGTAATCAAACTGTAATCAAATCATCAACACCAGAAACGTCCTGTACAACTAAGGCAGAAGCAGAAAGAACATCTCTCTTGAGGTACTACGTTGATATTTTGTTTATTTTTTTTTTGTCCTATAGTTTCTTACATTGCTTGTGACTGATGTTATCAATACTCTGCAAAAATTTCACAGACTCTGAAAAAAAAAAAAGAATAAATTGGTTCCCTCCTGATTGATGTACAAATTAAAGAAGTGGCACGTTTTCTAGCTCCAGTAAAATATTTTATTGAAGATTTCTTCATTTCTCCTTTTTGGTACTTTTCCTACTGTCCCAATATAATCCATTTGCTATTTTGTGTACCTGTAGACCATGGAGGAGGCATCATTCCAGACATGTAAGCTGAAGTTTATTTTTTAAAAAAGTTTATATAAAATCAGTGTCTCCCACTCTGATTTTGTACCTTCTCATGTGACCTGAATATAGTCAAAATTTCAATCTTTAAGCTCCCACAGCTGCTTTTTGTGAGGAACTGAGCCCACAAAGTGTTCTGGGTATTGCCCACACTGCTGATATTTGAAGCTTACCCTAAATTCTGTGAGATCTCCTTGTTCTCTTTCGTCTGGTGGAACAAATTCTCAGATGCTGCTGGAATAAACAGATCCCAAATCACCCCAGAGCTCCTTCCTTCCACCTCCTCCACTGATGGAGGGGGACATGGGAGCTGTGCACAAGTGGCAGACCTTGTTATAAAAGTTCCAAGTTTAACAGAGTAAAAAGAAAAGAAAAAAATAAATAAAGAAAAAAATATAGCAATGCCTGGTAGTATCTCATACATACACATATAATATTGTAAAATTTATGATTTGGATATATTTGCACTTGGATAGTAGAATTTATTTTTAGTAATATTTATTTTCTTGCTGCCTCCTACCTCTCTCAACTGTATCAAAACCACACAGGACAGTCTGAGGAACTAAATCAGTGAGGCTTAATGTGTCAGTGTTTTCACAGAAATAATATAATTTTCCTTTTTTCATTGGCTGACCTTTTACTGTTGAAAGCACAAGACTTTTGAACAGCTTTAATTTGTCTTTCTGTTCAAACAGTTTTCATGAATATAATTAAAGATGGACAAAATAATTCCTTAACCTATGTGCCAGAGTCACAAGTTCTTTTGAATAGAAACATGAAAATGGGAAGGTTGAGGGCAGAGGAGGATTACAGGGAAAGAGATGGGAAAAGAGAGTAGGGTTTTGTGTGGAAGGTGAGCTAATGATAGCAGAAATTTTAATTTCCATAGCAGTTCAGAGCTTTGGGACCCAGTGAGTTTCTGGCTCCCCAGGACAACACTGCATTCCCTGTATTCAAAAACATCCTCAGCATCCGTTGTCCCATCTTTACCATCTGATTTCCACAAGAATAAAACATAAACCCCTGGGCTGTGAAAGGCAGAAAGTCAGGGTAAAACAGGCAGATCCTGATTTATTTATTTTTCAAACTAAAGCAATGCATGTCAGTGGCATGGGAGCAGAGATGGGAAACTCGTCTGGCAGGAGCCTCCAAACTTTAATTAGTTGTTTGAATTTGTAAAGATCACCTCCAGCCTCTCACCAGATTTTCTCAAAGATTTAAAACTCCACTCTCCATGGGGTGGAACCTTCATCTCTCTGACCTCTTTCCCTCATGGTTTCTCTTGAGCTCCATCTGCCTGCTTTGAACTCAGGGCAAGATGTGAGAGCACAGTGGAATTCATTCAACAACTTGGGCTTTCTGAGTGAAGTGACTTTGGAGGAAGCACCTGAAATTTGTATTCCCATGAGAAATAAAATCGCAGTACTTCAAATTCCTCCATCAGCAAGATTTTTATTAATCCAAGAGGGAACTTTGCAATAGGAATTAATTTTTTTTCTGTTCTATAATTGCTGTTCCTCCAGGCTTCTAGAAAATATGTCTCTTTTAAAAAATCATCTTGAAAAGGTGCATTTGCAGCTGAGAACGAACAGTCATTGCACAGAAATTGTCTGAAAACAACGAAGCTGAGTGATTGATACTCCCAGGCTTCTTCTCTGGAATGACAAACACACAGCTGATGAGCTCTGCCTTTCCTCCACCCCTGCTGCTCATGGCATAACCAACACCTCACTGAAGCAGAGCTTTAAGGGTAGAAAAAAGTGGGAAAATAATTCAATTACCACTCCTGGCATCCTTGGCCGTAATGAAAACTGGGAACAACGAGTTTTGTGTGAGAAACTGCAAAAGTTACCAAGCTAGACTTCCTTCAGGTGTGGAGTCAGGAGCAGCTGCAGAGTCCAGCATGTACTTTATGCTTTTATTCTGGGGATTTAGACATGAGCAAGCTTGGAGCTTTGGGCAGAAAAGTGGTTTATCTCAGTGAATGTTAAAGAGCTGTGAGAAGTTTACCCCAGGTGGAGAATATTCACCTCAACAGCGGGCAGCAGGAAGGATTGCGTGGATATTTGTTTCCTTTTTCCACCAGGGATTCCTGTTGGAGGAAGAAGTGCCTACAAAATTTATTATTTTTTATTAAAGAACAGCAGCGTGGGGGATGAGTTTGCAAGCAGAACAGAAGTTTCTGGAGGCATTTTAAATCTTGAATCTTTTTCTGTCTTATGTAAGAAACTTATTATTTAATATCCCTGAGCAACAAGGCTGCAGATTTTGCTTCTTATACAGAGAGGTGTTTGTTTCAGTTTTATAAAATTAAAATAAAAATCCCATAAAAGACATAAAGAGTGTGCAATGAGATGTCTGGAACTTAAATTTGCTTGTTCCACCTTCTGTTTTGTCAACACCAACAAACCAGAAACTTGATGGCCATTTTAAAGACAGATAATTTTAAAGACAGATAATTTATTAAGTATAAGAGGTAGTGGTACATGTATTGCCTGAAGGGAAGAAGACAGACACACTAAACTTCAGGCATGGACAGATGGGCTACTAAACAAAGTTTTTATGGGAATTAAAATGCTCTAGAACTGGAGTTTTTTCCTCTATGGAAGAGCAACAATACATACAAACCCAAAAAAAACCCAAAAAAACCCAAAAAAAAAACCAGATGAAGCAGTGTTTTTGCATCAAAATATTTCAATTGCTGTATGGAACACCAGAGCCCAGCCTGAAGGACTGAAGTGAGCAGGGAGGTTAAATCAACCACCTAGAGAAAACTGATTTTGTGACCAATTGAGACTTTATGCAGCAGTAAAAACCAGAGTGAGGGCTGTAAACCAGTAGAAATTACCAAATACAATTCGGGATAAATTCTAAACTGCAATACATCCAGCTGTTCTCCTTTAATTCTTCTGGAATTTGTATTGCTGGGTTGGGAGTTTATATTTGTGTGCACAAAGGAAAGTATATTGAAGGAAGAAAAAAACAGAAAATAGCTAAATGAGTTGTTCTGTTATATTATGGAAGGCTGAAGAGGTTAAAGAAGTCTTTTAGGTTTCTTACAACCCAAACCATTCTATGATTCCATGACAGAGACAGAAAAGACAGAAACAGACTCAAAGAAAGACAATTTGCCAGGAATATAATAAAAGACCCAGATAAAGGCATTTTCCTCAGTCTCCTCAGTTTCATTTCCTATGGGACTTTTTACTCCATGTTTATTTCTCAATATGGATCTGGATCTCTGTCATGAAAAGCACATACCCTGGGAGTTTGGGATGGAAGGGATTTCTGAAAGGTTAATGTCTGCTTTCATTAGAGCAGAGCAAATGAGTACTCAGAGATTTAAAGGCTCAGAAAAAAAACCAAAATCAAAACCTAAATTAAAACCAAAACAAAAAATCAAACAAACAAAAAACCAAAACCAAAAAATCAACCAACCAAAAAAAACCCAAAAACCAAAACAAAACCAATCAACCAACCAAAAACCAGAAAAACAATGAAACAAACAATCAAAAAAACCCCAAAAACAAACAAACAAACAAACAAATCCCATTCACATCCTAGGAACTAAATGAAATTTTGATAAGCATGGCAGTATTTCCAAAGAAGAAATATGGCAGTGAGAGCTGCAGAGGGAGAAAAAAAGCCTAACCTAAACTAGCTAATCCATTTCACTCTTTTGCAAAGGATGTGGACTGAAATTTCTAGGTCCTTGCATTTCCTTATTTCTGGATTTCAGTTTATCATGGTCTGGGGTGATGCAATCTCTGCAGATGTCTATCACTTTCTGGCTTTTTAGTAGGCTGGGATTTATTGAGATGAAAGTGACTGGGAGAGATATATCACCAGATGTACTTTCTGCTGAATTTGAAGCTTTCTCTCTCTCTCTCTCTCTATATATATATCTTCTGTGACCTTCAAAATATTAGACTGCTCAATGTTGTATAACATGATTACCTGTATTTTTCAAGGTGTTATGAGGAGAAAGAGGGGGTTTTGCCAACTTTTAAAATATGATCTTTATTAAAGAAAACTCTACACAATTTATTAAGAAAGAAAGATAAAATTAATTTGAAAAAACCCCAGAACTCATCAAACAAGTTGCTATAAAAATGAGGAAAAATGAGACAGCTTTCTGTTATTAGGTTCAGAAATAATTAGGGAAATGAGAGGGAAAAAACAGTTCTTTGTGTGCAATCCCAGCAAAATTCTGAGGAGGATCACTTAATTTTTCAAATTTAATCATATAGGAACAATACACCATCCTTTGTCCTTATTTTCATCCCACTATTCAAGGAAACATTTGATTAACATATGGTTCCTCACTGACTGAGAACACAGAAGTGTTTAATCTGTAAATTTACATCTGTAAAAACACACCAGAGGACATTCAGAATGGAAACATCCAATTAGTTTTACAAGGAAAATTACACCTCTTTGAGTGAGATTAATGTGTTCCATGGCTTCATGCAGATGCACATATGAAGAGATACATGTTGTAATCATTCACATGTGTGAATTAAACACATAAATGCATTAACCAGCATTTTCAACAACACTTTGCAGCGATATAATCAACAATTTTAACCAGAAAAGGGAAGTTTAGCTCAAAAGGGTTATGATTTCCTTCTGGCAGAAAGTCAGGACCAGGAGTAGGAGTCCAGGGTTTGCAATTCTCAGACCACAGCTCGATCCATCAGGCTGTGTTGTCCCAAAACACCACTCAGAACCAATTCATTAAAGCCAATATTATTTTGTGCACTTCAGAGGCACAGCTTTGGCGGTTTCAACACTATTTAAGAAAAATAATTTTTAGATTAAAATGTTTATGCTCTGCTCATTTGCATATAGGTCAATCTATTGAATAATGCATATTCTCTTCTACTTGTGATCAGGAGTCTACCTAGAGTCTCCCCCTGGATAAATTAAGCAAATCTTGAAAGCCCACAGAAAGAAAAGAAGAGACAGCAGCTGCTTTAAAACTTCTTTTCCCCAAGAATTATTTTGATGACAAGTAAAAATGAATGTGTTAGATGCCTAAAAGTGTTTCCTGTCAAAAATAAACTGCTTTGCATTCCAGTATAGACTTTTCTGAAATCTGTTATGTGATTCTAATTTATACATTTTTGTAGCAGGATGAGGAATAATTTCACACACTTACTCACAGGTTATTTATTGACCATTTCAAATAAACACCTTCAGAATAAAGTTCTGCAAAAGTATTCCAGAAGTGAAATATCTGTGTACAAATATAAAAGGAGAGCATGCAGGTATAAGTAAACAGATATATAAAGCTGTAAAACCTCTCCTGAATTATGTATTGCATTGAAGTGACTTCAGTGAAGCCTAGTACTGAAGGTCTCTGCTGGCATAAAAATTAATGTAAGGCTGAAGTCTAAAATAAATAACATCCTGGTTGTGTTAGTCATGTTGTCTCCCTGCAGATGTCAGAAGTTTGACCAGAGGAGAACAATTTGCACATTCTTCTGTAAGTTAAAAAAGATAATCAAAATATTCTGTGTGAAGAATCTCAGTATTAATACGAGCTTACATATTCTCCACAAACCCCAATTTTCTGGATTTTTCCACAGTGGTGATCATTTACTGTGACACAACAGGGGAATGACCATCCTCTTTACCTACAAGGCAAAAAATAATTTCCAGTTTCCCCACAACTCCTCAACCTCCCTTACAGGACACTACAGGGTTTGCTCTGATCCCTAAGATTGATTGAGGAAAAGGAACTAAACCAAAAACACCTCCAGGGAAATCTCTTTTTTTCATTAATTGCACCTCATCATCCTTAGAGACCATCTGTTAACAAAGAACAAATTTCTAATCAAAAGCCAAGCAGGATATCCTTATCAGCTTTTCAGAGGTGCCAGGGACAGCATGAGCAGCCATGGCCAGAAAATAAAGCACAGCAATTCCAGCCCAGCAGCAGGAAGAGCTTTCCATGGAGGGGCAGAGCCCTGGAACAGCTGCCCAGGGAGGGCTGGAGTGTCCCTGTCTGGAGACATGCCAACCCAGCTGGACACCTTGCTGGGTCACTGCTCCAGGGACCCTTGGGCTGGGGGAGCTCCAGAGGTCCCTCCAATCCCAAATATCCTGGGATTCTGTGGACTAAAATTCAGATCTGCTATCCATTACATGGGATCAATAAAATACTCTGTTCTTAGTCAGCAAACTTGCACTAGAAATTGTATTTAAGGGAGAGAAATAATGTTGTTACTGTGGACATGATGGGCATTTGGGTTCTTTTATTTTTTAATCTATTGAAGGGTTTTTTGGTGGGACCTTTTGGTTTGTTTTGGTTTTTTTGTTTGTTTGTTTGGGGTTTTTTTGGTTGTTGGGGGTTTTTGAGGCATTATTGATATGTTTCTGTTGCATTTCTGCTTACATTCAAATTATGTATTTCCTGTTGCCATATACAATAAAATGCAATGTGTCTAAAAGCTGATAATCTTGTCATATTGGGATGCCAGAGGGTTCATCTTTACCCTCACAATGAGGGTTTGAGGCCCTGGCACAGGGTGACAGAGAAGCTGTGGTGCCCCTGGATCCCTGGCAGTGTCCAAGGCCAGGATGGACACTGGGGCTTGGAGCAGCCTGGGACAGTGGGAGGTGTCCCTGCCAGGGCAGGGGTGGCACTGGATGGGCTTTAAGGTCTCTTCCAGCCCAAAACTTTCTGTCATTCCTTGATTTTATGATTTTATGCTAACAAAAAACACTTTTTGTCTGTGATTTCCCTAAAAGCACCAGTTTAAGAATTACTGAACATTAGGATATTGACGTCACCCAGTCAAGATGCAAAACTTCTCCAAAACTTCTGTCTAGGAGAAAGATGGAGAAAAAAGGTTGAAATGCAAATATGACACAAACACCCTGCTCTCTGTCATGGCAAAATACTGAACAAGGGTAATATAAGAGAAAATATTGTCATTTAACCACACTGTTGAACAGAAGCAATCGTTAGACCATCCTGAGGATCCCCAGGGATGGTGGAGCCCAACTCCTGCCCAGACACCCCAACAATCCCACCTGGTAGAGCTGTCCAAACCCTCCTGGAGCTCTGGGGCTGTGCCCATTCCCTGGGGAGCCTGGGCAGTGCCAGCACCCTCTGGGGGAAGAATTTTGCCTGATTTCCAACCTAATCCTGCCCTGAGACAGCTCCAGCCATTCCCTGGGTCCTGTTCCTGTCCCAGAGATCAGAGCTGCCCCCAAGGAGAAAACTTCAGGCTGCTTGGTAATGCTGCATTATTGCACAACAGGACTTGAGTTTCATGTGACAAAGTCGTCTCTGAAGTACTCAAGGCAGGAGAATAAAATAATTCCCAGAAATGTGCAATTAGCCTACCAACGCTATGCGCATCAGCGTTTGAAAGGAATTTGCAGAGCAAAACATTTTGTTCATTACAGTGCATTGCTGGAAACTGCTCTGCACCAAATAACTCCAGATTAAAGCTCATTGACTTAAAGTGTAGGAAAATAATGAGTAGTTAAAGATGATGGAGTTTTTCAATGTTTTAAATATTCTCAGGCCTCAGCAGCGTCTCCTTCCACACTGTGCATTCTTACTTATCCACCTCAAAATAGCCTTCCTGCTTGCATAACACTGATTCTTTAACTTAAATAAATAAATAAATAAATAAATAAATAAATAGAAATCCCACAAAACAAATGTTTACAAATCTTAAAAATCCCTGCTGATCCAAACATAATAACAACAACAACAAAAAAAAAGAGGTAGCATAATGGGCTACTGTACATAATCTATAAGGTTTATGAAAAAAAATCCCTTTGTTACTCATCAAGGGCTTGTTGCAAGCACATTTACAGCAAGAATTAATACATTAAAAGTGCTGAAAATTGAGATGGAAGCATGAAAATACATTCATTTGGCCTTTAACGTGCACAGGCTGCTCCTTCTCATATCAAACACCAGCATTTCAGACTGAATTTCCAGGATTTTGTGGTGGTCTTCAGGCTTCAGGACATCAGCAATTATGGAGTATCAGTACCTTGGTTGAAACTGAACCAGTCTCAGCTAATTAGAAAACCCAGAAGTAGTCCAGTAATTTCAATATTATCAAATTACTGTTGTTCCCAGTTTTGCAGCTTGTAAACAACTCATCCTGCAGCTACATAACAATAGGTCCACTCCTAAATTTACTATATTTTTCCCTCTGAACTATGAACATAAAGGGTAGTGGTGAGGGGAGAAAATAAAATATGTCAGCCTCTTGTGGTGACCCATATCAGTATGTTCTGGACTAAATCCCAAAGCTGTTGCCAAAAAGTCTTTCAAAATTGGACAAATTGGACAAATCAGCAATGAAACACCTTCCTGTGTCTTGGGTAAGGATGCCTTTCTGTGATAAAACAGGTAAATGCCTCTCACTTATTCTATTTAACACCTACTTGCACATGCTCTCCCATCTGCTTTCCTCTGTTATGAAATAGTTGGTTCTGATCAACTGTTTTCCACTCTGCAGCTGAGTAGGAGCTCTGAAGAAGAGCATTAGGTGGAGATAATCAATTCACAGGCCGTGCACATCCTTGAAAAAGACACTCTTCACCACGAAAACCCAGCTGGAATATTTATGAAATTGCAAACGCCGTTGCCATGCTCAGGCAGATTTCCTCCTAATGCTCAGTAATCCCTGAGTCACACTTGGAATGTCAAACCCAGGGAGCTGAAAGCATGTTGAGGGCTGGAAAAATGTCCTCCCCATGTCTGAGATGTTTAGGTTTGGTGTCGTGGTGCTCAGATTCAGTCAAACTACATGATATCTCTGGATTTCTGTGAGATTTTGGTGGTTTGATTTTTTTTTTTTTTTTTTTTTTTGGTTTGGTTTGTTGTTTTTTGGGGGGGTGGTTGGTTTGTTGGTTACTTGGTTGGTTGGTCGTTGGTTGGGAGTTTTCTTGGCTTTTCTTGGTTTGGTTTGGTTTTTTGTGTTTTTGGTTTGGTTTGCTTTGGTATTTTTGTTTTGTGTTTTTGGTTTGGTTTGGTTGGTTTTTTTTATCTTGGGGGGTTTTTGTGGGGTTTTATTTGTTTGGTTTTTGGGTTTTGTTTAGTTTTTTGTTGTTGGGTTTTTTGGTTGGTTGGTTGGTTTTGTTTGGTTTTGGTTTTGTGGGAGTTTTTTGGGGTTTTGGTCTGTTTTTTGTTTGGTTTTGGGGTTTTAGGGGTTTTTTGTTTTGTTTTTTTGGGGTTTTTTGAGGTTTTTTTTAGTTTTGGGGTTTCTTTTGGTTTAGTTTTTTTGTTGTTGTTTGTTTTTGTCTGGTTGATTTTTTGGGTTTGGTTTGTTTTGGTTTTTTTGGACCCATGGCTCCAAAAAGAGCCACTCTTCAGAGGCTGCTTAATTATTCCAGTTATTTCCAACAGGCACGTGAGTCATTCTGGTTTCCTTGCATAAAGCAATGATCTCTTCCTTGACTTTCTGCTGTCTCTATCCTACCAAAACTCTCACCATCTCTCTCTCATTTGAGGATCTTCCTCTGCTATTTGCTCCAGTGACCTTTTCCCTGCAGCTCTGAGCATTTTTGTAAGTTTCCCCCACATGTTGTTTGCCCTTTTTTATTCCTAAACCTGTAAAACAACCAAGTGAACCTCACACTTCTGTCATTCAGAGCATAAAAGCGTGAATAAGTCTTGGGGGAAAAAAAAATGATAAGAGTTTGCCCTTAGAGATCAAGGGTCTTGGGCTGGGGATAATCATTTTCATGTCTGCCAGACCCAAAATTTATTTTATATGCCAGAAAAAGAGATCATTAATGCCCCTGTGTAGGTGAGAATGAGCAGAGATGAGATGAGAGTTTCACTTAAACGACACTGTAATTCTCAATTCCCACGTGAAACATCTGAAGATCTGAACTCCTCCTTGTCAAAAATTTGACTGCAACAGAGACACTTCAGAGCTCTGCATGACAGACAACCAAGACAAAGACGGGGGAAGACAGAAATAAACACTCAGTAGGTGACTCTGGCAAGTCGAGGTGGCTTCACAGAAGCCCAAATCAGTTTTCTGTGGGTGTTGGTGTGTTCAGAACACGACAGATGCCCATGTTGGCATGACAATAGGGAGGGAGAGCTGGCATTTTTGCCAAGCTGGGGGAAGATCTGGAGGTATTGTTGGTTGTAATTATGTAATTGTTGGAGAAAGGCCTTGAAGGTGGCAAGATTTGATATGAGGAGTCTTGCCCTGCCTCCCAAATTCCCTTTACCTTCATACCAAGAGGTCAAACTCTACAAATATGAGCCAGGGCTTGGAACACAGAGAAGGAGCTGCATCCTCTGTAGGAACAGAGCCCAGAGCCAAGAAATCCTGTGGTTACAAACAGATTTAATGAGTTTTGTGATGGAGGAAATGGGACACCAAGCCTTAAGAATATTCTTGTATTAACTTAACCCAGTTTTTGGATTACACCCTGAGAAGTCAGCTCTGTTTCTCCCCAGAGGAGTGGGGATGTGTGAGTTTCTCTTAAGGGTTTTTCTGGTGGAACACAGCTCCTTGCAGCACTCCAGCAGGAAGAATATTGCACTGAGGCAATGATTGTCTCTTCTAATGAACAACTTGTACTCAGTTAGTCATCTCCCACTGAAGGGAACTCGGCTAATCTGAAAATCTGAATCCCAGCTGCCCGAGGTGCCTACACAGGGGACCTGGGGCAAGGCTGTGCTCCTGCAGCCTGCAGCACCCAGGATTTCATCAGAGCCTGCCTGCCTGCCTGCTGGCAGCTGTGTCAGCCAAGATTTAGTCTGTGTGGCAGGTGGGAGAGCTCTGGATCCATCATGACTGAAGCTCTGACTCAGCACAGGTGGAGCACAGCCCTTTCAGCTGACTGTGTGGAAATCTGTGCACCTCACTCAGCTGGTGTGAATATTTTTGTAGGACATGGATATTCACTTTTTCAACCTGAAAGAGATATTCAGATATTGTGTGTCTGCACAACGTATTTGAAACTGGGTGTTATAGAATCATGGAATGGTTTGGGCTGGAGGGGTTATAAATAATCTTGTCCCACATCCTGCCATGGCAGGGACACCTCCCACTGTCCCAGGCTGCTCCAAGCTCTGTCCAGACTGGCCTTGGACACTGCCAGGGATCCAGGGGCAGCCACAGCTTCTCTGGACAGCAAGTCCTCCCCACCCTCACAGAAGGAAGAATATTTTCCCATGTGGATATTGGTCCCACCATCTCCCAGTCTGACCTGGCAGCATTCATGATCTCAGTCACAGGTGCCATGAAAACAATAAAGGTGTACAGAAGAATCTTGCTGTAGGCAAACCCTTGGCCTTTCTCTCTTGTGGAACTGACACCAACACCAAAACAATGTTTGTTCTGCTTGTAGGTGACTCCCAAGATTGTATATCACTGTTATGAGTGGTGGGACCTAACAGAAAATATCTACTGTGTGATCACACCATGCTTGTGGGTCTTGTAAAAATGAAATTGTAATTTCTGGTTAACCAATGTATAGCTGGGCAGCAGCAGAACATGGGGCATCTCATTTAGTTTTTCTCTCAGAGGGGAAACCTGTGATTCACCTGCAGCTTTCCTCTCAGTGCAGCCTGCATGTTTACAAAACTCAAACCAAAATATTTTATGTTCTTGAGCAGAAATTTTTACAGAGGCAGAAGGAATCTGTTACAAGGAACCCAAAGTGAGATATCATCCCTTAACCATCACAGAATCACTGAATCACTTAGGTTGGAATTTTCCCCTCACATCAAGTCCAGCCTTAATTAGGGTTGGAATCAATGAACTTTAAGGTCTTTTCTGGCACAAATTATTCCAAGGTTGTGTGAATTCAGGCTGTGCATGCACACTGTATTTGACATGAAACATCCTAAGGGTTCCATCCCAAAATGTTAGGCATGGCAATTTAAAGCAGCACAATGGTCTAGCCAGATGGGTTTTATACTTGTAGGCTTGTTTTCTTACAAAAAAAGTCACAGTCAGAGGCAGTGTGTCCCACAGCCATTTCCTCCTCCAAGCAACGTGAGAAGCAAAACTTAATCTCACCAACTTTTAGAGCATTCTTTTAAAAGCCAGCAAATTGCATCCATTCTATCTAACTGCCACAGAAAACTTGCTTTAGCAGTAGCTAGCCTGGCTGTCTTTTTGTCTCTTCAGGCTTTGCAAAAGGAACAGAAAAGCAGCCTGGGGTTGGGGTGCATCACTTTGTATTATGAAATCCACAGCAAAATCCTCAAAACCCTGTGATTATCTTGAGTTTATATTTTATCTCGTTGTGCAGCCAGATACAGTGGGTGAGTGAACCTTGCAGTTGTTTTCAGCAGTGGTGTTAACTCAGAGCAAAAGACTAAAATGTTGTAACTATGGGAAATGAGTAGAAGCACAAATAAATAACAACTGTATTTCATTACTGTATTAAATTATCAAACCTCAGGCACTTAAAAACTCCCAGCAAAGAACAGAAGGGAATCAGGCGCTCCTGACTTCCTTTATTGCTAAATATCACTAGGGGACCAAAAAAAAAAAAAAACAAAACAAAACAACCTAAACCAAAACAAAAAAAACCCAAAAAACAACAAAAAAACCAAAAAACAAACAAAAAAAAACCAAAACAAAACAAACAAACAAACAGAAAAACAAAAAAAAAACCCCAAACAAACAAAAAAACCCCCACCAAACCAAACAAAAAAACCCCCCAAAACCACGAAACAAACAAAAAAACTCCATTTTTTGTCATCTTTCATCTTCAGAGCTCATTGAAGCCAGATCTGTGCCACACCCATTGTTTGTGTCATTTACTGCTGCAGCCCTTATCTCCTAATCTTAATAAAAGGATTATTGTGAAAATATTTGTTTCATTTCTGTCTCTGATTTATGCCACCTCTCTGCATATGAGGCTGAACTGAATATCAAAGTAAACAGAACTACTCAGGCAAAAATCAAACAGGAAATTTGGAGGGACAGTTCTGGAAACAGCACAACTTAACTGCAGTAAAATCAAACTGTGACAGAAGTGAAACCGCTAAAAGATTATCTTTTATGCACTGTCAAATAAAAGTTACTCAGAGAAACTGCAGCTTGGAGCAGATATTCACATGCAGAACAGTTTATACTGATCTTAAATAATAAATGCCCTGTTGTACCTCAAGAAAACAGACAATAACTAATAATATTTATGACAGCATGCCAGCTGCAGGTAAGCTCTTTCCCATTTGCTATTTATGAAGGGTTTTGGACCTTGCAGATATGCTTGTGTTATTATCCCAGCAGGAAGAGATGGTAAATTGGAATACAGAGTTTGTGCTGTGTACAGATCTCCAATTTCAGCATTACAGGTAGCTTTGAAGCCACTTTGACTCCTTGGACAGATTGATTCACTCTCAGACAAAAAAAAAAAAAAAAAATTCTTGAAACAGCTTGTGTCTAAAAATATAGATCCGTTTCTTATTATCACCTTGAATCTAACACTTGAGTTCTTTACTTCCATTTTTACCTGTTGCTTTTGCTCAGGTATGTGAAAGTAGTTGGCAATATCACAGCTCACAATTTCAGCATCACGATTTCACACCAAGAGAATTCATGTCCTGGAGCAGCATATCAGATATTATTTTAAGCATTGTTACCTAAAAAAAATGTATTTTAAAATGCCACGTTTGTATAGGTTTGATTCCTTCTGCTTTCAAGGTGTTATCAGGACAACCTGTCAGCAGTCTGCTCTGTGGACAGGTGAGGGAGGAAGTCTGCTGATGTGAAGACAGCACTTGCTCTAAAATAGAAATGACATATAAATAGTTGTACCCTGAGACAGAGCTTGAGATCAGCAGCTCACATGCACGTCACCGTATTAAAATGGTTTTAGGAAAAATTATGGTTTATTACGCCTTTAGGCTTCTAAAATTTTCCCAAGTGCTAAAATCTTAAACAGGAGAGATTAGCATTTTTAATTTTGCCATATACATGTGTATAATTACATGTCAACCCCTTGGCATATATCCTCAATCAGCATTTTAAGCTATAATTTCCCCTGAGAGGTATTATACTTAGAAACTGCAGTCATAAAGGATGGTCAGCACATCACTGGCAGAAGAGCTGCAGAAAAAAAGGTTTACACACTAACATCTTGCACACAGAAGAAAAGTCAACCTTTTCACACCAAAAAGTAACAACATACAGAGCCAGAAAAAGCAATATGGACTGCAAGACAGGAGAAGCAAACCCAGAGTTTTTTGGCCAGTTTGGGTTGAACCACAGGGTTATGTGTGGAGCAAACTCAAACGTGACAAATCTAATAAATGAATCCAGCAAGGATGATGAGGCACAACTGAAAGCACTGAGAGTTCAGCTGTAAAACCATTGAGGGGAAGGTAAATCTCATCACTGCAAATCGAAGATCAAATCTCAGAATGTACTGAGGGATATTGACTTTAAGGGAGGCGAAAAAAAGCCTTTTGGAGGCATTCTTGGGGCAGCACTTAAGGGGATTTGCTGAACAATTCCTTTCCAGTCATCAGGAGATGTAAGGAAAGCTGAGTCTGCCCCAAAGAGCAGCTGCATTCCCTGATTCCCTGAGTTTCCATAATAATCCTGGGTAGAAAGCCAAGAGGAACAGAGTGTACTTCCTTGTTATACACTCATTAAATTAAAATATACTTAAAACCATGCTGGATTGCCATATTGTGCATAGTAGAATAATGTTCTATGACTTTATAAGACAGAAGAAGTCAGGTCACTCTTTTACCACACATTTGTCAGTGTTTCTCTATCATGGGAAATTTTTCCATGCAGTTTACTTTTGAAATTTGAGAAAGTATGTAATGATGGTACAGAAACTGTCACAAAGCCTGATATGGAAGGAAGGCATGTTTACATATGGAAAGCAAAATTAAATCAAAACCAAAGAGCTTTTCTGCATTAGTCCTTACAAACTAGACATGATTAGGACACACTATGGAAATCCCCTTTCAAACTAACCTCATCCATGTCATTATTTAGAGAGTTTGATTACAAATACGTATTTTCTTGTGTGGAGAGAGGCTGAGGAGTCCCAAGCAATGTCACATTTATGCCTGGTGAGGAAGGAAAAACTGTCCCCTGTCCCCTAAACTGCTCCTGCACATCAGATTCTGTGCTCTGGGGGTGGCTAAGGAGAGACCATGGGTGGTGGACAGGATCCAGGAGAAGCCAACTATGCAAAGCTGCTGCAGCCACCCACCAGCAGAAAAACACATAAACCATCAGTTCTGGCACATTTCTTACTGGGGGGCACCAAAACACTCATTTGCCATCCAGACATTTTTCTCCAGAGTAATTTTCTGCCTGCAGGGAGTTTGATGATCCCTACAGGTGCGCCCCTGAAATTCCACACAGGGCCCAACAATGTGGCAAGGAGGCAATTTAGAGCCACCAGAACAGGCTGTGTGTCCCTTGGAGTGGAATATCAAAAGGATGTGGAGCACTGGTGGAGTTGCCCTCTCTCCTTCCTGCCAGAGTCAGGGGTTCAGGAAGGATTAAGTGAATGTGCAGCCAGTGCCAAACTCCAGGTTTTGCCTCCTGCAGCTGTGGATCTACCTTTGAGAAGCCCTTGGGGGTGGTGGGGATTCACCTGGGAAGCATTTCTGGACCTGTTCCCACATGGAAGAGCTAATTAGGGGCGTCAGTTGGTGGCATTTTGCTGCAGGGGTGGTAGCCTGGTAGAACACACAGCAGTGAGGGGCATGGGCCAGGTGAAGAACAGAGTCAGCATCCTGAATTTTAGAACAAAATTGTTGCTTTTCAAGTAACTAGTCGATGGGATTCCTTGGGAATCCACTGCCCCCTGTGAAAAAGGAGGAAAACCAAACCAGCAGATTTTTAAGGACATTTCTCTTAAGCATAGAATCTCTCAATTCCAACTTGTAAAAGATTGGGCAGCAGAGGCAGAGACCAGCATAGCTCAGAAAGGACCTCCTGGTCAAACAAAAGTGTAAGAAGGAAACACCCAGGTAATGGGAGCAGGGATATCTCTACTGATAGAGGGAGAATATGGGGACACTACCTGGATGTGGAGGGATGGGGTTAGGACAGGCAAGGCACAGCTGGAACTGAATTTTGCAAGGAATTTGAAGAATAGTGAAAGCTTTACAAGTACATTGGCGGGAAAATGGCTATTAAAGAAAAGACAGACATAAATAGAAGACAGGAAAGCTTGTGACAGCCAACATGGAGAACATCAAAGTAGTGAGCAAACCTTTTATCCTTAATTTTCAACAGTCATTTATCTTTCCCACATTGCTGAGTCCCTGAAAATCGAGACAGGGACTGGAGGAGTGCAGTTGCTCCCATCACGTGAGAAAATCAGGTTTGAGATGAACATGAGCATTCACAAACCCAGGGGACATGACAAGGTGCATCCCAGACCCCAGAGGGTCTAAATGGTGCTGGCAAGACACTCTCCCTGGCATTTGAGAGGTGATGGCAGGTAGGTGATGTCCTTGGTGACTGGAGAAAGGGAAATGAAGAAGGGAAATGAAGGGAAATTATTGAAATGAGTAGAAAGAAGAACCACCGAGCTGCTTGAACCAAATTTTCTCATCCTTTAAACACCTCCAGAAGGGATGTCTCAGCCACTTCCCTGGACAGGCAGTTCCATGCCCTGGAGTCACACCAGGATATCTGTTCACCCTTTCAGGAAAGTGTACCAGATGTTGATATGTTACTGTCCTCTTCTTCTTCTTCTTAGGAACATGAATAGACATCCACATAACTCATGACTCTTCAAAAATGGTCAGACAGTGGGCTGGGATTGCTTTTTCCTGAAGAAATCTGGAGCCCAGGATACTTTGCCTCCATTCCAAAGCACCTCCTTCAAACCACAGTCATTGGTGAAGGAGCTGTCACTGGGTTGGCTGCCCCCAAAATTATCATATCACAACAATCCTTAGCTGCCTTTTAGTGCTTTCCCATTAGCTTTGCTGACTCTGCTTGGTGGAGGGATTTTAAAAAAATTATTATTTTTCATTTATTTGTTTTCTGTTCATATATTCTTTTTCTTTCCCTATTTGTTATTGCAATGAAAGACTACAAAGTGTGAAATAATTGCCTTTGAGAAACACTGGCAAAATTACAGCATTTTTTTAACATGAATTTCTGTAATTAATCACATTTTTTGATAGATCTCATAGTTCTGAGAACTCTGCAATTATGTGTTTAACAAAAAGAAGTGATACTTACAAGTTGTATGCAATGACTAATGTGAGACATTTTCCAGATTTTTCATTTTACAGCTGATGTAGCTGATTTGAAAATAAATATTCTCATTCTTCCCCTTTCCACCTTTAAAATAGCTAAAAGACAGATTTGAATAGCTTCCCCACTGTGTGAATACTTTCACAGCTATGTGCTTCCAAAGAAAATATCAGTATTTCCATTCTTATGAAGTACAGAGCATAGAAAATAGAAAAGGAGAATAAAATGAGCTTCAGCTTTCTTTTCCATTTCTCTCCTCTGGATAACTCCACCAAAAAAAACCTGCAGGAAATGCAAAAATTTGTTCCTGCCTGGTTGTGAGGGTGTGAATTAAGATGCAAAACAGCCAGTCATCTATCATGGATGGAAGATTTATAAGATTACCAATAGCCATGAAAAAATGTTATTTTTCTCCACAAACTCTATAGTGTCTTTTTCACCATGGAGAGTCAAATGATGCTGTAGTGGGAAGCAGGTGTTTCTTTAAGTGTCCTGTAATTATGGAATGTTTGAATTGTCAATGATTTTTGGGTCAGAGCTTCCCAGTTTCCATGCTATTTTGCAGTGATTTTTAATTCCCACACTCTTGTTCCACACGTGTTTCGAATTATTACACATTTCTTTCTCTGCCTGTCATGACCCAAATCTTTCCTCATTGGATAAAAAGAGTGAAGTGAAATAGGATAACTGAAAGTCACTGATATAATGAAATTAATGAAATTCATGTGGATATGATAATTAAATGTTGCTTATAATGTCATATATTTCACTTACAGGCTTCCCAATTGTGATTAGGTAGGAATTTATGTAGCTGATTAACACCTTTGCTATTTCTACCGAAAGGACTACAGTTTTTCTGCCATGCAGTCCTCTCATCCTGTAAGTGAGTCATCAGACTAAGTCCTTATTGCAATTTGTAACATCCTTTCCTTGATTTTGCTCAAGGAAAAATAAGTCAAGAAGAGTTTTGGAGTAGCTCATGATTGTGGTTGCTTGGCACAGTTAAAGTTAACTTAAATAGACAAAACTTTCTACTGCACCATAAAGTGTAATTTAACATCAGAAGGGACTGGATTTTCTTCTGAAGTGGGTGAGTTCAAGTAATTTCAGGTCCATGACTGACCAGCAGGTTCAGTGGAAATTCCAGTTAAGGACATGACCTTCTGATCTGTTGAACTGCTGGAACAACTTTTTTTTATCTTTTCCAAATCAGAAGTACTGAATTCAGGACCCTTTGGCCTGAGAAATTGCTTTGACATCCCTCATAAAGGTGGATTTGTCTTTACAAATATTAAAGTTTCAGTTCCCTCTGTAAAAGAAGAGACACTTCTCCAGATGAGTGAAAATGGCTTTTCTTCCTTCTTTCAAAGAGAACCTCTAAATTTTGAAAAGAACATTTTTCTTGAGCTACAAAAGATACTGCTAAAACGACTGAAATGGATAGTAAAAATAATAGAGTAGAAAGGAATTTTTGCTTCATTTTACTTTCTCCTCTTCAACTCTTGTTATTCCTGTCAATATTTACACGCATTAACTACATAAATGTTTTTAAGATGTGTTGATATTGCTCCTCACCTCATAGATCCATCCAAATAGCTAATTAATTGGCTCTGATAAAGTGTTATAAATCAACTGTATCACAAGCACTGACTCAATCATGTGGCACAAGCATTACCAAACCTCAAGAACACAAATTATTGTCTTTCAAAGCCCGTGCTCATAAAGTAATAGGGGCAATCGACCTTCTTCACTGATTATCAGTATTTTATTATCCTGAATGGTCTCCTTGGAGGTTTTGTACAATAACACAGACTGAAGGCTTTTTTTTTTCCAAGGCAATAAGTCAGTTTTCAGCTATGTATGAACTATAGCCTGTGGAAATCGCTGTGTTTGTTGAAATGTTTGCCCAATGGTCTTTTCTTAGATAATTTTGCCACAGTTGTCTCAGAACAATCTCCAACAGGCAATTTCCATGATTTCCTGCTGTGGTGCCAAACATCCTCGATGCAAAGCTGGTTTAAAGATTTGACTCTTTGTGCTTAATTTTAAAATCTAGATAAGTAGAGAGAAGTCAGTGCTCCCTAAGGACCCACAGGGCTTGCTGTGAGACAACCTCAGCCCTTTTCCTCCCATGAATCAAAGCAAATCTTTTTTTTCCTTTGGAAAATAGAAAATGGATTTTGTGTTCAAAAATTCTCCACTTTAACAGCAGAAATAAAACGCCTGAAATGGTTGCATGGAGATGTTATTTTTTAGTTATGGAAACATGTTTTGCTGAGAAGAGACAGTATGTGCTGTCTTTTTGCTCCTTAAGAAGTAAAACTCTATGTCTCCTTTTGTCTCATTTTTTATTTTTAGAAGCTGTAATTTCTGTGAACTGTGTGATCTTGTGAACACAGCAAGTCAGGCCACTAAAATGCCATTATCTTATTAGTTGAAGTGTTGAAAGTGTTGCCCTTTTTCCCATTATTTGACTTTATTTCAGAGTCTTCATTAGCTAAAAACCAAAAAATAATAAAAAAAAACCCAACTCTAAACTCTATATATATTGCAATCCCTATTCCCATATCAACCATAACAGCCATAGGTAAGTTTTGGAGATATTAAAAACCCATAAATTGTAAATATTTAGATGGCAGCCTCAAGACAATGCCTTTCCTAACAAAAAACACTTAGGGCTAGAAGTATTCAAAGTCTAGAAATAAACTGGATGTCTTTGAGCTAAAACTCTGTTTTATTGAGGAGCACATTATGTCAAACATCTGTCTACACATTTTTCTAGGCATCCATTTTATGAATCATCATTTCATGTAATGGATATTTTACTATTATATCCATGGGATTTTTAAAAGTTTTGGTGGGGTTTTTTTGTAAGTAGTAAAATTATGTTCTGGTAGATTGTTGCAAAGTTATTCACAGCCTGTTTTGGTTTGGTTTGGGTTTTTTTTAATTGTTCTGGGGGATTTTTTTTTGTTTTGTTTGCTTGTTTTTGTGAAGATCAGAGGCTAATCTTGATTTACAACACCTGCAATGGATCAGTAAAACATTTCTATTTCCATGCAGAGGTGGCTGAGGGATGAATGAAGAACAGTGATGATAAAGAGCAATGGTCTAGATACAAACAGGGAATGACAATAAATAGATTAGTGATTAAACTGAGGGGTTTGTGGCCCTGAAAGCAGAATCTTCTGTAGCATCACCACAAGAAAGATGTCAAGAAATACACAGAATCCATCAGAATTATTCTTATTGGTCTTAAGATGAAGGAGGGCAGATTTAGATAAATATTGGGAAGAAACATGAGGGTGGGCAGGCCCTGGCACAGGGTGACAGAGAAGCTGTGGCTGCCCCTGGATCCCTGGCAGTGTCCAAGGCCAGGCTGGACACTGGGGCTTGGAGCAGCCTGGGACAGTGGGAGGTGTCCCTGCCAGGGCAGGGGTGGCACTGGATGGGCTTTAAGGTCCTTTTCCACCCAAACCACTCTGGGATTTCATGTTTCTGTGACACCTCTTGAAAATCTGGCACAGAGAGAACTTGTTGGGCTGAATGGGTTATGGAATATTAACATGCACTAAGCACATTTCAACAAAAGAGAAGCTTTTACAGGCCCTAAAAGGTTTTAAATCTGCCATTTGGTGCCCAACAAGAGGACAAGAGGCAACGGGGAAAACAGAGAAAGTTCCATTTGGATAGGAAGAAAAACATTCCTGCAAATGTGTCAGACAGCAGAAGAAGGCTGGCAGGGAGGCTGTGGTGCTTCCTCGTCTGGAAATATTCCAATCCTGCCTGGATCTGACCCTGTACACCCTGCACTGGGTGGTTGGACTGTATGATCTCCAGAGGTTCCTTCCAACCCCAGATGTTCTGTGGTTCTGTGATAGAGACACCAACCCATGTTTAAATAAAACCCCCACACCAAGAGCAACAGAATAATGATAAAAATGAACACCTCATGTTGAAATATTCAATATTACAATCAAGTTAAATTGCCATTAATATTGTTGGTATTGTGTTTGAATCACAATCCTTCTCGAATCACTTGGATTTCATGGCACACAGACTTATCATGAAACCTTTATTTTTAAATCTTAATAATCTTGTTTTATTGTATTGTTTGTTTGTTTTTGTTCCATCTGATCTCAAATATACCCCAAAATGTTTTAAATAGGTTGGTGTTAGGCTGAAGAACAGTGTAGTTAACCCATTGTGTTATTTAATAACCTCAGAAAGTCACCATTCCTCTTGTCCACTTTTGTAGAAAGGAGAAAAACACAACACAGAGTTTCTTGCTCAGGATTCACAAGTGTCAGAAGAGAAAGATGGAAATCTTTGCCTTGTGCATTTTTTTCAGATTGTTCTGACCTGCAGTTGTAAAGAGAAGTGATGTCCATTGCTGAGTTTGTATTTAGGGCCTGACCCACTAAACAAAGTCTTTATTTTCTGTTGGCTTTCACATCCTTTGAGTGATGTCCCCATCATGTACACAGATGTCCCACATTATTCAGCTTCTAAACCTCCTTTTAGCATTAAAATATTGTACATACATATTGCAGATAAGAGTCTGAGAGTTAGGAGAATGGATTAGAATAATTTTGAGAATAAGGAGACACCAAATGAACAGTCTGCTGTTATTATTCTGTGATTTTATTTTGTGTTTAACACTAAGAAAAAGAGGGCATTATAACAGAAAAATCTAATCATCCACATGATCTCCATGCTAAGTAATGAGTGCTGATCTGAAAATAATTTGCTTGGGAAGTAACAATAAACCTAGAATCAATGTTTTAATTTCTTCCCAGGAAGAAATATTTGCCTAGACAATTGTGAGGTACATTTCTTTCCTTTTTGGAGATGTTTTTAAAATTTTATCTTGTAGATAATGACACAAAAATTTTGTACATACATAAAAAAATATGCTGCAGAAGACAACAAAACTGGAAAGCATTAGAGGTGTTATTTGTTTAGCCTGGATCAGGTGGAATAGGAAGCTGAGACTGTTTTATATTACATTGTTATCTGTCATGGTTTAAAGTGCTTTGTGAAATAACATTTATGGTTTCTACCCATAAAGAAATACATTCTGTAGAATGATGCCTGCAGAAGAAATGAAAGACAATTTCCAGTTAAGACTAAGTGCCACCAAAGATCTCCCCAGAGATCTCTCCAGAAATGTTCTCCTTGTCTTATTGATGCACTGCAGATGTTCTGCCCCAGATGGGGAAAGGGTGGGAAATGCAGATAATGTCCAACAGCATTGCTATACTTTTTATTATTATTATTATTATTATTATTATTATTATTATTAATTACTCATAAAGGCTAACATTACCTTTCTATTACCTGAATTTCCAATGGAGAAATGCTAATAGTTTTAAGTATTTTAAGGATGAAAAGAACAGGGAGAGAAGACAAAATTTATCATAGGCAAAGGGGTTTTGTTCCAAGAGGACTTTTATGTGTTAAAGGTGGCTGGTATTGCTTTTGAAGTGGATAAATACAGCAAGGTATTTCAAACTTCATGGTTCACATTATCTCAAAATCCTGGCAAAGGGCAAAAATTCAAAATGAAAGGTCACTGCAGAACCTCTGGGAATAGAATATTTACATTTATGAAATGGGTATTATGTCTGCTCTGCAGTGGACAGCAAATTATTTTTTCAATATCTCCCAAAACAATTCTTTTTCAAAAGGACTGCAAGTGCTTCAGCCTCACTCTGAAAACAGCTGCTGTCTACATTAAGTTACTCAAAATACTGTATTTTCTCATCAGAAATCCAGAATGATCACAAATTGGCTTCAAAATTGCCTTCTTCGTTTGAGATCCTTGGTGATACATAATTTACAACAAAACCTCTGGCTTCAGAAATGCAAACTCTCATCTAGATCAACCACACGGACAAACAAACAAGATTATATCTGCTGGAATTTGCTTAGGTATTCAAACCCAGTCTCTGGCCAGTGGTTTTATGGGATAAAAAAAGAAGATTTAGCTCTCCATGTCTCTACCCTGTAGCACTGATACATGCCAGCTAGTCCAGACTGTCCTTAGCTTGGTCCAGCTGATTTTGGACTTTTTCCTGATCCCAAACATTTAATACTCTGCCTGCAAAGACAACTCTGATACATGCAGATTAGATTTTTTTTAAGAGGTCCTATCTGTATTATAAGTTTTCTTTTGTGCATTAATTTCTTCATTTTAATTTCAACTGTCAACAAATGCTGCTAAATTATTATTTTTTCCAGAGTCAGACATTATTAAAATGTATCCCAGGCTCTCTGGAGTTCTGATCCCAGCAATGCCATGATTATGCTGTGCCCAGGTTTGGCTTTTTTCATCAGCATGGCAAAACCTGATGTTGATTTTTGGCCTCAGCCTAGAAACACTTTTCCCCCATGGCAATTCCCCCAGCCCATGCCAGGCAGCCAGGAAAGCTTTGAGCTGGAAAAGCAGAGTGCAGACAGAGCCAAAACCATTGCTGGGTTTTGTCAGAGCTCACCAAAACAATCCCAGGAATTTCTGCTTCAAGGAAAACGTGGGTTTAGGGATTTTTCTGGGTTTGATGGCAGTCTGGCATTCCTGGACACCTGACCGTGCAGATGGAGGTGCTGGAACATGGATAATCCCGATAAATTAAGTGTAGGGCATGAGTGCAAGTGAAATGGAGCAGCCATGAGAGATGCATGAACACCTCCTACTGCTTTTAATATTCCAGAAAATAAAACTTCAATTTGCAAATAAAAACCAAAAAAAAACCCCAAAAAACAACAACAAAACAAACAAACAAACAACAACAACAAAAAAAACCAAAAAGTCCCCCACCAAGCAACAAAAAAAAAAAAAAAAACCCCACAAAAAAACCCAAACAAACCAAAAAAAAACCCAGAGAATGTGAGAACCTAACTTTCATGAGTATCATGGTGGAAGCAGTCTTTTCAGGGCAACATCAATCTCGTTGTAAAGAAGGTAATTCAGACATTTTAATTTATTGTTGCCTTAGTATACGAGGCTGAAATTAAATGCTACTTCATCTAATACTAGTTTTGGAATGTTACATCAAACACAGCTCACTTTTTTCCTTTTATTCTAAATTTCTTTCATATTTTCTTATGTTGAATTTCATCTGTTCTGTCAACTCTTAAGAATCCACGGATTAACCCAAAATCTTTTGACACAATCTGGGAGAAACAGATTTTGAAAAAGGTTAAAACAATATACACTCTTCTTATCATTTCCTATGAATCCTGTAATCATGTATAATAAATGTTGGGAATTTCTTTTCTTGAGGGAAAAAACCCACTAAAACACTAATCCCCATTCCTGGTGATTCCACACCATTTCCTTGAAACAGCATTATTTAGAATCAAACTCCTGAGCTCAATCCTATCAAAGATGATAAGCTATGCACATAAAATCCCCTCAGTAAGTTTCTTTAATCAGTTTTTATATTATCATTCCTCATCTGAATTAAAATGTGATTATTGTAAATAATAGCTCCCTTGCCTTTCCTGGGCAAAGCAGAGA
This sequence comes from Lichenostomus cassidix, assembly GCF_008360975.1. Classification (NCBI taxonomy): domain Eukaryota; kingdom Metazoa; phylum Chordata; class Aves; order Passeriformes; family Meliphagidae; genus Lichenostomus; species Lichenostomus cassidix. The sequence continues at coordinate 2,514,766 of NC_139511.1, forward strand.
GTATTTAAAATTTGATTCAAACAGTGTGAAAAAAACCCGATGGATGCTAAAGCTGTTCTTTAGATGAGACAGAACCACTTTAGGTGCTCAATGAATATCACCAATAAAAATGACAATGGTTCTGTTTTGACAACTTTTCTTTCACCAACCTGATAACAAAGTGTTACAAACTGGCAGCTGGTTTTCTTATAGGAAGAGAAATCTTTAATCACACCATAATCTTATTTGTTTTGTTGTGGTCTTTCTAGACATTTATATACTTTATTGCATCACATGCCCATTTTTTAATGGGTTTAGTGAGAGAAATGTTAAGAACTGCATTTTATAGTGTTCGTAGCAGAGATTCTGAGTAAATGTTCAGGGAAGATGAACTGTATGAAATGCTGGTGGGATATATATTAATTTTGTCCTGCCCTCAATGACAACTGGGCTACCCAGGGAAGCAGAAATTCCTTGTGTTCCTGCAGGTGGTTTAAGTGCAGAGGTTCAGCAAAATTTAAACTGCCTCACAGAGAAATGAGGAAATTCAGTCCATGTTGCCACAACTTTTTTTCCATGCTTCATGAAAGTTCTGTTGAAAAAAAATGATCTTAAAGCAATAACGATTCAGCATCAGGCTACCCTCTATTTATTGCCTTTCCTATTAATATTGCTGGTATTGATATATAATTAAAAATGTCTTGCTTCAGTTTAGGCTAAAAATGTAACATTCGCTTTCTTTCTTAAAGGTTAATACCTTTTCTTGATTGTTTTGCTTTAAAAGTTCACTTCAATAAAACTTGTGAAGTGTAGCCTGGCCCTTTTGGGGTTTTTTGTTTTTTTTTCTTTTTTCCCCTGGAGGAAAGGAATATGTTTTAGTCCTGTACTAAATGGTACTGGAGGTGGATGTATCGAATACATCAGTGAAGGTAATGTCAAGCAATGTTCCTCTGTTCCTGTGTTCAGTGAAATCTGTTCAAGTGACAAACATTTCACAGTGACCAACCCTCCTCAAGGGTTTCTTCTCACACTCTGACAAAGTTCCTGTGTGGGGAAGGACCTGGAGGGGACAAGGTGACCCTAAGCTGACAGAGTGTCCAGCAGGGTCAGGGGGACCCTGGGGTGATGGGGCAGAGTGTGGCAGCAGGGCAGGAGGGATGCTGCCCCTCTGCCCCTCTGCCCCTCTGTCCCTCTGTCCCTCTGTCCCTCTGTCCCTCTGCCTGCCCAGGAGGCACATCTGGCACATCTGCCCTGCTGCTCCAGCCCTGAGCTCCTCAGCCAGGAGACACCAGGAGCTGCTGGAGAGGATCCAGGGGAGCACAGAGAGGATTTGGGCTGTGCAGCATGTGTGTGCTGAGCACAGAGCTGGGCTGGGCAGGCTGCAGAAGGGAAGGCTGAGGGGATCCATCCATCCATACCAACATCTCCAAGGCTGCAGAGCATGGGGCAGACTGTTCAGAGGTGCCAGGGACAGCATGAGCAGCCATGGCCAGAAAATAAAGCACAGCAATTCCAGCCCAGCAGCAGGAAGAGCTTTCCATGGAGGGGCAGAGCCCTGGAACAGCTGCCTAGGGAGGGCTGGAGTGTCCCTGTCTGGAGACATGCCAACCCAGCTGGACACCTTGCTGGGTCACTGCTCCAGGGGACCCTTGGGCTGCGGGAGCTCCAACCCCAAATATTCTGTGACTCCTTGAAGTGGATGTGTGACTCCTGCCTGTGCCTGAAGACAGGAGATTCTTAAGCAAAGCTTTATTGGCTGTAAAAGGTTTATCACCCTTTGCTCAGGGCCAGATTGAACCTGGCTTTGTGTCTTGTACATCACAAGCCAAACAGCTGAGCTGCTCACAGGGCCTTAACCTGGTGCTGTGACACAACTGCAGTTTCATCCTCTGCAGGGTTTTACTTTAAATGTACTTAAATCATTACTTTGAGCACGAATAGTTATTTATTTCCCTGGAAAGCAAAGCCTCTTGGACATGGCTCCATATATTCAGTAATATTTCTCCAACATATCACCAGCTTAAAAATACCAAAGCCCCACACTGTGAATTAAATAAGCTCTGCATTTTCCAGTGTGTTTGCTGCATTTTGTGCATGCATGCATGACTCAGGCAACTCTCCATGGCTTTGGGAAGGACAGGCTGCTTCAGCAGCACATCAGATCACTGATCTGGGAAGAATTGCTTTGCTGAATTACCTGCAGAACAAATACAGCCTTTCCAAGCCTGGCCTGGCCTTTGGGTACACCTTAAACATTCAAATGTCATACAGGAATCCCCACCGAAATCTCATTTTTGATGAAATGAATCAGGAATAAATAAGTATAGTAGTGCAAGTATAATACCATATACTTATAGTATAAGTGTAGTATGGATGTATGGAAAATCACCTATTTAAAAAGAATTGTGTGTTGGTTGTTGGGGATTTTTTCTATTTATTTTTTCATGAGTAAATAAACACAAATATTTGGCATGATTGCATCAGGAAGAATTATCTGGTTTTTTTCTTACTAATTAAGCATCTTCAAAATATTTTTATGCATACTCACATTAATTATAGAAAGGAAATTAAAGATAAAAAAAAATGTACTGATGTTGCCAATGCTCCCATCATTATTAACCTTGTTTACATTCCCTTTCACTCCTGAAGAAATATAAAAGCTGACATGCAGGTTACCAAATGGGGAACAGCAAAGTGCTGAGGGGTGACATCTGCCCTGGGCAGTTAAAAAACCAGATATTTTAGGGGATATTTTAGGGCAGACAGTGCTTGGGGAAAGTTCCAGATATGGGTATTGACAACCCTGAGTGTGTTTCTTATATTCTTACTAAGAGGCTAGCACCAGGATCATTACACAAACTGGATCCTCTCATCTCAGGGTGATGTATTTTTTATCCACCCTGTATCAAATATTGTCATAAAAGGCTCATGGCAGCACCTGAGAATCCCTCAGCTTTCAGCACATTAGCAGTGACAAAACGACAGCTTTTGGCTTGGCTCAATTTTCAGGTCGTTGAAAGCACTGCAGAAATGGTTTTGGGAGAAGGAAGAGTAGAGGAGAGAGAAGCACTGAACAAAAAAACTATATATATAGATAAAGAGGTCATTTATGATTCCCAGAGAAATATATCCATGAAGCTAAAACCCCATCAACTTTTGTGATATGAATTCTGTACTATCACAAGCATCTCTTTCCCTCAGCTCAGCTCAGACAAAGCTGCCCTGTGATGACATTTTTCTCTGCCTTAACTTTGAGAATAAAAGGAAATATGTGACAACCATTCCACTTTGAAGGGAGGCACAGAGGAGAAGTTTCTGGGACTGGTGGAAATAAGATGCCTCCCTCTTAAAGAAATTGCTTAATTTAAGGAAATGCTAAAGCTTAGTGTATAAATGTGTGTATATACACATTTATTTATTTATTTATTTATTTATTTATTTATTTATTTATAGGTGCTCTTCAGGTATTCATGAGAATCATAAATTCTCATCTGATGATTAAAACAGGATTGGTTGTTTTACTTTTGTCAGTCCAAGTAGTCCAGTCCCTGTCTCTCATTCTCCACGCAAAACCACACTTCTCCTCTTATTAAAGGTAGAAAAAATCCCCACTGTCGCTGTAAAAAACAGATTTTTTGCTGAAACTAATGGAAATGCTGCACAGAGGAAGCCCATGTTGTCCCAGCTGTGAAACAGCTGTGATTTACTCTTGAAAATCAAGCTTAAAGTGGCATTACAAGCTGTGGAAACAGGGTGACAAAACCCTCGTTTTCACACCCCAGAAACCCTCAGAATCACCAAGAAAAAGGCTTTACAGTTTCTTTGAATCACCCCCAGACTCAATAAAGGTGGCTGAGAATATTCAAAGGGGCTGCAGGATTAATTTTTTCCCAGTGTGTGGTCCAATAATTCACAGGTGATAGAGTGAACCCACCAGGAAACATATCCTGAAAAGTGTCACTGACTTCAGCTTTGGAAATGTGATGGACTTGATGAAGGTGTGCCAGGTGAATTAGAGACATTAAATAGGAAATTATCCCCATAAATTACATTCTTCCTCAAGAAACTTCATGTACTTTGGTTTTATCTGTGAACATTTGCAGTAAATCTTGGGCCTTTATTAAAGGAAATGTGTT
>NC_139511.1:2519380-2699155 GCF_008360975.1 Lichenostomus cassidix
AGTATAATACCATATACTTATAGTATAAGTGTAGTATGGATGTATGGAAAATCACCTATTTAAAAAGAATTGTGTGTTGGTTGTTGGGGATTTTTTCTATTTATTTTTTCATGAGTAAATAAACACAAATATTTGGCATGATTGCATCAGGAAGAATTATCTGGTTTTTTTCTTACTAATTAAGCATCTTCAAAATATTTTTATGCATACTCACATTAATTATAGAAAGGAAATTAAAGATAAAAAAAAATGTACTGATGTTGCCAATGCTCCCATCATTATTAACCTTGTTTACATTCCCTTTCACTCCTGAAGAAATATAAAAGCTGACATGCAGGTTACCAAATGGGGAACAGCAAAGTGCTGAGGGGTGACATCTGCCCTGGGCAGTTAAAAAACCAGATATTTTAGGGGATATTTTAGGGCAGACAGTGCTTGGGGAAAGTTCCAGATATGGGTATTGACAACCCTGAGTGTGTTTCTTATATTCTTACTAAGAGGCTAGCACCAGGATCATTACACAAACTGGATCCTCTCATCTCAGGGTGATGTATTTTTTATCCACCCTGTATCAAATATTGTCATAAAAGGCTCATGGCAGCACCTGAGAATCCCTCAGCTTTCAGCACATTAGCAGTGACAAAACGACAGCTTTTGGCTTGGCTCAATTTTCAGGTCGTTGAAAGCACTGCAGAAATGGTTTTGGGAGAAGGAAGAGTAGAGGAGAGAGAAGCACTGAACAAAAAAACTATATATATAGATAAAGAGGTCATTTATGATTCCCAGAGAAATATATCCATGAAGCTAAAACCCCATCAACTTTTGTGATATGAATTCTGTACTATCACAAGCATCTCTTTCCCTCAGCTCAGCTCAGACAAAGCTGCCCTGTGATGACATTTTTCTCTGCCTTAACTTTGAGAATAAAAGGAAATATGTGACAACCATTCCACTTTGAAGGGAGGCACAGAGGAGAAGTTTCTGGGACTGGTGGAAATAAGATGCCTCCCTCTTAAAGAAATTGCTTAATTTAAGGAAATGCTAAAGCTTAGTGTATAAATGTGTGTATATACACATTTATTTATTTATTTATTTATTTATTTATTTATTTATTTATAGGTGCTCTTCAGGTATTCATGAGAATCATAAATTCTCATCTGATGATTAAAACAGGATTGGTTGTTTTACTTTTGTCAGTCCAAGTAGTCCAGTCCCTGTCTCTCATTCTCCACGCAAAACCACACTTCTCCTCTTATTAAAGGTAGAAAAAATCCCCACTGTCGCTGTAAAAAACAGATTTTTTGCTGAAACTAATGGAAATGCTGCACAGAGGAAGCCCATGTTGTCCCAGCTGTGAAACAGCTGTGATTTACTCTTGAAAATCAAGCTTAAAGTGGCATTACAAGCTGTGGAAACAGGGTGACAAAACCCTCGTTTTCACACCCCAGAAACCCTCAGAATCACCAAGAAAAAGGCTTTACAGTTTCTTTGAATCACCCCCAGACTCAATAAAGGTGGCTGAGAATATTCAAAGGGGCTGCAGGATTAATTTTTTCCCAGTGTGTGGTCCAATAATTCACAGGTGATAGAGTGAACCCACCAGGAAACATATCCTGAAAAGTGTCACTGACTTCAGCTTTGGAAATGTGATGGACTTGATGAAGGTGTGCCAGGTGAATTAGAGACATTAAATAGGAAATTATCCCCATAAATTACATTCTTCCTCAAGAAACTTCATGTACTTTGGTTTTATCTGTGAACATTTGCAGTAAATCTTGGGCCTTTATTAAAGGAAATGTGTTTCAGTTTTAAAATTTAATAAAGAAAAGGAACCAGGAAGGATTTCTGGGAATTCATTTGGACCACAGAAACTGCATCATGTAAGGGATTTTGCTGCAGCAGGAGATGATGATTAATTAAGATATAAGAATGGGAAAACATAAAAAAATTACAAATAGTTGTGTTTTCTAAAACAAAGCAAAAAAAAAAAAAAAGCTAACTAAAAAAAAATGCCAACTCCACAAATATTTGAACTTATCCAGCTAGGAGAGAATGGGAAGCTTTTGGAGCACAATATCTTCATTTCTTGGTTTGAGGTATGTAAAGACATGTGAAAAATCTTGTGAAAGGAGTCAAATGACAGAGAAATTTGGTGATTTGAAGTCTGAGCATTGCATGACTAGAAATATGTAAGAAATTGAACTTAAACTGCCTTACGTATTTAAAAAACTCAGACCCAAATGCAAAGCAAAGAAACAAAAGACATAAAAAACCCCAAACAGACAAAAATATATAAAATAAACAAACAAATAAACCCACCTCAGCCCTGATTACTCTCCAAATGTATGCCTCAGTACCCAGCAAATAATTCTTATACTCAACATTTTGTAGTATTATTTTTACACTCAGTGTATTTTGTTTATTAATTTATTTTTATTAGTTTTACACTCAGTGAAGGACCAAGTTACTACATTTGATAAAACTTAGAAACTTTATTTCCATGATTTTGTTCATTTTGGTTTTTGCCTATATCCAGCTATTCCATTAACTCCTCACTGATTTCCATTGTCCCCAAGCCATTTTAGAAATAAGACCATTTAGAAATAATGCTGAGATAGATACATGACCCAAAATATATTGTCCTGAAAACCAGAATTTATAAACAACTTTTTAAGGGTATTCATGCAGGACATGAATGGTGGTTGGTAAAGAAGCTCCAACACCTCTGAGAAATAGTATTATTATAATATTTGCTGTGGTTTGGAGCTATGGGTTTCTTCTTTGGTTGGTTTGGGGTCTTGTTATTTTGGTTTATTTTTAACTTAGAATTGTTTAAAGATAGCAACCTGCTGCAGAATGAAATGGGGAAAAAAACCTAATTGTTTCTGTTGTTAGAGTTTAAAAATTGGATCAGCATGGGAGATGAAGCAGGAAAGAGCATCTTTATAACTGATTTTGGCTTTTGTAATAATACTTATCATGCATTTTCCTAGCTTATAGGATTTTAATGGCTATAAAAGTATCAGGGATAATCATGCAACAAGGTGCTACAGGTTGGCTTTATGGTTGTAAATACAAGCAAAAAAAAAAAAAAAAAGGAACATTAAAGCAATTTTAAACCCTGAGTTATTTTAAAGGGTTTTTTAACTACATGAGGTTAGCAAACATTGCTGAAGTTTCCCCTTCCCCTCTGCAAGAACTAATGATTCATTACATGTTTTTCTCAGCAAGAACAATATTTAAAACCCCAGCAAACGGGATCTTCTGTAAGAAGAAACTGCTTTGTTTCATTCCTCTTGAGCACATAAGCAAATAGGAATGCTCTGAAAATGCCTATTTTTAAAATGAAAAATAAAAAAAAGGTGATATTTCTGTGGTGCAACACTTGAAGACATAAATGTGTCATGATGAACCAGGTAAGTGTGCAGCACAAGGAAGCTTCATAATTTCACAAAACACATGAAATTTGTATATCCTTGTTTCTACATGCGGCATTTTGTGTTTCCAAGTCTTTACCCTAAAATCTTCAGATTTAAGCCCTTGCTTGGTAGTTCCACTTTACATCCAAAGTATTAAAACCTCTACATTTAATGAATTTAGTTTTTCTTCTGATAGAGGGAAGGCATCATCTAAGTGTCTGTTTTACAACATACATTTCTAACTCCAATTCCACTTCCTAAGGTAGGAGATAAGTTAATGATCAAAGAAGAGCACATCCTTATTTTTCTCATTCACAATGCAAAAGGTATAAGGTGCTTTGTGTTCTAATTTCTGGTTGGTTTTGTGTATTTGGTTTTTGGGGGTGTTTTCTTGTTTGGGTTTTTGGTGGGTTTTTTGGGGTTTTGGGTTGTTTTTTTTAGGTTGGTTTGGTTTGGTTTTATTGGGTTTTTGGGGTTTTTTCCCCTCAAATCACCAAATATCAGTGTAACTTCTTGCTTGACAGATCTGATTTTAAACCTAAATGACTGTTTTTCAGAGAAATGGAACAGTATAAGGGTGTTACACATTCCACAGAAAAGCAGCTTCCCTTTCCACAGATTTTATCCCACATCTTTTCCCTGTTATCTGTCTGCTGCAACTTTAATGTTAATATATACTCACTGAAGAGTTTTGTAGGGGTTTTTTTTGTGGCAAATTAAACAGCTGGCTTGATATAAATATTGCCTTCATTGTTCTTCAGGAAGAGGAAGTGGCACAATTTCTCGAAGTGAATATGCTGCACATTTAAATAAAGCTAAACAAAATGGTGGAAGTGGTAGAAAAGCAGCTGCTGTGACACCTCATTTACAAATTACACTTAATCTTGTCCAAATAACAACATAATCCTGATTATTTACACAAATAAAACCCAAGCCCAAGGTCAAAATCACAACTTAGATGGAAGAAATAAACTTTTAGCCCTGTAGTCACGCCACAGAGCTGGCTCTGTGAGTTACAGCATTGCCCCTTTTTTGTTCTTTTTTATTCTTTTTAATTCTTTTTTATTATTTTTTTATTCTTTTATTATTATTATTCTCTTTTATTCTTTTTAATTTTTATTATTTTTTATTATTTTTTTATTATCACATTGTACAGGTGTGATCAGTAATGCCACATCCAATTTCTCATTAAGTGGATAGAAATCTAGACTTCTGTGTCATCTGCTTTACTCAGTGAAAAGAAGTTTAAATCGCAGTTTTCCTGACAAATTTTGTGCAGGGAATGGTTTATTTAAGTATGAGCATGAGAGGGAGTATGTTCCATGACGTACAATTTTTGGAAAGTTCTGCAAATTAATCTATTTTTTAAAGTTTTTGGGCTTTCTTTACATGGATCATCTACAGAATTCAAGTTGAAACATTGTCTTTAGAATCCTGCATATTATAATTTTATGAGATTTGGTCTAACCATCAGGAAGTGTAAAAAACAAGAAAAAAATTAGCTCCAGTAAGTGACATAAGTAAGTTTATTAAACCTGTCCTACTTGCATTGTTAATGAGTATGTAGTGTAACAAGAGACATAATTCTTGCTACATTGAGCAAGTAGTCAGGATTGTACAATCTCAAAGGAATTTGTGGTATTTTGAGTTTAAAATAATCCTTGTTACATTTAAAATTCATTGAAGTCAAATACCTCTACCTATTTTGTATTTGAAATGTTTGCTGGTCTTCAGTTACCAATTTTTTTTACAACACTTCCATTATGTTCATTGTCAAAGAAAACAATCTCATAGATAAAAATACTGCCAGGAAGACTAGAATAAATTAATTATTTTATCATTCATGGATTCAAGGATCTAATTCAGGACAGAAGTGTGATCAATTCACCACTTGATATTGAATAATCCTAATTATTCTGAAACAAGGACATTGTTAACTAAAGGAAAATTGGCTGAGGGAACAAAGACATAACTGTGATAGAATTTTTTGATGACAAGTGTATTCGTTGGTCCTATCTTGTCAAAATCACTTTCAAAAGAAAGATGCATCAAAGTCCTTTAGAGATTAAGTGTAAAATAGGAAATATTATATAACTGCACAGTGCTACAATAAGGAAATTGTCAAAACTCCAAACTGGTGCAGAAGTTAAAAAAACAACAAAATAGAAAAAACAAACAAACAAAAAAAACAAGAAAAAAAACCCAACAACCAAAAAACCCACAAAAACCAAAAAACACACCCAAAAATACCAAAAAACAAAAAAAAAAACAGTGAGAAAAGCAGCAAGAAAGTACAGGGGAAAGTAAATTATTTTCAGTGCTCCATTTTGAGATTCTCAGGCTGGATGGCAGACAAATGAATACCTGTTAGAAATTACAGAGATAAGAAAATTTAGACAAAACTCTTAGAAAGCTACTGTCTCAATGGGAAATTAGCTTAAAATAAACATCAAGGAAATTTATACATGAATGGGAAATTAGTGCCAGGTTCTTCTCTTAAAGATGTGTTTATCTGCATTCCAAATCCATGAAAAATCACAATTCAGAGAGAGGTGAAACAACACCATGCAGTCAGGCCAATCTGTCAGCAGCAGTATCAGTGCTTTTAAAACTCAGGAAAAAAATGGGGAAACAGAAGGTGAACTGTGAAGCAACACAGCAGTGAGTGAATCCTCATCAGGTTAGAGGTTCAAGCATCAAAAAATCAAAAATTTATTTGGACTTCTGAGATCTGGTACAGATCTTCTCAAGGGCTAGCAGAAGGTAAATGTAAAACCATTTTGATTGCTTTGTAAAATAACCTTAATTCAACTTTTTCCTGCTGTAATTCTGAACTGAAGTAGTAAATAATTTTGTTTGGTTCGTATTCCTTTTTTTTTTTTTTTTTTTTTTTTTTTTTAAGTGACTGAAAGTTTATTAAACTGAGGTGGGAAATGATGCTTAAGTATAAGAACTGATTGGAACTTTTAAGAACAGTGTTGATCTAACACTTCCAACGTGCAAAATGCTTTGAATTTGCCAGGAAACATTTCCACTCTTACCATTGTTTTTGGGCTGGGTCCAGAGATACCACTTTTAGGGTCTGTCAAACTGGAGGTGTCCAAAAATTTCTGAAAAATACTGTCATTTCTGCAGGCACTTCTGAACACTCAAACCATCAATTTTCTACACTTTTTGCTGGCAGTTTGGAGACTTACATAGTTCCAAATGGTCTTGGCAAGCGTGAGGCTGCAGAAGGACAGCTTCTTGCTGAGATCCTCTCTCTGCACCATGGGTTTATTTCAGACTTCTCAGGGTGTTTGTGCACTCCGAAAAATCTGCTCGTGTGCATTTATTTCCACCACTAAACCTGCTTCTGAATTGATATTTAGCTCCCCTAATAGGTATTTTTCAAAGATAATAGTGCGAGCAGAACATAATCATATTCCTTCATTGCATTACATAACTTCAATTTCAGGCCTTCTGGCTTTCCTAATTCCTGAGCTATGGAAATTGCTGGGTGAAATGATTTCTTCCATGACCCCATTCCTGAAAGGGAAAGCAGTGCTCCTGCTGCAGACTTTTTCCTGCTAAAATAAAGAACTGGTGGCTCATTTGTTCCTTTACTCTTAAAGAAAAATTGTCTTTATTTACAGGTTAGTTAGCTGAAGTATCTCTAAAAAGGATAAAAATAAAGAATGGCAGAAGAAAGAATAATAGTATTTTAAGCTTGTACTTAGAAGAAGATACCAATGGCTGAGGTTGGAAGGGAGTATTTTATTTATGTATTTATTTATTCACTCTTTTTTTCCCTAAGAGTTGCAGTTTAGGAGCACAGTGTCTACATTAGGCCTCCCATAGTTTTCGAAATTTTATTTGGGAATTACCCTCTGCCCATCTTTTTATAAGAAATTATATCTTCCAAAACCCACATACTCTGCATAACTGCACGTTGATGCATTGACATCACCATAAATTTTACAATATTTCATGCCATCAGAGCAAAAAAAACAACTTGTGAAGACCCCTGCTTACATTGTGTGGAATAAAGCATAGGAAATATAGGAAGAGAGGAGGGAAAACAATTACTTTGGTGAGCTCGGGGCAGGACCAGATTAAGTGAGCAGTAAGTTAGATCCTGTCCATTAAAAAAAAAATAAATAAAATAAATAAAATTTAAAAAAGTAAAAACAAAAAGGAAAAGGAAAAGGAAAAGGAAAAGGAAAAGGAAAAGAAAAAGAAAAAGAAAAAGAAAAGAAAAGAAAAGAAAAGAAAAGAAAAAGAAAGAAAAAGAAAGAAAAAGAAAAAGAAAAAGAAAAAGAAAAAAAGAAAAGAAAAAGAGAAAAGAAAAGAAAAGAAAGAAAAAGAAAAAGAAAAAGAAAAAGAAAAAGAAAAGAAAAAGAAAAGAAAAAGAAAAAGAAAAAGAAGAAAAAGAAGAAAAAGAAAAAAAGAAAAAGAAAAGAAAAAGAAAAAGAAAAAGAAAAAGAAAAAGAAAAAGAAAAAGAAAAAGAAAAAGAAAAAGAAAAAGAAAAAGAAAAAAGAAAAAGAAAAAGAAAAAGAAAAAAAGAATTAAAATTAAAATAAAATATAAATAGTGGGTTCACTAACACAACCAATTTGAGGTTTTGGGATAGGATATGGGATTGCTATGGCAAAGGAAATCTGTTACAGTAAGATTAGATTGATATTCACATCTCAGGAGGCTTAGAAATGGAACTAAATACAGAAGATTTGTAGGGAAGAGCACTGCTGATGAAAGTGCATGCTTCATAAGCCTCCAGATTGTGTCTGGCAATGTTTAACCAGCTCGAGTCAGCCAGCCTGGGATTGTCTTTAAAAAGCAGAGCTGAGGATTTGGAGTATTGTTTGCCTTTGTGTGAATGTCAAAGACAAAAATTCAAAGTTGATTTGGCACCAAATTGTTAATGAATGTGTTTCAACAGCAATAAAATAGCAGAAGGAAAATGGCTTTATCCATGTGTCCTGCAGTACCTGCCTTCAGCATTAATATCTATATCAGTATCACATATTTTCACAGGAATATTAGAGATAATCAGCTACAAAGTCCTCCAGACAGCACACTTGGAAACTTCAGCTGCATCAAGCAAGATTAGGATACCTCAAATTTTTCAAAAAGGACAAAATGAGCTAAGATTTAAGGCCACGTCTTGTATATAAGAAAATAAAAATTATCTTTACCAAGATTATAATATTATTTACCAAGATAATAATATTATATTAATAATCTTTACCTCCCTCTCAATGAAGAAATTCCTTGTCCCTTTATCCTCCACTAAGAGAACTGCAGGGAGGGTTGGCAAAGAGGGGAGAGAAACCAAATCCAAGTCAGATTAGCAAAAATCATCATTTGATTGTTTCCTACTGGGGAAAATGATCATATCCATTAAACATCTCTCAAGTTTGTGTCTGTCATCTGCAAAAGTAATCACTGGTAGTGACCACACTGCTGCTTTGAGATGCTGCAGTGCACAGGAGCTCCTTCTGGAAAACCTGGGAATATTTTACCTGTCTGCTTCTTGCTCACCTCTTAAAGCAGAGTCCTTAAACACAGTTCCAGAGCAATGCAAACAGCAGTATATCAAAGGATTGGAGGAGACTGTGCTGCACGTAAAGCACAGCTTGGAACTGACAGAGAGAAAAATTGGAAACAACGATTCTCTGAGCAAATAATCTCAGCTCATGTTGTTTTCCACCCCTGCAGTTCTCATTTGGGAGGAAGCCAAACAAGCTAATCTAACAGATGTCTGTGCCACTGATTTAAAGTCAAAGGTAGGACACTTCCAATATCCATCTAATTCAAACGGGGAAGCTTTCTGCTGATAGCCACTGAGCAGCACTGAGACTGTGCTCTCCCTCTAAACAGGCAGGTTGGTGGTTTTTGCTCTCACACAGCACTGACTTGAGTGATTCTGGGTGACTTGATGGTTGCTGCCCTTAGAAAAAACATCCCATTATTAGGGATAAGCTACAGTTTAATTTATTATTTTTTTTTTAACAGTTTAAATTTCCATTTGACAAATAAATGGAAACAATAAATGAATATCAAACTTGGCTGCTCAGCAATTCAACATTTAGTAAGAATCCTTCAGAGATCATTTCAGAGTGATATTCATGGTTTAGGGATTCAACTCTGCTACAAGAGGATATGCTAACTAAACCTATCTAGAGTTATGGAAGGAAAAAACAGCCAAACAAACAACAAACCATATTTCAGTCATGTGGGTTCAGTTTAAATAAGTCTGCCTGGCCAGGTCTTGGCAAACCCTTTCTCTGGTGGCTGAATCAAAACTTTCTATTAAAATGGCATAACATTTAAGTGCTTTGCTTGCTTGGAAAGCCTTTGGGATGTGAATAAATATAAACTCAGAGCTGAGCATGCCCTGGTGACTTGTGTGGCTCAAAATAACAGCTTTGAGGGAAGTGCTCATGTTCACTTTGAAGTGCTACGATTTGAAACGAGGGATAACAATCTGAATAAGAACACCTTTGCTCTCTTGATCAAGGCACACACAGAAGAAAGATAACTCTGGCACAGAGAGAGGAGCAGCATTTGGTTTCCACTTTGGAATTAGCCATGGCTAAAACAGGCATTCTTTTGGTGATAGAAGCCACAACTTTCTTTCCTGTGTTCCTTCTCCCCAAGGCATACTGGAAAACCCATATCTGCTTTTGCTTGTGCCCTTGATGCCCTTATTTATTAAGCCTGCTTTCTGAGAGTTCTTTATGCTATACCAATATATTTTTGTCCAGCAGGGATTCTTGCATGGATTTTTTTTCCCCCAGAGTAAATCTTTCAATTTCTAGGGGGAGCTTGCTTTTTATGGTTTTGGTTGGTTTTGGTTTTGCTATTTTCTCCTTCCTTCGTATCATGGTGAAGTTTGGCCAGATGTTAATTAATATAATCTGGGAGCTGTAAAATGATTAACATGCGGTTCATAGTAAAGGAAGAGGTTGTTCAACAATGGGAAGCCTCATTTATTTAAAATACAGTGAATTATTTGGGCAATAATGACCAAAAGTTCTCTGGCACTGTACATGGAACAAAGCAAGAGCCCATGACGAATTGAGGCATTACAAATCTTTGTAATGCTTTTTTCATTGTTTATATAAACTTTTCCTTTTTTTATATACTCTCTTTAATATATGCCATGTCCAAACTAATGAAATGTAATTAACAGAAAAGAACTTAACGGAGTGAGAAAGGGGGAAAAAAAGAAATTGCCTGACCTTTAAAAGACGTTTCTGCCTCAGATGCTGATCGACAAAATGTTCTCACATTCTTATATATTCACATGGCCTCGGGCAGTTCCAATACAGAATTTTCTGTGCCTTGTGCTTTCCTACAAAGCAGTAATTGAGGGTTGTTGCAGTGTACAAAGTCACAGTAATTTAACATTTTCTGTAAATGCCAGCAGAGGGTTATTCACTTTCTGCAGGTCCCAAGGTCTTTTCTGCACCATCTAGCCCAAAATTGTGATGCTACAGGAAACCTTGGAGAAAAGCAATAGAAAGCCTCCTGCTTCCTCCAAAATTGAGGAAATCTGCTTTAATATGCATTTACACAACAGGGTTGACAAATATCAATGGCATGAAATTAGCTACTGATTAACAACATTATTTAGTGTGCTTGACAAAAGCAGGGAGCATTTTAGTCACTTATCCAAACACATCACTTAGCCATGGTTTAAATCCTGTGGCTGGTGAGAAGAATAGTTAGGTGACCCAAAAATTTGGCCTCACTTCCTGAATAAAAAACTATCCAAGATTTCACCAAAAAAAATTGTTTATTGAAAACAGAAATGCATAACACTCCTTTTCTTACTCTTTTTCTTTTTTCACAGAAATGGTGACACTAAGATTTAAAATTAAATGAGGGAGGACACTTACCCTGCTACAGGCAGAATGGGCACAGCTTGCATGGCAATTTTTTCCCTTCTTCACTCGATGTGTTGCAACATTTTCTAGTTAACTCTTCAGCCTGCATTTTGATTCCAGAGGTTTAACTGCTTTATGCAACTGACACACTCTGGTTTGTGCATTTGTGAGTGATTTCTGACAAATATTTTCCCTAAGTGGCCCTTTCTCTGTTATGGTCCTCTGTTTCTCATGAAATTTGAAAGATGCCTGCTTTTGTGCTTCTCTGTTGGTGGATATTTCATAATAACAGATATTTTTGACAGAGTAGACAAGCAATAAACTACTCAGTCTGCTGAAGGCTCAGCAAACAGGTTTGTATTTGTTTTCAGGGTAGGTTAATGGTAAAGATCTTGATCCATTACCCAGCAGCAATTTTTGGAGCCTGGGGGAGTGTCACTTGCAGAATTGGGATTCTGGCAAAGCCACCAAATGTTTATTTCCATTAAAGAAAAATGCTGAAAAATACGCTGCTCCTGTCCTCTCTGAACCATCCTTCATTCTTCATTCATCAGTGGTTTTCAGTTTGCTTTGCTTTCACTTCCTGTATGTATCCAATGACACTAAGGCTAATGTTTATGCCGTTAAATATAATTACTTAAATATTTAAACAGTGTTAGACACATTTATTCTAGTAACAAAACTATTTAAATAGTCAAGAGAACATTAAAATCCGAGCCAAGCATTATTTGGTTTCCATCTCTCTTAAGAGAGACTGTGAAAGTAAATGAAAGGAAAATCCATTTCTACGTTGCTGTTTGAATAGAGCAGTATCCTCTACAGGTTAAGTCAGTATTTAATGGATATATTTCACTTATTCTTCTCATTCCTGTCCAGTTCACGTGTGAAACTTAGGTATTTCTATCTTTTGCAATGTTGTTGGTTGTTTCCCACAATGACAGATATCAGACTCCAGACTTACTTTTGATTTTAATGCCATGGCATCATAAAATTAAGGAGAAAATTATAATTTTGAAAAACGCTCACCCCCAAAAAATTGTATTTGTGTGCTTGGGTTGTTACACAAGACATAGATATTGATCCTTATTTGGATCTCCTGCAGCTTTGATCACTACATCTATCGGATCTGTTTAAGTTACAACATGCAATATCATAACTAAAGAAGCATTTGTTTGTAAAATTAAGCTGTAAAACTACTTTAAAAAAAACATTTAGTAGCATGTGAACAGACTTCCTCTTGCATGGCTCCTTAAAACTTTGTGGTGCTACAGAGAAGGCTCACTCTTAAAAACTGGGAGCTGCTTCTAAAACCCCAACATTCCTCTAAGCTGGTTTTACATAAACCCACAGTCACAACTTGAGGATCATGGCAACAGTAAAAATTTGGTACAAACCAAAATCAAAAGCAATTTCCATGAGTGAAAAGCCAATAATTTTGTAATTAATTCAATTACAACGCAGTAGTTAAAAAACCCAATTTAAATATTTGGCTGGGCTGAAGTGAGGACAAGCATTTGACACGGTATTTTGTTGAAAAGGGTTAGATCACAAAAAATAAAGCTGGAAATGAGCTTGTCAACGACCTAGCATTTTCCTACATTTTGCCCTATTTCTCTCTCATTTTTTCTCCCCTGACTCTTGGTACAAGGATGCATTATGGCAGCAATAAAAGGACACACAGGTCCCACAGCAGGAGGTTTACATCCCTGTCCTTGCAGCTCTCCCACATGGGAGAACTTCCTTTGAAGCCCCAGAACTCCTCAGTGGCAGTTTTGTTCCCAGTTTTGAAGGACAGAAAAGACTTTTACCATTCAGCTTGCCCTGGTACACAGCCATGGAATTATAATCAGGAATTACTTTTTGGAACTCTCAATGTTGTCTGTGCAGTTGGTTGCACACAGGCTCTTCAGGCCCTCGACTTCTTGTGAACCCTGTGCTAATAAACTCACCCAAAAAGTTCGAATATAATATCTGAGGCTTGTAATTTGTAGTTAAGTGGCTATTAATTACATTTTATTAGCTGCAGACTTGGGCAGGGTGAAGAAAATTGCTTGCAATTCAGCTCCTAAGTAGACATTTGGTCCTTAATTTCATAAACATGCACAATATTTTCAGAATTTAGGTTCTAAGCTACAACACCTAATGCAAAACAAATCCAGTCAACTCTGTATGCAAAATCTGACTCTTAGTCCTAAACCTTCTTTCCTTTATATTTGATTAAATTAGGCTGGACAGGCTCAATGCAGGTAGAAAATTTCTATTAATTACCATGAATCCTTATAAGTAGTATTTATTTCCATAGATGTAAGTAGATGTACTAGATTGCTCCAGTCTTACTGAAAAAAGCATTATCAAAACCTGATAAATTATTCCTCTGGAGGGGGAATCTTTTTGGGTGGAGTCTCTGTGGAAAGGGAAGGTGTGAGGGATTTTTGTTGGTTTTGTTTTCTTTTTTGGTTTTTTTGGAAGAAAAATGAGTCAGAAACATAAACCATACAATTATAACTATATACTTATAGATAGATAGATAGATGATAGATTAGATAGATGATAGATAGATAGATAGATAGATAGATGATAGATGATTGATAGATAGATAGATAGATATAGCTAAGTAACCATTATTAAACATCTTATTAAATACATTGGTTGAAATTGAAAATAACTGAAGCCAGTACAAGAATTTAAAGTCTTGTATTGTCCTTGAAGGTGAATTGCAAGAGGAGTTGAAACCAGCTAATAAAATGCTTGCTCTTTGCATACATTGCAACTAAGATTTTAATGCTCCCACTCTGCAAATAAACCAACAGGAGTAATCTCAGGCATTTCCATAAAATCATGAGAGTGTGGTACTAATTTACTGTATTTCGTTTATGAGAAAATATGATCCTCTACTTAATAATCTGTTGATTTAATTTACCTTATGAAGCAGGCACAGTTTTTCAGAGGCCAACTTCCAAACATTTCTCCTGTTTTAAAAAGGAGATTTTAAAATGGAGATTTTAAAATTTAGGAGTTTGGGATATATTTTACTGCAAAATGTCATTATTTCTGAGATCTGCATGCCCACACCCCTACAGAGCCTGTACAGGCCTAGTACAGGCCTGTCCAGTACCCCTACAGGCCCAGTCAGGAATAGGTATTGCAGCTCTCAACTGTGTTTATTGGGGTCTCTTCACTTTCTCTAGAAGCTGAGGATGTTTTCCTTGCTATGACCTCCTCCCCAGCTGGAACAGTCAGATATTTGCTGCAGAGTTTGCTTTTGCAGCCGAGTTTTTTGTGTCACCTTTGAAGACTTTCTTTTTCCAGTTTAACCCAAAATGCAGCTTTTTCCTCCCATAGCAGCAGGTGTTATCCAACACCCTACTTTAGGGTTTGAAACAAGTACCTCAAAGGAGCATTTACACCTGAGGGCTTTCAAAATTAGCTTGAAGTGTTTCTCACAGAGGAATGGGGAGCAATTAATTGTGAGTGTGGTTGTGTAATAGCTCTTGTGTCAGGCACAAAGCAAGATAACAGCCCCTGAGGCCTGGGCAGCATTTTGACAGCACCTCTCCAACATATTTTAAGTGTGTCTGACTGAAAAAGAGCATCCTTTGTGCCTGTGTTGTGTTTCCTGGAAGAGAGAAAGCCTGTGACCCTTTTCAGAGTAATTCAAGTAATTAATGATGTGAGATAATCTATTTTTGTGTGGTGGTTGGTGTGCATTATGCGATGCAACCATCAGATTCATATCTAATAATAGCTGTTTTTTTCTGAGCCTGTAAGTACAGAGCACTGCAATTATCATACTAATAGGGAGTTTAAGAACTCTGTGCATTTTAATGTGCACCATTCAAATTAGACTCTTGTTATTTCTGATAGGATAACTACAAAGATCGAGTCGTCCAGGAGCTGAAAAGTGCTGTACAAAAATCTAGAAAAATGTTCTGAAAAATGCAGGGATTTATTTATTTATTTGTTTGTTTATTAAAAAGAACATATTTCTACCACAGCAATAACCAAGGCAGGAGTGAGAGGCAATATTATTTATTACTGTATTTGTCCTATTTAGGAGTTTCCCTCAGCATGATCTTGCAGTGTGTTTCAGTTGACTTGAATTTCTATTTATTAAATTCAATTCCAAGGCATTTCTTCTTAAAATCGTCCTTACCAAAGGCTACTAACTGTATAGACAATTACCACAGAGTGAACAGTATTTGCACTAAGAACCAAAGCTGCAAAACTTTTCTTTATCCTGAAACTTGCCTAACCAGAAATTTCATCTAAGACAAAACTAGGCAGATTCCCATCTTTCAAAAACTCACACTACCTGGCAAGCCTGGAGCTTCCTTTGGAGAAAATTTTGTTAACCACAGGGGAATTTTAAGAGATACTTCTTGAAAAAAATGGAGTTCTTCTTCTCTCCTCACTAATTGTGTTTCATTTTAGTGAAATCTCTTGCTTTCCATGTCCCCATCAATAAAAAAAGCAGCACAACAAAGTCAGTGTGTCAGTCATAAACAAAAAATTGGAGTAATCACCACATCCTCCACTGACTGCAAAATCTGGGTATACTGGATTTTTAGATTCAGTTAGCACAAAGTGCTTCTATATGAACATAAATATGTTTGCCTAATGTTATTGGCTTTGACAGCTTTTTCTGCACTATCTTTTTCCAAACTCTCCTTAAATGCCCACAAATATGACCACAAAATTTGCTTTTTTTGATGTTGTCCCATTTTGTATTTTATTTTGATTAGCCAGAAAGAACTTCTACTTTCCCTCACTTAGAGCAGCAAGAGGCTGGGGGTTTTTCTGGTTTTTTGGATTTTTTTTGTTTGTTTTTTGGGGTTTGGGTTTTTTAGGGGTTTTTTGTTTGTTTTTGTTTTGGTTTTGGGTTTTTTAGGGTTTTGGTTGTTTTTATTTTTTTGTCCAAAGACTTTAAAGTCTTTATCTTTGCATAACTTCAGCTTGTGTGCAGTATAAGAAAAAATTGCTACCCAAAATGTTCACACTGATGGAAAATTACTTGAAATAGGTATATATAAAAAAAAATCAATTATTTTCACATTTTAGTTGATGAGCATAGGAAAAATAGAAAAATGTGCTGAAGAATGTGAACTCAATAGTATTTTTTAAGATTTGGGATGGAAACACATTCAATTCATTTTCACAGAAGGGTAAAATTCTTCTTGCCCAGATCTCAAATGAAGATACCAAGGCTTATATTTCTGGAGTTGTGTGTGCAAGTATTAAATACTGACCTGGCCCATCTGCCAGACCCTCTCAAGAGTGAAATTTAACATATCCTGAAATTCAATAAACTTGGATGACTGGTTAATTCTAATTTGTTTCAAAAATTACAACAGTAATCTAATATTTTCTTGTTCCAGGTGAACCAATTTTTTCCTTTGGAAAGGAAAAAAAAACCAACAAAAAATCAGAGTTACACTCTGTTTAATTTAAGCTTCTTCAATGGAATAGAAATTAGAGAGGCCTTGATTTCTGAAACTGGCCTCTTAGATACTCTCTACATTCAGGCTGTCTGTGCATTTCACTTCTACCTTGTGGGAGAGTAAATAATTCTTAAAACTGAAGGCTGCTAAGATCCTTGTTTCTCAGACTGTAACTAGAGGTTCTGCCATAGGTCTCCACTGAAACATGAAAAGCATCCAGTTAATAATGGTTTAAATTCAACACAAGTGAATTTTCACCTCTTCTAAATATAATTATTTCTTGCAGTTAAATTTTTCGTCCAAGACATATGTATTCAGTCAAAAGCATTTCATGACTTATATCTTCTTTTTCCCATGAACATCCTCTTCCAGTTTTCATTTTTTTTTCTTTCCTGCTCAAATATAAAAGTTTTAATTTTTTTTCTAAGTGAGAACCCAAAGTGGGATGAGTTCTCCCCACCTTCATACCTTATTAATAATTTCTACCCATGAGAAACAGCTGTAGAATGTTGCCTTTCTGAATAAGAAATGTTTGTAAATTTCTTTCTGGAAAAAATAGATAGTGGACAAAGCCCAGTGAAGTGGAAAACCAGTTCCAACACCTATCTGAAAAACTGTATTTTTATGGGTAGAAAACCACTTTCTTCTGTGCTTTATTATAAATAAAATATATTAAAAAGTCCTGAATAAATTTCCAGATAGCTTGGAAATGGAATTTCACAGGTTTCTACACTTGGCACAGCATCACAGACCCGTGCCAGTATTTTCACTGAAATTAAAAATTTGGTCCATTGTAATTAACGCCTGCATGAATAATGAAAAAATGCCAAAAAATGAGCTTATCCAATCAATTACTCTGACAGTCTGTTCTGTAATAAATGAAAGATGAAGGTGAAAGCTGAAAATGTTAGCAATAGATATTACTTTTTCCTAATATCACAGCTAATTCTAGTACAGTCATATTCAGGAGGATTAATATCTGTAACCCACTGTGTTTGATTGTGTAGTCATGACACTGCTTAATAATGAGACTGATAGCTGAGATGTGTGATTTATATTTAGCAGAATTTCGATCTTTTTTTTCCTTTCTTTTTTGTACTTTTCCTTTTTTGGGTGGGGAGGGTTAAGTTCTCTCTCAGTTCTTTTTTTCTCTTTCTTTTCCCTTTTTTAATTTTTTTTTTTATTTGGGGTTTTTTTTGTTTTGTTTTTTGTTTTTTGGGGTTTTTGTTTTTTTCTTTGTACAGTAAGACTTCTTACTAAATACAAATTTCCTGACCAGCAATTTCATCTCCAGAAGTGAACAGAAGTATCGCCATGAGTTACCATCAATTAATAATAAATATCAGAAAGAGCTGCATTCATCATCCGTTGTAATAAAACCATTAGTTTTGTTATCAGGTGGGGAAGAAAAAATGGCATTTTGATTCCAAGCCTCTTACTAAACTCATCGTTTTGTATTGAATGTCTGATGTTTGTGACTCAATCAAAAGAGAGATGTATTTTCAGCTGAACATAACATAACAGTTTGATGAAACACATAAAAATAATTTTGGCAACTGAAAAGAAAAAATACAGCCTAAAAATACGTAATTTTTCCATCCAGTATTTTTAAAAACATATTGTGCAGATTTCAAATTTATTTGGCATGAAGAGACAACTCCAGAAGTATCAAGTGACTAAAATTTTTGTGCTTACATGTAGATGAAAAGAAGAAAGAGATACAATGGTTTTATCTTTCCTAGTCAATTAACATTTTCTGGGACTATTTTATGGCAAAGAGGCTAAAGAACATGCAATAACCTATGTTTGTACTATTAAACATCAGACAGCTGGAGAGATTGTTTTTGCTTGTGCAAATTTCTGGGCTTGATTGTTATTTTTTATATGCTCATTGGTCCAGAATAATAACAAGTCCCAGGAACAGACTGAGAAATTCCAGTCCTTGGAGGTGCCTTTGGTATCTTGTTTTTCCTAATGCTACATCTCTTGGTAGTCCACAAGACACCAGGAAATCCAACCATGAGACATATTGCCATGAAAAGTCACATTTCTGTTACTTGACCACTCAGAGAACTGTTGTCTTCAGTTTAAATTTTAAACAAATTAGGTTTAAAATTAGATCATTAAAAAAAGACAGTAAATATGTGATTAATCTGCCTAAAACATTGCCATGAGGTAGCTACAGATTTCTGTAGTCAGAATAAAACCCTTATGTATCAAGTAAATGAAAATAAATTAAATGAAATTAAATACCCTTCCATATCAATTAAATGAAAATAACATCTAATATCAAGTACCTCCAGATAAGCAAACTTGTCATTGAAGATTAACAATTCCTCCTGCAGAATATCTAAAAGAAACCACTCTGGAAGGGAACATGAGAGAAGAAGCTTATAGGCAAATATAAAAATAATAACTGAGTATTATGAATAAGAAAAAACAAATGGTTAATTCAGGTAAAAATACAGATTAAAATACATTTGTCAATCTTAATTTTCATGCTGTGTTTACTTCTTTGGTCATTTTATTTGTCTTGTTCTCCTATTTGTTTTGTAACTGTGAGCAAGTGAAGAGGCAGATTTCAGCATGGCAAAGCTGTCTTTATTATTTACAAGAGATGTACAAAGGTAGGAATTCCCCAGACACAAACCTCATTAACCCTTGCACCATCCCATTAACCCAAACTCAGAAACACTCACAAAGAGGCAGCAAACAAACAATGGAATTTTGTGTTTGGGCAATAAACAGCTTAAACAGAAGAATGTTAATATTTTGTTATAAATTTCCAGATGGATATCCTGCATTATCATAAATGTTGGGGGAAAAAAGAAAGGCAGGATATTATTTCGGTGAAAACACTGCTTGTAAGATCATAGCTTGAGCAAATCTTTTTAATCATGTTCTTAGGGATAGCCAGAGAACTGACTCTCCATGAGCAATTTACCCACTTAAATATCAGTTGGATTGTCTCCATGCTCTCCACTCAAAATCAGGATATTCAGTCATCAGAATATTCATCATTTGTAGATGTACAAGTAGAACCCCAGGGTGGAAAATCAGACTATTATTGGCAGCTTCTTTGTCTCCTCAGTCCCCAGTTATGCCTGGGTAGTACGTGACCCTCTGCTTGTAGATCTGTTTAGGATAAATTCACAACACAGGCTGTAATGATTATAAAAACAACTGTAAAGATGGAAAATATGTAGCAAGAGCCCAGGATATTAAAAAAAAAATTATTGCTGAGGAAATCAACAATTTGAGTTTCAGCAGGATTCCAAAAGGAAACAAGTGCAGCTCATAAAAAAATGTGTTAAGTGCCTTGTTGTCTTCCACATCTGAGAAAATATGCCAGACATTCAGCAAAGTTTGGTTCTGTCAGGGACAACAGAATCATATAGTCAATATGAATCAATAACAACAGAATCACAGAATGCCAGGATGGTTTGGGTTGGAAGGGACCTTAGAGCCCACCCAGTGTTCTAAGAAGGTCACACCAGACCTCAGCTTTGAGGAGCTTTAGAATCACTTAAAAAAGCATAAAAATAATAATGCCACGTTTTGTGTCATGTAGAGAATGTTCAAGTTGTGGCTTTTTTTCCAGTTTCAGAGTTGTATTTCAGGTGTGTATCTTCACAAAGGCTCTCGACATTTCCCTGTACTTCCATCCCTCCTGCTGGGAAGGATTGATTTGAACAGACAGATCAACAGTGGGACAAGGAAAGGAAAAATTCCTGTGTCACCTGATGGGAAAACAGCAGCTTGGATCACCTAGGAAGGATGAACTAGAAAGGGGAGCTGAAGTGGCTACATCACATGTGATCCACAAAGATTAGGGAAATTTCTGCCTCTCTCTGTTCAACATCTAGTGAGGGGAGAGTGAGAAAACATTTCTCCACTCCACTAGAGAAAACACTACTCCATGCTGTGTCCACCACCCTTTAAACACAATGAAAACACTAAGTGCGCTAGCAACAACAATTTTGATACACATTGCACATATTTAGAAGCCAACAATAGCCACTTACTGAGAATTTTTTATTGCCATCACTTAAACCTTGAATAACTAAAATGCATGAAAAATTTCAAGCAAAATACCTTTTACTGTACTTCTGCTAAACCTGGTGTTCAGAATTCCCAGGCAATTGTTCAGTGAGTCTCTAATATTGCTGAACTTTCTGCTGTCATCTGGCCAGTGAGAAGAGAAATATTCATAGGAAAACGATTATGTAAATGAAAGGAAAATAGCCTAGCTAAATAGTCACGGGAAGACAATAATATTTTACTTTCTTTTAATTTTGATCAATTTGTTAAGGCTTCCTGATATGAAGAAATTTATAATTTTTTTTTTAATATTAGACATTTATAAATAAACCATTGCAAGGGTTGTTTTATTTTAAACGGGTGAAATTAATCAGAAAAATTTCTGATCTTGTGGTTACATAAGGTGTGTTTTAAAAATGCATGTAGAGCATAAAAAGAAAAATCCTGAATACTTCTATATTGGAGAGGAGAAGCATAGGCTGTATTTTTTTCACATATATTTTCTCCACCTTCAAGAATTTGTGATAAAGTACTTGGAGCCAGATGTAGATGTAAATTACTGTGTTTTACACCTTCTAATGGATATTTTCCCTATTAATTTTGCCTAATGGGTTTTTGTAGGCATTTATATCATTGGCATCCAGGACATCCTGTGGCAATGAGCTCCCCAGTTTAACCACACATTTTATAAACTTCTTTTTTGCTTTAAACCATCTGCCTGCTCATTTTATTTGATGTCCCCAGCTGTTATAGTATGAGAAACAGAGAATAATTCCAACTCGTTGACCTTCCCTGTGCCATTCATCATTTTGTTTACCTTCACCACACCTCACATCAGTTTTCTTTCCCAGACTGAAAAGTCCTAATGTATTTTAACTCCTCATATAAGCTCTTTTCAAAGTCTGGTATTTTCTTCATCTGCATATTTTTCCTTTCATTTTCCAGGCAAGGAGAGCAGAAATAAATTGTTTCCTGTTCTGACATCAGCTATACAATGCTAACACAGAGCTTCCTGCTGCAGCTACATTATCTGCATAGGCATCCTGAAAGATGTAACTTCCAAAATGCAAAGTGTTTCACTTGAGAAATATCCTAAGGATGCTGCTTGCAGTCCAAAAAAGCAGTTAAAAACAGGATTATTTTTCCTTTGGCTTCGGTGAAGTCATTTATGTCCTTCAAGTCAAACACATACTCAAAATTTTTATAGGTCATGAAGTACTCGACATTTTTCAAATATATATATAGGAAACACTATTTTTCTTACAACAAGATCTTAGAAAAGCTCTCAAAGAAAAGTCTCCCCTTTTTCCAGGAGGTCAGAAGAAAGAAATACAATTTAAAAGAAATGCAAGGATAAATTACACAAAAGAAAGGTAAGTTTATGGCCAAGATCATTACAGTAATAATAAGGTCTAGATAATGAGCCTTGTGAAGATTGGGAATGCAAATTATAGCTAATGGACAGCCTCACCTCATCATATCAATGTTTATTTTTCTCTGGATCTTTGAGGGTTTTTACTTTATTTCTGACTGTTACAAGCTGTGATCAGCTCATCGCTCTGGCCTTTCCTCCTACCCACAGAAACAAAGAGTTTTAAATGTCATTGCAAAAAGTTGTTAGATGAACATTCCTAATAAAAATTTTGAGTCGAATTTGGGAACATATTGGGAATTTATTCAACATAGATATGTTCAAAGAAACAACAATGTTCAGGCATTTATATACACTCTAACATCTAAGATATCTTTATAGACACTCCCAAAAAATCTGCCTAATTTATTGTATCATGGCGCTTTGTTTCTTTTAATTACTACCAGAGCATCTCATCTGTCTTTGTTTAATGGACAATCCAAATTTTATCCAGCTAAACATTGGTTTATGAAATGTACTGTCCTGGTAAGACAATTACCACTGATTAAGTTTTCTGGGGTGCACAAACCCATGAAGTGGCTCCCTTTCTGCACCTGCAATGTATTAATCCATTTTTCTGGGATGTGTAGGTCTTTGACCCTTAACTCTCTCAGGAGATCTTTCTCACTCTATGACATCCAATTCATGTCTAGTTATATGATAACCACTAAACAATTCTTTACTGAATTTTGTTCTTCAGCTATTGACTGAGCTCTCTAAGGGGTGTGAAGTTCCTTTCTGCAGGTGCAGTGAGGTCATTTCTCAGGGTTTTCTGTGGACACTCAGCCAACGCAGATCTAAATCCAAACCACCTCAAATATCACAGCAGAACACTCGTTGACTAGTCAAGCATGGCTCATTACAAAATTTTTAAAGAATCACAGAGCTCTTGGCTAAGCTGTACCTCACTGTCACCATCTTCAGTCTAACTAGGCTTCAGATCCCATGATGTGCTTTCTTGCAGACAGACCAAAATCACGGTGGTAATTATGGGTCCTCATTTTCTTCTTTCCACACAACTGGTATTATTTATTTAAATATATGCACATATAATTTTCATTGTATTTCATGTGCCTAGGTTTGCCATTTTGCCTGCTGTCTGATTTAAAATCAAAATTAAATAAAGTGGTCCAGAGAAGAAAATGTAAATGAAAATGAAAATTCAAGCAGATTGTTTTTTTGGCTTGCACAAATGTTCTTTTCATGTTCTGTTGTACCCTTCATTCTCAGCTTTAACTTTGGACATCTTCGATTATTGAGGTTAAAGTAGACCATTTTATGATTTAAGTACAGTTAGTTAAATAATGTAATATTAAGTACTTCCAGAGCTTTACAATGCAGAGGCTTATCACAGTTAGAATAATTGGAAGATTAAGGTGCAGTCACTGGTGAAAATTCTCTGTGATTACATGTCAGGTTGTTTGAAGGACGATGCTGAATTACAGGAAGAATAAACTTTTCAAATATATACATTTTATATTCAAGTTATCAATTCATCAGCTAAGCAAGACAAATTTTTAGCCAATACTTGAAACATGGAATTGTAATGTTAATTGCATGTTAAGTATGAAAAAAATGCCTTTCAGCCATTTCTGCCATTTGTGTTTCTTCCTCCATGAGATTTTGGAGCTTCAGAGTGAGACCAAAAGGATTAAAAAAAAATATCTGAGGAAGGCAGGAAATTACTCATTTTGGGTGAATTTTGGTGGGTGAGTGCTCAGCTTTAGTGCACAGACGTGGTGCTGAAGCTGCACAAGCCATGGGAGAGCATGCACTTCTTCTTGGCATGGGTCACTCACAATTTATTCATCTTTCCTGCTTTGGAGATAACTATCATTACATAGCTAATTTGCTTAAGGTGACAGGAAAAAAACCTCACTTGAATTTCTCTTGGGTTCTCACAGACCAAAATGTGTAGCAAAAAAGAAAGAAAAGAAAGAAGAAAAAGAAAAAAAAAGTT
Source organism: Lichenostomus cassidix (assembly GCF_008360975.1). Lineage (NCBI taxonomy): Eukaryota > Metazoa > Chordata > Aves > Passeriformes > Meliphagidae > Lichenostomus > Lichenostomus cassidix. Next base: position 2,543,525 of record NC_139511.1, read on the forward strand.
TATTTAGCAAGTCTCAACACACAGGATTGTGTTTGCTTCTGGCTGGCAAATACTATTACAGTGGTTTTGTACCAAAGAGAAGCTCATGGTCTTCCTGCAGAATGGTGGTGCCACTCCTCTGTAGCTTAGCAATGAAAGTTGAGAACTTTGGCCAAGGTCTCATAATTCCTACTGATCTGTGAAAGTCCTTTGGCAAGTTCGGTGACAATGTCAATGAGGATTACAAAGAACAATATAATTTTAGCTTTTGGGCTTCAAGGGCTGTCTGGCAATGTGTTTCACAGCTCCTTCAGGCACTGAAGGGACAATGAGGTCACCCCAAAGGTCATCCTGTCCTTCAGGGGTGTCACTGCACCTCAGCTTGGTGTCACCTGCAAAAAACCTGAGGAAGCCTCAATCCCTCTGTCTGTGCAGTTAGTACAGACATTAAATCACTCTGGTCCCAGTATAGCAGCTCACTAGTTTCCTAATAAACCATTTTGAGTACAGGCTTTACCCTTCAGATACAGGCTCTTAAAAAAAACACCTACCTTTAAACAAGTTAAATTCAAAGGAAAACACACCTTTTGTCAACTACAGTTTGCAGTTTCACTTATCTCTGAAATATATTCTGCTACAGTGCCCATGGTAGGAAAAACCAAATTATTGTACCTGATTTGTGTGCAAGGGACAGAAATGCTCCTATATAGTGGACAACAGCAAGTGTTGTACGTCATATTCTGCTGCTGTTTTTCTGGGTGACCTGGACAATATTTGTCTCTTCTGATGCTTCAGTTTGTCTGGCTGCAAACTCCAGATTAAAATGGAAAACACTTTTATTAATCAGATAAAAATCTGCATATTAAAAACCAAAGCAAGCCCCAACAGAAGACACAGGTGCCTTCAAGTCAGCGCTACAGAGAGTTGAATAATTCAGTTTTACTTCATTGGAGCTTAGGTAGCACTTAAAAAGAGGATTCCCTGCACTCAGGTTAAAATCAGAAAGCCAGCCTTACAAAGAAACCTTTCTAATTTCTACTAACTTTCCAACACTTTCTAATCAAAGTGATGACAGGTTAAGGAGTGACTGGGAAGGTTTGAAGTCACAATTTCAGACTGACATGCCTCATATCCCACACTGGAGAGTTAGGCTTTAATTTGCTCTTTTGGATATAATCCTAATGACTATTCATTTATATTGTGGTTCAATATATTCTCCAAAAGTAGTGCCTTCATTTTCTTAAACTGATTTCTGAATGATATTATGTACTATGATAGAATAAGATTAAGTATTGCATTCCATTGGCAATTGCACATTTATGACAAGGTTAGAATGTTTTAAAGTTAACTTCTGCTCTTGGTCAAATTTTAACATCTCTGTCTGAACACAGACAAACACATACCTGAATTTATAAATATTGTGTCACTTTGGGAAACAGAAGCCAAAAGACACTTATCAAAAAAGATTGTCCCTAAAACTCCATATTTCACCTAATAAATTCAGCTGCAGGTATTCTTCCTTCAGTTGCATCATATTAGAGAGGTTAAATAAGAGTTTTGTCACATTACAAAGCACATAAGTATTGAATGGTGAATTTCTTTTTTTCAGAAAGAAATCTTTTTCTTCAACTCTTCACTTTATGTAGCAGAATGAGTCAGGATGATACAGAGCCCATAAAAACAGGAATAATTCAATACTGCTTTCTCATTGCAGCATGAGCTCATATTTCCGTATTTGCTGTCAGTACTTGATACTCACAACTGGAATGAAAAGTCAGACTGCCTTCTACAATGACAAAAATTGCAGGTATTACAGGCAGAAAACAAAATAAACAGGTTATTCTCTGTTTTAAAAATATGGTGATGGTCCCATATCAATCACATACTAGTTTGGAGTATGTTATTATACAATAATAAAACTTGTTTTCCTAATATGTAGTATTTGATTAGACATATTTCAAGTCATTCAGTTTATAGTATATTTCCATGTCAAGCTTAGTAAATTTAATAAAAATACCCATATAGGACAACAGAAGGCAAAATTAGGATCAGCATTTGAATTGATGCCTATATTAAATTATCAGTTTATTTATTGATTATTACAGTAAACAAAAACCCCCAAAAATAAAAGCAAACAAACAAAACAAACAAAAACACAAACAAAAATCCAAACAGCAACAAAAAACACACAAAAAAGAAAAAAAAATAACCAAAAAAAATCACACACACACACACACACAAATTAGAAATACACAACTAAGCGAGGTTATTCTGCTTCACAAGGTTTAAGATATATCATTCCTTCCCAAGCCAGCAGAAAATTTTCAACATTCCCAAAATCAAAGAGAAGCCACAATGGGTGAGGTACACAGGCCCCTCCATGCAATTGCAAAGAAGGAGCTAAAAAAATTCAGTGTCCCACCTACGAAGACACCCATCCTGATTGTTTGAAAATACTCAGGAAGGGTTTTTGATCATGTGGGTATGAAAAAAAAATCTGCCAAATCAAAGTTTGTGCAAGCACATCCCTCCTTTTGAATCCTAGGTTAATTCCTCATCCCTTTTTAAAATTGCAGGTTAAGAGGACAAATGCTGACAAAGACACTCAGAAAGTTTTATCCATGTCCAGGAAAACACTCAGCAGGAAAAAGCCTAAAGAATACCTGAATGCTGCCTGAAAAAAAAAAAAATTATCTGAGGTGAATATAAAGTGTTTTCAATATGGCTTAAAAGTTGACCACGAGAGATTACAATTATCCAAGCATTACACCCAGCACAGAGGAAAATAGGTTTTCAGGACCTCCTGAGTTGTCACCTTGAGGAAGTTCAGCTCCAGCTTTCTGATTAATGCATCTCTAGTGCAGCCAATGCACAGCCTTTGAAAAATTTGATTACTACTGTATCAAATAAATGGCTAATTTATCAGGTTTTTTTGTGGCTTGGCTGAGCTCACATGCATGCCCATGGAGGATAATCACAGAGAGATTGCAACAAAACAAATTGGTTTGTTCCCACTGGAGCAGTAACTGGGGGAATGTGGGGGGAGGAAGACCAAGTGTTCAGAGTGTAAGAAATATTGTGATCCAAAAAGGAAAAATTAAACCAAAATTTTCCTGATGGAAGAGCATTATTTGAGTTAAAAGCTTGCAATTGAGCAAAAATTAATTTCCTGACAAACACTCAGAAAAAGCAAATATATATATATATAAAAGCATGGCTATTTCCTGGGCATTATCAAAAGCAGAAGTAACACTTCAATTTTTCAGATAGGATTTGTTGGCATTTTATGCTGGTATCCAGCATGCAACAAACCGCCCAGAGTCAGACTGTGGGTTTAGCTGATATTTGGGTGTCTCTGCACAAAGAAATGCCAAAACACAGCCTCCTGATTGCTCTGCCACTCATGGATTTTGTGTTGAGTTTCCCCATCAGTTTCTGGTCTCATCCATCCCTGCTCTATGAATAGCTAAGCACCACAAAGGGTGAATGATTTGGGAAAATTCAGCTAAAGCCAAATGAGAGAAAGATGAAACAAGACCTCCAGGACAGAGCAGCACAACCAAATGGGATGACAAATGGCTGCAGGCTGGGTGCCAGTAGCCACCCTTCACTGATTTTGAGCTAAAATCTCTTCCCTTGACTGATCTGAGGCTGATTTCCACTGGTTTTGCCCCATCTACAATCACTTTTAAAATTTTCTGTTGTATCAAACCATTTTCTGTGCCAGGAGGTTTCAGAGAGCCCACAGGCCACTCCATCTCCAAGACATTCCTTCTTTTGTAATGTGCAGTCCTCATTCCTCCTTACTTTTCACTCGAGCAAGATATTTCATCAAACTGTGTTCATCCCACTGGACATCCCAAATTCTTCTACCAGTATCTCATTCGCTTTGTTATCTATTACTGCACACAGGAAAAAATTACAAGCAAAAAGAGTGGAGCTGTGTTCAGCTTTTGTGTCCTACAACAGTGCAGAGGAAGTAATGCTTGCTCAGAAAAGCAGCAAAGAAATTGGCAAAATGTTTTTCTTTTTATGTAAAAACTCCCTTTCTTCATTCCCTTCCCATCACTGAGCTCAGAACATCATACTGACTGGGTTTTCTTCTCAACATTTGGGAAGAAAGAAGGAGGAAGAAGGCGGTGGAAGAAGAAATAAGATGAAGAAAGAAGAAGAATGAAGAAAAGGAAAGGAGAAAGGAGGAAGGAGGAAGGAGAAAGAAAGAAGAAAGAAGAAAGAAGAAAGAAGAAAGAAGAAAGAAGAAAGAACAAAGAACAAAGAACAAAGAACAAAGAACAAAGAACAAAGAAGGAGGAGGAGAAGAAAAGAAGAAGAAGAAGAAGAAGAAGAAGAAGAAGAAGAAGAAGAAGAAGAAGAAGAAAGATCCTTCTCGTAGTCACACTTACTTTTTTATTGTTTCTTTCTACTGATTTTTGTGACTGATAAACTTTGCCATCTAATCCCTCCTTTCGAACACTTTTTACTGCCTTATTAGTAATCTGCCAAACAATTTCATTATATACAAAATTAATTTTTTAAAAACAAAAACCTGCATTTTAAATTATAGTCCCTGTTCACAATATACCTAAAAATTAAAAAATCATTGAAATCATGAACACACTTGGGAAATTTGCCAGTCAGTCTCTGATCTATTAGTCTCTCTTCCTCTAACAGCATAAAAAGGTGATGCAGAGAGTGCTAAGTGATGTAGTACAACGTGGTGCAACGGCATGAGGCAATTCAGAGATCCAGAATAAACTCCTGGAGTCTATCCAGCCCATCCTCTGACCCAAAGCAAACAGCTCACAGTAAAACTGTCACTGCACTGTGTAAAGAAGAGATGCAGCATCCCAGGGTGAGCTCTGTTATAACTGTTACAGCAAAGAGCTCAGTGTTCCCTCACTGATCACCTCACCCTCCCTGTGTTTCAGTTCCCCCTCCCATATGCTGGCTGCAAATTTCTCAAATAAGCATCCTCTCTTTCAGAACTCGAAAAGCAAGGACTAGAGAGAGATCCCAGAAAACATCCCCAAATGAAAGCTGCCCATCAGACTGAGGGAAGCTTGCAAAAATGAACAGAAAGTATTGGCTGTTCCTTAATGGTGAACAATTTAGAAGGAATTTTTGTTTAGATCCTCTGCACCTACTTTATAAAAATAATAAATAATATGATTTCAAAAATCTGAAACCTAGCAGCCAACAAGCAACGTGACAGAGGTGACAAGAACAACCCAAAAATCAGCATGTTTTGAATAAGACTTATGAAGAAATAACCTTTCACTCCCTGCCCGAATCTCCCTTACTCACCTACACAATTCTGGAAATCAGAGTGGTTAAATATTTAACTGTACAGCCCCTCTAGCAGTGCTGGGAGATGAAGACAAATTGCAGGAATTGTCAGCTATTTCACCCATTTGTGGGGCCTGTAGTGGAGAATGTTCAGCTTTAATTGCACATGCATGAACACAGAACAGCAGCCAGCCCGAGCACAGGGGATGTTCTTGATGCCAGCAATAAGTAAATAAAATATCTGTGGGATAAAAATCTCTTTCAGGCAATATTAACCACCAGCTGTGTGTTTGCACACCTTTGAAATAATAGGCAATCACAGCATGTTGCCAGGTATGGAATAAAAAAGATATGAAAGTTACTTTGGTCAGCTTTGATTTGGCACATTTTTATTTCCTTTCTTATTTTTTGGGGGTTTTTTTTTTGTTTGTTTTTTGGGTTTGCTTTTGTTTTGTTTTTGTTTTTTTTGTCCTAAACTACTGAGTAAAGGAATCAAGGATTTGAGCACTGAACTCTTTGGGAGATCATAAACAAGAATTTTCTTTTTTTTTCCCCTGAAATGTGCTGTGTCCTTCTTCCTTGACCCCCTCCAAAAACCCACAAGATCCAGCAAATTATCTGGTGCCACACATGGTCTTTTCTTACTCCTTTAGTAGTCATAGTACATATCTATTTTTTTTTTTTCATTTTTTTTTAAAGTGCTTTTCCTTGACTTTTTAAGTGTTTGGATGGCATTATGGGGGAAAACAAGACATTTTAACCTTTGGAGTGAGCTCAGTACATATCTGAGCAGTGAAAATATTATTTTTTTTCTTCACTTTTCCGCAATATATGCACTGTTCAGGCTTTTTTGCCTCTGTGCAGGCTCAAACTGATCAGCAGCTTCATAGAATTTGACAATAATTATCATGGTGCTGTACAACATTGCCACTTTTGTTCATTGCCTATATATGCAGTTTAAAAACCTTGTTATGTGAGTTATGTGGTAAAATTAAAACCCTCTAATTCTGGAGTAGTTTTTATCTGCCAGATTAACCATTTTAAGGAAGGTTTAATGAATATTTATCTATCTATCTACCTATCTATTTGTTTTTCCCCAGAATTTTCAGATTTTCACGGAGGTTAGCAGCTACTCCCATCTCTAAAAGTATCTACAGCTTGGAAAAAATGGAAAATTTTCTCTGGAGTGACCTGAATGGTAAAACAACCCTTTTACCCTCTGGTCTGAAAAACTGGGAGCAAACTGCATTGTTTGGAATGGACTGTGGGTTTCAGAAGGACACTTTGTTGTGTCAGAGTGTATAAAGAGTGTTTCCAACAGGTGTATGTGTGGTTTTAAGTAGTTAAAATCTGTGTCAATGGTTACCAAGAGAAAACATTAATTTTTTTTAAGGTATGGGTGCTGGCAAAGTGCACAGGAAACACCTGAGGTTATTCATGCATTGCTGCACCAGAGATTGTCTCTACTATAAGGCACTGCCTGTCTTAATGCTGAAGATCAGCATATTTTAGCAGTATTTCAAAATGAGAAAAAGCAGATCTGACATGGCAGGCAGGAATGATTTCACAGATTAAAAATCACTTTGATAGTAGCTGACAATGTCTTTTCCTTTTCCCATTCTTTTTTGCCCGAAGAAAATTACTTGCAGTTACAATTGTTATTTTATTTTTAAGGAAAAACAACATAACTTTCTGCATTATGCACTATAATTAAAATATAAATGTTTAAAAAAGAAAAAAATGTTTTTCCTTCTTCTATTAAAAGCTATTAAGGATTAGCTCTTTCATCTTCAAATTCTCTCCCTTCAAAACAACTCTGTAAATTATATTTCTCATTCTGCTAACATTCATCTCCCTGTAATTATTTTTTGTTACACAGAACCTGTTGGTAGGTCCCTGACACCAAACTGCCTGTGACGCATTGCACAACCAATTTCACATTTTCTCTGTATTTCATAACTTCCCACCCAGTGTTAATGAATGGGTTCCAAGAGAGAAAAGTAATTAAGCAGTGTAGGTGCATGTTCAAAGGTGAGAAAGGTTCAGTGCTGTTTATTAAGGGATAAATCCACAAAAGAGCTAAGGAAGGCACAGAATTAAGAGTCTAAATAAAAGAAAAAAAGAGGTCAGGGAGTTTCTAAAGGCTTTTTTTGGCTGTGCATGAACTGTTATTTATTTTTGGTCTATGGGACTAACTTTAGACTTGGTGAAAAAGACAAAGACCTGGTGGCAGACTGGTGGGGGTTTAAAGAGAGTTTTTGAGAGATTATTCACAGAATAGGACTGAGATGAGTTGGCTGGCAGAATTCTATTCCCGTGGGGTTTTAAGAGCTTTTTTAAAAAGGTTAGGAAGCAGAGGGTTCAGATTTCAGCCTCTGCTCTGCTGGAGCCTTTGGCAGCAGCTCAGGATGCTCCTGTTGGAGCTGCTCTGAGATGGGGCAGGATTGGGTGGTGACAGGGATATTGGGATATTTTTACACCCTTCTCCTCACTTAGTTTGAAATATCAGCAAGCTAAAACTTACTTATCTCTCACTTCCTTTTGATTTTGGGCTCAATAAGAGGTTTCCATGGTTTTTAAAAATAACTTAAAAACTTCTTTCAAGCTAAAATTCCACTGAGTCCAGGATTCTCCCTGGCAGGTTTATCCACAACCTGCATTATATTTAACCAGCCCAAATCCACCTGTTTTCACCTGAAATTCCTGGTGCTGCTGTCCTGCAGACACACTAAGGGAAAATAACCAATAATCGCAAAAAAAAAAAAAAAAAAGCAGAAAATGTTCTGTGGATTTACCTGCCAGTGAAATTTCATTTACTCATTCCATTGCTTTTAGAACTCTGAACTGAATTCTGATATCATCCTTAAGACTCATGGCAACATTATTTAAGCATCTCTACAACAGTTTGCAGTCTGTATTTTTTCTCCACCAGAAGGTATTGAATTTATAGCATTATTGTCTCCATATCTGGGTTTTTCTGAGACAACACTTTAACCTCTTAAAGATTGAATATCTATTAGTTCCAGCACACTGACAAAAAGGGTTAAATTCAGCATTTTCTGGAGAAGGCTGACATTATAATAACACAGACTAATGTAAGGGTGATATTAAGAGGCTGGAAAACTGTTTGTGGAAATAATTTATCTACCTAAACGGGCTGGAATTATGAAAATGTGCACATGCCTTAGCCAGCTTTGTATAAAGTGGAGTATATAAAAGGATAATACTTGCTTTAAAAAATAACTTTAGAAGATTTTTGCTAAGCAAAGTCCATGCATAGAATGGAAAGTAAGGACAGAACACTGAGTGAGAAAGGTTTATGTACATTTTTATATTTTCTTTTTTTTTTTTTTGTTCATTATCTCTCCTTTTAAGCACGTATTTTTGAACTGTGTGTAGCACCACGTTGACAGCATACCCTGATATTCCCACTGCAGTCCTTAAGGAAAATATTTCTGACTTTCCAAGGAGAAAAGGAGAAATATTCAACAAACTGTTTTTCTGATATTTGCAGATCACAGGATAAGGTAGAAACTCCAATTAGCTTAAAAAAAAAATTGTTCCTGGGTCTCAAAAAAGATAAAATTTTGTGGTATCATCATGGAGCACAGACTGTGCAAAAAGTCTGTGCGAGGACAAAGAAGCAAAGAGACTTTTCAATGGCCTGTTCTCATCACTTCAGTAAATTAGAACTGACTATTTCAAAATTAGAGGTGTCTTAATCCTAGCAGCTTCTTTCCCCACAAGTAAAGATAAAGCCAATTGCCATTTCTTAGAGAAAATCACAGTTTTTTTCCATTAGGCAGATGTTTTTGTCATATCTGATTGCATCCTAGCAAGAGTTCCATGCAGAAACCTCTTCAGGTTACCAATTAGGTGCCACTTTGTTCTCTGAGAGCAGCAAAAGCAGCACTTTGTGGACTGAATCAGCCCAATACTAAAAGGTATTGGGTTTTTTTGATAAAAAATACTTGATAGTTACTATAAATTGGCTGGATCAGAGTATGCAGAATCCAAACAAAACTGCTATAACCTCCAAGGACTTAAAAAAGATAAATTAGAAGATCAAGCCCTTTGCATTTATCTATATTAGTATGATGTATATTTGTTGCTACTTTTTTTACTTTTGCAAAGGACTTTGGAATAGCAGAAAGTGGAAACAAGTTTGTTTCTCATTTGCAGGTAAAAATACTCAGACTCTCCTCTCCTCTCCTCTCCTCTCCTCTCCTCTCCTCTCCTCTCCTCTCCTCTCCTCTCCTCTCCTCTCCTCTCCTCTCCTCTCCTCTCCTCTCCTCTCCTCTCCTCTCCTCTCCTCTCCTCTCCTCTCCTCTCCTCTCCTCTCCTCTCCTCTCTTCTTTCTTCTCTCTTCTCCTTTTTTTTTCCATGTGTAATTTCTTAAGCAATATCTCTATAATTTTATAATCTCCTATCTCTCTAAATAATAACCAAAGTGGCTTCATATCTCCTTTCCATCACAAACAAATAGTTCTGAAATAAACTGCAGCCATTCAAAGTCATTTTACTCCAATCCACCCCAAGGGATCTATTAACAAAAACCTCACTTATCCTCCCTCAGGGGTGAGTTACAACAACTTTCTCCCACTGTTTAGAGAGAACTGCTCCGCAGAAACATTCACATTTTTGGGGTTTTGGAGGTGGAAAAGCCTTTTCCATGAGATTCTCTCCAGGATTTGTTGTTAATCTAGTCATGGATTTTATTGCAATTCTTTTTTCTGTGTCTGTAGTTGTATCCCCTCTGTTTAATCTGTTTTGTTGTGGATTGTTTGAAGGAGTTTAAATCTTTTTTATACCATAGACTGGCTGCTGGACATCATTTCAATCTGTCCCCAAAACCCTCCATAACAAGATAGAGCTGTCTGACCTCACCTCGTGAAACTTTGACATTGTTCCTCCACTTTTGTCTTTCATTTCTCTGACTTAGCTTAACTCATGAGTTCCAGGGAGAAAAGGGGGGGAAAAGGAACATTATTAAATTCATTAGCAGAAATATTCCCTGCACTGATCCTGCCTAAGCACATTCCCAATGTTATTCTGACCTCTTGATCACTGAAGCAACTCTCACCTCTGTGTTCTTGTGTGTTAATGTCCATAAAAAATCCCAAAAACCCTAAACATACAAAGAAAAAAACCCAAACAAACAGAAAAAAAAAGAACCAAGAAACCCCGCACCAAACAAACAGAAAAACCCCAAAACCTCTAAACATACAAAGAAAAAAACACAAACAAACAAATAAAAAAAGGACAAAGAGACCCCACACCAAACAAACAGAAAAACCCCAAACAAACAAACAAAAAAAACCAAAGCAAACAAACAAAAACCCAAACAAAGCAAACAAACCCCATAAAAAATAAATAAAATCCAACAAAACAAAACCCCCCACACACACAAAAAAAAAACCTGACAAAACTAAAACAAAACAAAACAAAAAAGCCAAAACAACAACAAAATAAAAAAAAAGCTGAACAAAACAAAAAAACAAACAAACGAAAAAACCCAAACAAGAAACAAACAAAAAAACCCACAACCAAACTGCTGAGAATTCAAACACTGTTTTATTACTCGCATGCTACAAGTTGGAAACACCCCATGCTGCAAATGGGTTTTTTGATGTGAAAAGCACTATGTTTTACCTGTAATTCACCACAGGCACAAAGGGTGTCAGGTAGTCCTCAAAGAGGGCAATAATTTTTTAGACAAGTGGTCATTAAAATGCTATTTCTTTGGACTATTAAGCAGCTGTCTTTCTCCCTCTTTTTTTCTTTTGTCAATCACATTTTTTTCCTCACCTGGAAGGCTGGATTCAATAAGACTAAAAAGTAAACTGCGTAACTGCAAGCACTTTCAAAAATTACATGGCAAGGGAAAAGAGCTGTGCTTCCAAAAATCAGAATTGTTAGAGCTGTCAGGAGGCAGAATATTGCAAGGGCTCTCATGCTGGTATTGTAAGTAACATTTTTATCTTAAAAATTATGTGTGATTACAAAATTTTGCACATGAGGATCATTATTTTTGCCTTTCTAGCTCGCACAGAGAAAATTGAGGTTAAGAAAAATATCCATTTGTTTTTTCCCAGATTTAGTCTTCGTTGGAGAATCACATTAATCTCTGATAATTATCCATTTCCATTATCAGTGTATGGGTGAAATTCTTTCAAGTGGGACCCTCTTCCTAAAGCAACTTTCTCTTCATAATTAAGCGATGCCACAGAGGAGTCTGATCATCTGCAAACTGAGGCTGTCAGTGCTCACTGGCAGAGATTTTGCATTAAAAGGTGTTTTTAAAATATTTTCTTGCTTATGTTTGTCCTTTCAAATTAAAAGAAAGAAAACCCAAACAATTAAGTATCCCATGTTGTAGGATACAGAATAAATTAGCATTATTATTAAAAAAAAATTCATCTCTGAAGGATGGTCCTGAGAGAAAAAGAGATAAATGTGGGAATTCTTCTATCACAGCCTTAAATCATATTTGCAACAAATTGATGCCTCCCACCTTTATTTACCAATTCTTAATAGCATAAAAAACTCTTCAGATCTATTAGGCTAATGTTCCCTTCCCACTTCAAATCACTCACATGATCTATCATTTATTTGGAGAATATTGAATTAAAAATTTTAAAAAATAGTTTTACAAGATAAAGTCCAAATATGTTATTTCAATATGTAGTTTTCACACTAAAAAAATATTAGAATCACCAAAAATAAAGTGTATTCAAATACTATGTGCATTTGAATATGATGCCATATAATTAATTAGGATTCTCAAATCCTAATCTGAATATGATGGCATATAATCATCTGAATATGATGCCATATAATTAATTAGGATTCTCAGATTAAAGTCTTGAGAACATTAGTGCATGTTTATGTATTTCTGCAGATGTACATAATAGAAATCCTGTTAGGTATTTTCTTTAATCTTTCACTGTTGTTTTTGTGCTAAGTGGAAAGTTTTCCTCCTGAGAAGACATTTTCTTTTCCATCATACATAAAACTTCATCCTGAGTGAAAAGCAAAAACTTAACATTTATTTTGTATTTAGCTATTTACCTGGATTAAATAAAAAATAAAAATATTTTCAAAACTTAGAAAAAAAGAAGGGGGAAATACATTATTTACCTGTTGTTTCCTTTTAAGGCAAACTTTAAGAAAATCATAACTTTTTTACAAAATTTTCATTTTGTGATTTGTAAGTAGGTTTTGTTAGAAACTTTATGTCAAGGGAAGTTTTTATCTTCTGCAGTCAGCAGAGTGAATATTTTAAATGCCACTGTTCCCTTCCAGGTCAGTGTGTGGCTTGGGCTGTCATTTTTCAAAACTACAGTGACTTTTACTTTAATATTCCTACATTAAGTAGATGAGGTAATGACTAATGTGACTCTGAGTGCATTTATTCCTTTCAAATTTGAATCCTGTTGGTTTCTGTGGATTTGGATTTCTGTCCTTTGATGTTTGTATGTTTGTATGTTTGTATGTTTTCGTGATTCCAGATTCCAGATCTTCTCTGAATTTAGGTTGCCTATTTTAAATTATAAAGAAAATTGTAAATATTCTTTCTTTTAATAGGCTCCAAGACTTATTTTCTTACTGTAGCAATCACAAGATAAATACAAAGTCATCACAACACTAATAAATTTCAAATTACCATGTAGTGAATGAAGTCCTGTTTTATGAGTGGATAACCTCTCTGCTGTGGTGATGGCATCAAATTTGAGCTGCAGTAGATCAGACAGAACACAAATAAGTAATTGAAATTAGCCTTTGATTATTGTACACAGCATTTGAATAATTAACAAAAAGTGAGCTAGAAACTGTTCCTGTAGCTGACTTTAACTATAAAAGCCATAAAAGCTCAACTCTGAGCAGCATTTTTGTTTTTCATTAACATGTCTCTCATTGCATGTCCTTTCCACGTTGTTTGCTGAACAGATTTTCACTCTTCAATTCATACTCAGTGTGAATATTCTTGCTGCACACATTCTAATTAGAAAGGATGGTTAAAACATCTGATAATCAGTGAAGTGTCTGTGGGTTTGAGATTCCTGGGTCCATATTTCACTGATGCTCTGCAGGAATGAGGAACCTTTTGAGGCAGACCAGGAAATAAATGGACCAAAGTGCTTTTTTCAGGTTGATCCAACAACCATGTACCAGTGAAAAGGCCTGGAAAAACAGCCTGAAAGGATTTTTAATACAAACCTTTGAAAGATAAAACTGAAGCAACAGAATATGCAAGATTCCCTCTGCTCAAGCCATCTACCCTTTTTTTTCTAATTTTTTTCCTTTTTTTTTTTTTTATTGTTAAGATAGTCTTACCAGGTCCTGGCTCAGAATTGTGTGTGTTTAAAAATGGGACTGGCAAGGTCATCATTTGTATGGCAGTATAGTTAATTATAACAATTGAAGCAGAGACAGCGTGGAAGAAATGAGAACCTGAAAGGCAAATCCACAGTATGGAGCTCTGCAAGGAAATCATATCTTAATATTACCATATTCAAGTGCTTGAAAAATGTCACAAATTCAGGATGCTCTGCAAATTCTAACTGCTTAATCCTTACCAAGCAATTATGAATAATAGCTTCCTCTCAGAAGGAAAATGGAGCAGTTTCTGAGTCGAAATTGTGAAAGGATTTGCTGAAGTATACACAAAAAGTAATATTTTACTGATAGTTCAATGGTATTAAATAAAATTATTTCCATTTTGCACTCATAGCACTGTAACCTGATGTTAGGAAACTCGGCTGGAAGCTGCACAATTACTCTTATGATAAGATTTGAAAAATCCATTGCAGTCTTAACAACCGGTGCTAGAAAAGAATTTCCAATAATAATTTCTGACATAATAATATTTTTGGACATCCCATTTCTGCTCATATTACTGGTGTTGACTAACATGAAATACTATATTATAGTCCTTTTGTAAGGAGTCTTTGCCCTAATGTGGTGTTAGGAAAACAAAATAAAATAAGTACATAAAAGAAATCTGTTTATTTTTCTGTACGTTTCCTATCGGAGAACATTTGAAAACCTCTATTTTTTTTTTCAGTCACATGCTCAATGCTAAAAACAAACTACAAAACAATAAAAAAAAAAATTAACCCCTCTTCAAACATCCCCAGAGTTGATTCTTAGAATAAAGTGAAAATATATTCCTCTGCCTTTGCTGAATTATGTGTTTACTTCAGTGAGAATCTCCAGAACCTTAGTGGAATGGGGAAAGATATGACCTTCATGCTTTAGGTGTCATTTCCTAAATGCCATGAAGATATGATCAGAAATGGCTAAATTATTAATTTCCAGATGTCATTTAGTGAAAAATTTGGGAAATGCTTGCATCTGGTACAAATATTTGAGGTATGATAGAGGATTGCTTTTCATCTTTGTTCAGCCATCCTTTTAATTCATTCACTAGCAATTTATTACTTCCAGTTTATAAATAGAGCTTTCATTACAATTATATAATTGTATAAGAATTTTTAAAGAAAGTCACATGCTCTATAGGTAGCATATTTTACCTGAAAAGTTTTCATGAAATATGGTAACAGCTGCTTGTGGTTTGCAAAACTAACCTTTTCTTTTTATTGGCAAAAAGCAGGTTCAGAAAACAGAAGTGTGGATTTTTGGTTTTTTGGTTTTTTTTTTTTTGTCATGGATTCACCTTTCTGCTGTTTGGTTTTATATGATAAATCAAGGAGTGTCATGTAACTCTTCAAGAGGTAAATACAGGACACAGGGAAAATGGAAAATAACTCTAGAGAGAGCAAAAATGTATTTTGATCAACCTAAAGGGTTAAAGCACTGCGAGATTCAGTTTCAGAGGTATGAGGATATATGGTTTGGTGCAACACAAAGAGTGTAAAAAACAAAAAAAATGCCAATAATTTGTATCCCATAGAGGTTTTGGTGCAAGAATCTGGAATAGTGATAATGTTAACCAAAAGCCAAAATATGCCTGTTCAAATCATTTATTGTGTCATTTTCCCGACTATATTGTATTTATTCAGGGCTTTCAAAACCCCTGAGGACAGGTTTCATTTTTCCCTTTTTGATGCCAAACCCTTTCCTTTGGACACCACCTCAATCAGAAAAGCACTTTTAAAGCCTCTTGCTGAACCTTGGGACTAAGAGAAACTAAATGAAATACTGACTTCCTCCAGGGGTTATGGTATCAAAGAATTACCTCTTGACTTGGACAGCCTCATGTGTTTTCAGCTGAATTTACCTTGCTTTGTGTAGGAAAGAAAATTTTCCAGGAGACTCTGCCTGTTTCTGAGCTTATAAACTCTCTGACAGGATATCCTACTTTTTCTCTTTGTTAAAGTGTGTGTAACATGCACAATAATTCAGATAGACTTCTATAGTTCAATAAATTACTGTTATCACTAGAAACGGTTGCATGATAGATTTTTATTAAGAATTTTTTCCTGAACTTTTGTGCTTGGGAAGAATTGCTACAGAAAACTGTTGCTACTCAAAAGTGTCTCTTTACTGAAGCAGGAATTACTATTGATAGAATTTGTTTTAAAAGGGAGAGATCACTAGTGTGAGCAATTCTGTGTTGTCAATTAGGTTGAATTAAAATTTGCCTATTTTTAAGCTGGTTATCTCCCCTATGTGTCAAGATTATTACTTCAGGAAATGTAAATTTTGCCATAAACCCTCAAAAAGTCATAAAACCAACTAAAACAGTGAAAAAGATATTCTCCACCCCTAACGGTATGATTAGTAAAACAGGAAATATTTTACTAGTCATTAGTAAAATTTTAGTAAAAAATTAGAAAAAATATTAGTAAAATATTAGCAAAACAGGAAATATTTTACCAGTAGTTCCTAATACTAAGTATTAGGAAATAATTAATTCCAGAGTACAATAATTTCAAATTTAAGATGTAAAACAGTCTTACCCAGGGAGAGTTCTCCATAATGGACAACAGGAGAAACCATTGTCCTGTCTTAGCTTTGATAACTCTTGGTAAAAAACTGGTTACAAAATGTGAGAATAATTTTTTGGTGTTTAACAGATGAAGATTTCAACTGAAACAGCTAAGCTTACTGTTTTTACCAAATCACAGATTTGGAAAATAAAGGAATTTAAAAACAGGCAACCCAGAAATCAGCAACATTAAAGAACAGGTAGATGTTGCTCTAAAACAAGGAGCGGTGATGCTCCTCCTGAATAAAGATCTTGCTTAATCAAAATTATATCTTGGGGGTTTTTTTGGCTCATTAACTCTGAGAATACAAAATACCAAATTTCAGTGTCTTAAGTTAGTAAAAGTATTTTGAGCTTCTGGACTGTAGAAGTTCCCTCTCAGCTGGTCAGCCTGAGCTCCCTTTGTTTACCCAACTTCTTTTAGAAATCAACATGAAGTTGAAATTTGAAGTCCATTAAAATCAGCTTTTACTGTTTTTTTAAAAACAGAATGTAGGTAAAAACCTACAATGGAGATGCCCATGTGAATCCCACCAGGAATGCCAGAACACCTCACCCAAAAGTTATTTGTGGGAGTATTTTCAGCTCAGAGAAAAAAAAGAAAATGATGATGGCATCACTGGCATAAGTTCATTGTTTCAGTGTTTTTGTTTGTTTTTCTAACTATTCTAATGTAAACAATTTCTCCACAATTTCTTCTTCTCACAAGAACCCCTCAGATCATTTGATCTCTGCCCCAGAACTTTAAATTGAACACTAAGTTTCCATAAGAAAATAAAGACCAAGCAGTATATTTAATGAGGATATCTTGCAGAGAAACAAGAGCCCATGTTTGATGTGAGACAAATCGTGATCATTTGCATGAATAAAAGCTATATGAGTACAATTATTGTTCCTGAATCTGGAGAATATTTCAGTACAAATGAGGTCTATTGGTTAGCAATGAATTTTTAAAGCTCTTTTCCTTTTGGTAGGATTTTTACAGGAAAATACTTACCTGAATATTGTTTAGCAATTCCAGGAGCAGAAAGAATGTTCACATGCTGACAGAATTATTGATTCTCAGTCATTATTTTCTTATGGGTTAACTTTTCACTCCATTCCCTGCTCAGTGATGAGAGAATTTTCACTTACTAACAATGCAGCCCCTGACTTTCCTGACCTACTGAGATTTCTGTTAAGTTTCTGTGAGTAAAATTCCTTCTAGAACTGACCATATGATGGCTTAATACTATCATTATTATCTTACGCAGATAATGCAGATTATATTCTTCCATTATCATAATTCTCTGTAATTTTATATTTCTTCTATTGACTTTCCTCATAGTGGACTCTAAATCAAAGCTAAGGTTAGCTCTACATTTATTTTCCCCCCAGAAAAGTTATATATAAGGTGGTGTTTTAAAAAGAATCTAAGACATAGTCAGGCTTTAATTTTCACAAAATGTCAAATATAGTACTACCTCATATAACATAAATCTTCTAATCCTCTTTCTCTAATGGCAATTTAAATTCAGAAACAAAATGGATTTTTGAACGATGAACTCTTTTTTGACCAACTCTTCAGATTTTTCTGGTCCATAGTATAAAAGCATAACAATGAAATAGGGAGATAGATAATTTTGGATCAATATGCAGGTTTGGGTTGTTAATGTCTGCTAATTCAAAACAGTGAAGTGTTTATAATCGGAACAGAGTTGTAATAGAGAAGAGCTTATGTTTAATATTAGGTAAGATTTGTGTGTGCTTCACTAGCTTAGATAAAAGATTTACAGTTCAGTGGCAGGTAAAACACTGAAACATTTTCATTTTAGACCATTTTTTTCCATTTCCTAGGCTTTTCCTTCCTTTGTAGCACCCAATATACATTAAAGCTCCTGCACCTTTATCACAAGAAACAGGGAAAAAAACCAAAACCCTTGCATGTCCTATTTGTCCTGAGGAAATAATCAAATTCCAAATGAACAAATATGTTTTACACCTCCTGGTTTTCATAAATGTAGGACTCAGTGAACACCATGAGAAATCAACAGCTCTGAAAGTAAGACCTGGTATTCTGGAGCCCACAGTTAATTTAGGAGTTCTACTTGCTGGTTTAGGATTCAAATAATTTTAAATTATTTGTTTTGGGCTTTTTTTATTTTATTTTTTTTTTTATCAGGCCTTAGCCATGGCTCAAGATTCAGTTTCTGCAAATATTAAGCATTCACATTACTTAACTTTCAGAATTCAGATATAATTGTTTCTATTAATAGACCTGTGTGAGTAAATAAACATCTTCAGGATCATGAAATAAACCCCAAATACTTGTAAATATGCTAACAAGTTCGGAATTTTAATCACTGTCTGTCAAACTTCAATACATATTAATCATAAATGCCTTTAAATAACTCAGAATTCTGTTAACCTTCATTTATGAAGACAAATCCTCAAAAATTAAGTAACATTGATGCTGTCAAGATTTTAGGGGCAAGTTTCCTGGGTTTTGAAATTGAAAATTATTAATATGTTCTCTTTGTGATCTCAAATTCCATTGGTACATGAATGGAATTCAGTTCCACTTTTTCTTTTTTTTATAATTGCTTATCTTTATAGATTCATGCATGCATCATATTGGCACATATCTATATTTTGTAAATATTTTGAACTTCTTTTTACACATTCTTTTTACACTGGTTTAGAAGCCACAATTATCCAAAACTAATGTTTTCTTCAGTTAGTATAAGATATTTATTTTTCTTTCTTTTTTAATGGCCTTTCTAGTATCTTTCACATATCTGAAATTTTCTTGCCACTTCACAGCAGGAAGAGCACAAATTGTGCTTTCCTTAACAAATCCTATTTTTCATTTCAGTGTTTGTCTAGGAGAAGGAAATGTACACCTGCACATTTTTCTTCTCAGAAATTTGCTAATATTTTTGCTACCAGGTCTCAGCATCTCAGACTTCTGCACAAGGGTTTGAGATCTGTTAAGCCTCAATCTAAAATTTGTTCTTCAAAGAAACAGAACTCCATGACTCTAAAAACCTCAAAAATAGAATTTCATTGAAAAAGAGAAAGGGAAAATCTTCAAGCAAATCAGAGATTTCAGAGTTAATAAAAATCTGGAGAAATTAAAACATAAAAGAAAAAAAATTAAAAGAAAATTTTAGGCTGTTCATGGGGAAATATCTCATCAAAGAACTCCTTTTGGACATTTCCCAAATGGAATTTTTCATTGAGCTTTATTAATTTACTTTTTTAGAACAGTATTACTTTACTTTGTAAAACTTTATTAATTTACTTTAGAGAGGGCAAAATATTATGAATGTGTAGATATAATAATTTTGCTGTGACAGAAATTTAGACAATGCCATCTTATTGGGTTTATTTTTAACTCATGAGTATGTTTTAAAATTATTTCTAAAATTACAAATGGTTTATTTTCTTTGTTATTTTTATCTGCATGGGTTTGACATGAATATGCAACAAGTTAGGTAAAGACATTATTTACACACAGCCAATAGCTTTCAAGACTAATTTCAGTCATGGAATTAAATAGATATAGTATGGAGATGTCTTTGAAGAGGAATTCCTAGATTTAGTTGAGAGATAAAATACATTAATATTCTAACGTTGCTGTTTAATTAAAAAGTCTAATCTAACATGCAAAAAAGAGAAATTCAAGTCTGTGAAGGTTGTGGTTATTTGAGTTTTAGAGTTTTATTTGTTGATAGTCCAATCTATTTCTCCTTTATGTGTATTTCTTATTTCTTCTTTTAAATTAAAACTATTAAAAGTTGTTCAGATTCATTGGGGCTTTTTTATTGGTTTGGGTTTTTTTTCTGCCAAAGTTTGAAATTGATGTTATACAGATGCAAGGGAGGTGCATCCATTTGAAGAAGGAAAATACATCACAAAACAATAAAGAAAAAATATTATAATTTATTTCCTTATCCCTAAAACTGAAGAGTCCAAAGCACATTTCTGGTAGTATTTAATGACATTTGAAACATATTGAGTATTAAGAAGGGGAATAGGAGTTGGGAGAACAATCCCTAATAGATTATTACTTATCTTTCCTGCAAACTCAGACGTTCTTCCCCAAAAAGGAGAAATACCTTACAGAACACCTGAGTATCTCCAATATCAGGACCCCAGGACAAGTACTCCACAGAAGCAAACATCTGATTATACAACTAACTCCTTTTGTAGCTGCAAGTTCTACTTCTGCTTTGATTTTGCCAGACAGTTTGGGGTTTGGGGGGTTTTTTGTTTGTTTGTTTGGGGTTTTTTGTTTTTGTTTTGGTTTTGGTTTTGAGGGGTTTTTTAATTTTTTTTATTATTATTTTTTGTTGTCCAAAAATTGTCCAAAAGTTGTCCAAAAATCAGCTTATTCACTCAGAATAAGCTGGGCTGAGCCTGGTAAAGACAACCTGATGAGAAATACTAACCCAAACAACCTCTCTAGGTTGTATCTACAATTCTGTCCTACCACCACTGCTACCTGTTATTATCCTATGAGAAGAAAACCAAATACTAATGTAGAAAGGACAAGAATACATGTATTTTGATTATTAAAAAAAAAAAAAAAAGAAACCAAACCTCTGTATGTATATAAATTTATTAATAAATATATATAAATCCATAAGTTAGAAATTACACCTTGGAAATGAAGTTATTCAAAATATGAATATATTTTGGAAATTCACTGTATTTCCCATCTATAATTTCTCAGTAGGAAATTTAAAAAAAAATGAGGAAACTGTTAATATAAATTTATTTCACATTCAGAAGCACTTTTTTTGGGGGAACAGATGCTGCAGAAACAAGGGATTATGTGAAAAAATACTGCACATATGTTCTGAGATTACAGAATTATATCATATTTACTAAAACATGGCTGGCATACATCCCTCCTTAGCTCTGCAAATTAGCCTGCCATGAATCTATTAGAAAACTTTCTATTTTTAAATTATTTAGAACGAGGTAATAGGAAATACTTACTCACAGCTGCAATGATTGTTTAAACAAAATTAATTGTGCAATGATAGAAATCTCCCTTATCTGTAAGAGCTCATTACTTTGAAGCAAAAGGCAATCTGGGAGCTTAAAATATATCTCTCTCAAACTGAAAAGTAAACTGGAAATGTTCAGTTTCTGTTTCCCTGGCATTTGTAATGAAAAATTCTTAACATAAATAAATATTTTGTTTTCTATTAATGAAGAGAAGTTATGTCTTCAGTCATCTATGGTTAGATGGGATCTTGGGAAGAAATTCCTCCCACTGAGGGTGGTGAGGGGATGGCACAGGTTGCCCAGAGAGATATGAACATTTTTTTTCATCTTATTTTTATCTCATTATCATCTTATTCTTCTTTCAGTTTTCTCGGTATAAAAATGCCTAAACTGCATTCAAACACATAATTCTGACTTTTCCCAATTTCCATATGTTTTATTGTTTGTGCTTAATAATATCTGTGCAGCATAGTTTGGGCATATTAACCTCTAGGTCATTTAATTTTGGGAATGTCATTAAAAACAAAGACTAAAGCACCCATACTTGTGGATAGTAACTTTTGCAGCCTTATGAAATGTTGACTAAACTTATAATTTGAGATGGGGAAAGACCTAGGGTGTACATGCTGCCGTCCTGAATGACATTAAGAACAAAATGTCATGAATAAATAAATTAATAATGGTCAAAGTCTTTGTCCTGCACACTTGAGTTCTACAACTTTACACAGGAAAATAAGATTTTTGAGCTCCAGCCTGGTTCTTCTTGCAGCAAACACTTTGGAAAATTATTTGCAAAGGTGCAGTGCATGAACTAACCTGAAAACATGTGGGTTGGATGTCCCCACGTGTCTTTGTCTTGCAAAAGTGCTGTCAAAACACCACAAAATTTTAGTTTTAACAGCTAAAATATAACAGACAGATGGTCACAGCTGCATCTTAAAATAAAAATTACCCTCTCTAAGTGTTTTTCTTAAACCAGTCATATGAAAATCAGACAAAACCCAACAACTAATGAACCAACCAAAAATAATCACGGGGAAATAAAAAATTAATTAAAAAAATAATAATTACTGTTCTTTTTTGTGCAGGGGCAAATATAGATCAACACAGTAACTCTTGACCCAGAGAACTTATATCTAGTACAGCTTAAGCCTTTGCAACATGAATATGGAAAAGGATAAAATTGCTGGAAGAATACTGAAGAAAGAAACCAGTGTTAGACACTTCAAACAAAATGGTTTGCCATGAAGAATTTCACCTTTCTGAAATTGCTCAGGTAATGGTGAAAATAATTAACTGCAAACCTAAAGCCTCTTTCAGACGAGGCAAATTGCTTCTATTATAATTTTCATTTTTGTCTTGCCTACAAACAGATATTTGGCTGGGAGGTCACTCCAGTACAGACATAACTTTGCTTTTCATCCCCAGTCTCTCTTTCATCACTGAGTTTCACCTTCCACTTGTTTAATGTAATGGTGTCAGTAAAAATTTTTAATTTCAGCAGCAGGGAGTAAGGGAAGGTGACCAGAGCTGATGTTTTTTAAAACTTCTCTTTGAAGACAATTTAAGGCCACGTTGAGGCAGATGAAAACCACACTTTTCTAGGACACAAAAATGGCAAAATTTTTCTCTGTCTTATGTGAGGATTCTCCACTGTTTAGAATGTTCTTTTTTTTGTCACACTTCTAGTGCTTTCCATGTTCTCTGTCTCCTTACAAAGGAACTTCAGGACAATAGCCTTGATTATGATGTGACAGCCATAAAAACAGACAGGTCAGCCTCAGGTCTTTTTCTTAAACAGAAATAGTTAGTCTCAGGTTGCAAGGGAGCTGAACATCCATAGTGTAACCAACTACCCAACATGGAAAAAGGAGTACAACTTCATGCTGAAATCAGACACCTGAACTGCATTTTTGACCTAAAAGCAAGAAGAGGATGAGTGATATCACGACATGTACAAGTATTCATTGTACATGCTTGTAATTCATAGTTTTGAAATGTTTAAAATTAAGAAGCACTGAGAAACAGACAGAATTCTGTTTTTTTTTCCTAGAAAAAGTGTCCAAAACCAAACAAAAATGACCTTATTAAGAGGTATAAACTTAGGGAATCAGTCCAGTCAGCCTTACAAAACCTTACTTGACTGGAGCACTGATAATTTGAACATCCAAGATGCAGAGGTCAGCTCTGATATGAGCTGTTTGTGATGATTTTCCTGCCTGTATTTTCCCATTCCTCAGACCACAGCAACCCAAGTCAGGAAAGAAACCAAAAATCTGCTCACCCCTGCTGAAGTGGTAGTTTAACCTGGTAATCAGCAAACTCTAAAGTTTGTGCTCCTGACCATGTAGGTCATCAGATCCAAGTTTTATCACAGCACTGTAAATGCAAAAATGTGGAATATATTACAATCTGGATTCCCAGCTACAGCTCTTAGTGACAACAACACCTAGTAATTTTTATTGCAATTCATCATGTCCATGCTTCAGTCTGTGTACAGAATTAGTACTCCACAATAAATTCTTTTTTGCTGTTGTCATTGGTTAGGGATTTTTTTTTTTTTTTTTTTTTTGATTGGTTGGTTTGGGTTTGGGTTTGTTTTTGGTTCGTTTGTTTTAGTTTTTGGTTTTTGGGGGGGTTTTGGTTGGTTGAGGTTTTCTTTTTTTCTTTTCTTCTTCTTTTCTCTTTTTTTTCTTTTCTTTTCTTTTCTTTTCTTTTCTTTTCTTTTCTTTTCTTTTCTTTTCTTTTCTTTTTTCTTTTCTTTTCTTTTTTCTTTTCTTTTCTTTTCTTTTCTTTTCTTTTCTTTTCTTTTCTTTTCTTTTCTTTTCTCTCTTCTCTTCTCTTCTCTTCTCTTCTCTTCTCTTCTCTTCTCTTCTCTTCTTTTCTTTTCCTTCTCTTCTCTTCTCTTCTCTTCTCTTCTCTTCTCTTCTCTTCTCTTCTCTTCTCTCTTCTCTCTTCTCTCTTCTCTCTTCTCTCTTCTCTCTTCTCTCTTCTCTCTTCTCTCTTTTCTCTTTTCTCTTTTCTCTTTTCTCTTTTCTTTTCTCTTTTTTCTCTTTCCACTGAAAACTCACCATACTCTGTTTTTTTGGTAACAGCTTCCTCAATAAGGACTCGGTGAAACATTTTTGGATCAGGCAAGGAAAACTCCAACCAGGGGATAGAAAGCACGAGATCTTTCTCTTCCTGAGAAAATTTTTGTAAACAGCCAATCTGATTAAGAAATTCTGGTCTCAGACATGCATATGGCTGTTATTTCAGCTATCATTTGGAATAATTAGATTTAGAGCCCTAAATGGTTTAATTGCTCCATTCAGAGGCAAGCAGGGATTGTAACTGATAACAGTTAATAACTTCTGTGAAGATTGCATAGATAGTAAAAAACCCATTTTAAAGATTTGAGTTCAACTTCTGAAGTTTTTGATCCCAGGAGATATCAATTAAAGGTCCAGAGATTTTAAATTACACTTGAAATAAACTCTGTACACATTTTGATCTGAGATACTACTTCAGAGCATGCACAATTTCTGCCTGATTATTATATGCAAATATATGCAGATTATGTTATAATGTCAAGACAAAACAATGTCATTTCAAATCTGTGGAGATCAAATGACGAATAATAAACTGAAATAAAATTAAACTAATCCCAGAGTGTGCCTATTGAAGTGATGATATAAATGACAATGTCAGATTTATATTGGTTGATTTCCCTGCTGACCAAATTGTGATGTCCAGCCTGAAATAACACAATGTAAGGCAGCTAGAAATCCACTTTTTGTGTATTTTAGGATAGAAAAGCAATTCTGAATATGCTATTGGCATCAGCTGCTTTTTCACAATTTACAAACTGTAATTTCTAAATAATACCTCCTTCTTCCTCAGTAATAAAAATCCAAATTGAGAAATACCTAGAAGTGAACTCAAGGCAAGATCCAAGCATTACTTGGGTTCTAATGAGAAAAAAAAAAACCCAGAAACACATTTTGGGTTTCTATGATTCTTCCCTTCAGTTTTACAAGCTAGTCATGAAAATAATTTTTTAACACTCCATTATGAGGGCAAGAAAATACCAGGGAAATGGATGTTTTCTATCACTGCTATTAACAAAACATCTGGAGGGGGTTTTTTATTTCTTTTGGTTTTGGTGGTTTGTTGGATTGTTTGTTTGTTTGTTTGTTTGATTTTGACTTTATTTGACTTATTTTGATATGAAATACCAAAGAAAGGTTGGCCTCTGTTGTTTCATGGGCAGGCAGGGACAGGAAGAAGCATAGCCAGGCTCAAGCTCCTGATAATCTCATTATTGGATCCTCAATTATTGCAGTTAACTCCTCTGTCAATCCCTAATCTGTCAAGGAAAACACAAATGACAAAAATAAGACCACAGCCCTCTAGAATACTCAAACAGCATTAAAAAAGTGTGAAATGGTAATTTTGGTATTGAATTTCAATTCTTTAGTATTTTGAACCTGACGAGGCCAAAGCTGTGTTTTTACATTTCTGGTTATTCATGCTTAAATATTGAAATGTGACATCTAAATTATGCACATAAAATCATGGCCTGATTATGAGCTGTTCTCAGCTGCTACCTAAGGAAAAAGGTATTTTG
Source organism: Lichenostomus cassidix (assembly GCF_008360975.1). Taxonomy (NCBI): domain Eukaryota; kingdom Metazoa; phylum Chordata; class Aves; order Passeriformes; family Meliphagidae; genus Lichenostomus; species Lichenostomus cassidix. Next base: position 2,569,351 of record NC_139511.1, read on the forward strand.
ACACCTCTTAACTGGTGAGTGGATTATTAAGAGGGAGTTTTGTTTTGGTAAGGACAATAAAAGCAGTTGTTTAGTAAGGATATGGAGTACATAGCTGTAATTGAAATCAACAGGATGAAAAAGCAGAAAAAGCATTAATAAATTTCACAAACCCATCAGGATTTTACATTAAGTATTAAATTCTTAGTAGCTTAGAGAATTTCAGATTTTGCAACCTGTTTTTCACACAATCACATACATCCTGTTCTGTATAATAATGTCATGACCTACAGTCTCCATGCAGATCTCCCAGAGATTGACACAAATATTGATGATTATGGGGAAATTTTATGGTTTATGTTGATTTAATGTCCTTAATAAGAGACTACCAATGGAAAACCTGTGTTATCATCCTACACCTGCATCCTTTTTGATATTTTCCTGTCTAAAAAAACCAAAACCACCAAACCTACAATGATATGGACTTTCAAAACCATGATGATGCTGCAGTTAAATATACTGAAGCTGAGAAGGTTATTTTAGAGATGAAAGCTCAGATTTGTAATTAGTTAAACATCTTTCTACATCATTTCCTTCTCCTCATACATCCTATCTCTTTTATTTGTTTTCTGACAGAGCAAAAGACTGTGTCTGCTAAATATATTCTTCTATTGAAAGCAAATGAAGCAAAGAAGATATATTTCCAACCACACAAGAGTAGTATCTCTCAAAACTGCAGACATGAATTTCAGATTGTGCTTGCAGATCTTTCCTGATGCTTTTTGCTCAGAATAGACAAGATATGTACAGAAGAAAAAAGCACTTTTAGCCTGCAGATTTGCTCAGATGAAGGAAATAAATGATCATGCATTTTCTTCTGTGGTATGAATTCATTTCAAGCTTCTGTTCCATTAATACACGTTCATGTTAGAACATTAGAACAACATAAGGCTCTTATTTCACAGAATCACAGAATCACAGATTGGGCAGTGTTAGAAGGGTTTTCTCACCAGTTTCGATGGAGAAACATCACAGATGAAATTTTTGTGTGGAAACCTTGCCTAGAACGAATAAGAGAGATGGTGTCACAACAGCAGAGGACTATAAAAACAAAATGACGTCTAAAAATATCTACACAAAAGCTGTAGGTCTTGTTCTTCTTGTCAGTTTGATCCCCTCAAGGATCCTCAAAATGCTTCAACAGTCCTCAAAAGTCCTTAAAATGTTGAATCAGCTGTACACAAAAAGAATCAGAAACTTTCAGGGACTTCTAGATAAAGCAGAAAGTAGAAAACGGTAGACAGATCAAGGTGCTCATGGTTTGTTGAAAAAATAGTCATAAGAAAAAGGTAATTGATCTTCATAGTGACACTATTAGGTAACATTCTTTAAAAACAATCTTATGCTGTGAAAAAAAAAAGTTATTCTCATGAAAGAACCAAGCTATGAATCCTTAACGAAGAACCACAACAAAGCAGAAACAAAACCTACTCCACAAATAACTTTCAAAAAGAGCCAGGTTTTTTTGACAATCCACTGATTTCACAGTTTTATGTAACATTATTTCAGAATTACTATAAATATGAATAATGTCCAAATCCCTTTATGCTGAACTGGGAAGTTATATTTTCCACTTCTCTGCACATAGTTCTATTTGAAGTGCTTGAAAAAAATGTCTGCATGGTTTTCAAATAAAACCTGCTTCTAATTTCTTTGGGAACATATTCATTAATCACATCTATTTGTGCTTGTATAGACCTGCAATTTATTCAGATGTCTTAAATCCTTGGCAAATCCAAAAGGTTTTAAAGTTTACCTACAGCATATCCTTGGCCAGGTAAAAATTCTCCACCTGCACCTGGCTAAAGAAAAACATCTACAACCACTTTTATGGAAGTGTTTTCTGTAAAAATGGTGTACAGGAAACTACTAGTGTCTTTGAAACAGGTTTTTTTTAGTATTATTTGTATGTATAACCCATTTGCCAATTTGCATCATTTGTCCCCATTTCTGTGTAGTCTACAAAAATCAGGAATTTCAGCTTTGAAATCCAGTTCTCTAGCTGAACATATAGATATTTCTCCTCCAATTCCAAAATATTTCTTAGACCAGCCCACAGCAATAAGGGAGATGGTGTCCCTCCTTCAAACATCCCCAGAAGCTCATTTCTGAATCGCTGGATCTCTCAAGTGGAGCTCAGTATCAGAAGCACAGCATAGTCCAAATAGAATATCACTTTCTGAAAGGGAAACAGAAATTAAAAATGTGTGCAGGCATAAAATCCTGGCAATTCTACACATCTTTCTCCTGGTCTTTCTAACACTAATGTGTACATGTCTAGAGTTAGATTGAATAAATATTAATTATGGCCTACTTGCACCCCAAACCATTCAAAACTCTTTTCTTTTTTTCTTTTCTTTCTTTTCTTTCTTTTTTTCTTTCTTTTCTTTCTTTTCTTTCTTTTCTTTCCCTTCCTTCCTTCCTTCCTTCCTTCCTTCCTTCCTTCCTTCCTTCCTTCCTTCCTTCCTTCCTTCCTTCCTTCCTTCCTTCCTTCCTTCCTTCCTGTTACCTTCCAGCTCTTTTTTTTTCTTGTTCTCCATTCTTCCCAGGAACTTACTTTTTTCTTAGCCTACACACACCACTTGAGCAACCCATCAGCCAACAAAAGGAAATGTGCAGGGGGATTAATGTTGTTTGCAACAACATTGGCTGAAACTGTGCCACCATTAAAATCTGAGGGAGCTTTGCAATTGATTTCATCCATGGCCAGGTTTCACCCCCAGCATATTGGAGTAACAACAGCAGCACACAGAGAGACCCAAATTTGAAACCACGAGGTTCTGTAATTAAAAGCTCCCCTTGAGAAAATTCACTTCAGCATAAACAATCTGCAAAGAAGCAATTCCAGTGACATGGAGGATATTTCTCAGCTCTGTCACCCTATGGCAATTGAGAGGATATAATTGACAGCATTATTCAACATGTCATACCTTTTTTTTTTTTAATATAGCAAGTGCACAACCACTGCCCTGTGTTTACAGCCAGTGCACCAGGAATTAAAAACATTCCTGATGTAAAAACATCCTGCCTAATAGACAAAACGTGTTCTTCCACATGCCTACAACTTGCACTTGATGACAATCAAAAGGATCTGTCAATTACAGTGTTTTCTTCCTTTATATTGAAATTACTTTTTGCTCAAATATAAGAATTTCCTCTGTGAGAGAGGACAGTGTGCCCTATTAGCTACTGTAAGGAAGCCAAGCATTTTTCACTTTGCAGTTTTGAGGCAACAGCTGAAACCATAAAAACCCAAGAGAATAATCTCATACAGGTTGTCAGTGGTACCAAATACATCATTTTTCAGAAGGAAATCAGATCCTTTAGTTTGGATGAATACTCACCATAAATTCTCAGGCACAATTTTGCAGCCTGGTGTGGATGTTAGAGAGAGCAACTCAAGCTCCAGTTTGTGGGATATAGCACATTATGAAATATAATCAGCTCCCTGTCCTATTATCCCCTGTCGTGTTTCATGTTGCTGTGTCACATGAGTTTGTCCCTTTCTGGGGAATTTAGAGTAGTAGGAAAATGAAAATCCCATCTGTGACAGAGGTTCTTTCTTTAAGTGGTGTTTGGAAATAATATGACATCGTGGCTTTTGTTAATACTATATTAATACCCTTCTTTTCTGCTGATTTTTTCACCTCTTTTTAAAATGCTTACTTTTTTCTCAAAGAGATTATCTTGCTGGGTTATACACTGATCCCTTTTATCTCCCTGGGAAAATTCTTTGTCTTCATTTTGTTTTTAGCCATCTGAGTCCTGGCAGCCACACCTCACTGCCCCAAGCAGTTTTATTTTAAAAGTACTCCTCAAATCTTGTTGTTTCCCACCTGATTTTCAGTTTTAAGCCTATGACACATGAGGTTATCTCAGAACTGTAACTTAGCTTTAGGGCATGATCAGATGAATTTTTTAAAAAAGGCTGGACCCTTGGAAAAAAAAAAAAAAAAGGAAAGAACAGAAAAAGACGTCTGGAGCACAGGATGAAATGCTCAGCAAAACAAAGCAGGCTGAGGAAGATGGAGCACTAAAGCTGGCAGGCTCAGACTGATGCTTCACAGAACCTGATCTCCTCCTTGCTGAGCACAATTAAAACCTGGACATACTTTAGGTCAAGACAAGGGCAGCTCTGGTTTGGCTTCTCCATCCCACAAAGATAGAGGGGAAAAAAAAAAAACCCCACAGTCAGCATATTCCCCTGAACACTCATGTTTGTTAATTAAAAGTTGTTTTCCCATCTATTTTCTCTCAGTCTAATATCCTTCTGTCAGGTAGAAACTGCTGATGCGAACAGTTCCTTCAAAGTGACCGGCCTGGCTGAGTCAAAGGACAAATCCCTGCTGGCTCCAGAGAGAAGGATGTCCCCCTGAATCCTCACCCTTCCAGCCCTCCCACACGCAGGAAAAAATGAATAAAAACCCTGGGTGTAAATCTGCACAGCCACGCTTGACCTCTGTTTTGAATTAACTGGATTTATTTCCTGCTATGCTGTCTTCTGGCAATAATTCATCTTGTTTTTTTTAGGGGGGGTGTTTAAATTTTTTGGATTTCAGAGGTGCAGGATAAACTTGCAGCCAAGCAGAAGTGGAGCAATCCCTGTCTGGAGCATTTTTGTATTTTCTCCCTGTGGCACACTGGTGCCTGCTGCATGAACCTGCCTGAACCCTCCTGCCTCCCCTCCCACTCCATTTCACAGCTCACCTCCTCTTTTCACATCACAATTTCTCCCCAGTCCCTCTTCATTCCCCAGGTCTTTATCGCCACTGTCTCCCAAAGTTAACATCCTTTTGAGCAGCTCAGCTAACAGAAATCCATAAGTGGTTGCAAATACAGAGAAGTGGCTAAAAGTGAGACTCGAGCTCTTGAGACATGAAGGGGAAGAATTATGCCTCAGATGTGGGACTACTCAGAATGAGAATGGGATTTTTCAAAAGATTTTGTGTTAGTGTAGGTAGCTGGGCTGTGAAGACAGTGGAATTGAGTTTCTAAAGGTTTTTTGAAAAGTGAAGGAGGTTTTGAAGAAACAGCCAGGGCATTATGAATACCTCAATACTTTGGAGAACCACGGAAAAATTAAACTGCCTGTCACAAAACTGCCCCTACAGGGACCTGAATTTTATCTTGAAATGGTCTGTTTTTAATATTTTCAGTGGAATTTTAGCTCTGCACAGATTTAAACCTGCTCAATAATTTTTTTTTTTTAGTCTCGCACCACTGAGTTTGGTATAGTTATTGCTGTTCATTGGGACATCCATAAAAATATATTTGCTTTTAGGATGCTGAATTCATCCAGATGACCAAAATGTCCAGCCACGTTATAGTATGTAAAACTTTGGGGGTCTTGTATAAAAATTTCCAATCAAATGCCATCTTTTTGTAGGTTTTACATAATTATATTGTCAGAAATCTGAGTTTTCAGCCTTGCCTTAATGAGCCACAAAGACACCAAAATAAAAAAATAAAAAATAAAAAATAAAAAAACCAAAAAAGACAAAACCACTAAAGAACAACCAAACAAAAAACCAATAAAAATCCACTTACTGTTACAAAATGGCCCCTAAATGGCACTAAAGCAAGGATTTGATGAAGCTCTGATCCCATGATCATGAACCACTGCATTTTTACTGAACATACAGCCAATTTCCTTACTTCCTTCCCAATAACCTGACAGATTTACTGTTTTTTTCTATGAGTTTATGCAAAGAGCAGATAACATTGATCATAAGACTGGAAAAATTTCCCAGTAATTCAGAGACTGAAGGATTTAAAAATGTGTCTCCTGTCTGAAAAGCCTTTTCATCTCCTATATGCCCATATATAGAATTACCATTTTACAGATATCCAGGTTGCATAATTAAATAAATTTACTCTCTTTTGTAAGCCATTAATCACAGGAATACTTTCAGTGATGTTAAGGATTAACCAGATGAGAATTAAGCTTCTTGTTGTAAAAATTGTTCCTTTTTTTGCCAGGAAATCATAAAGTTATTAAATTATTAGAAAGGACCTGAGCAGGTTCTGTGGTCCATTCTTTTATTTCCTGTAACACCAGCTCCACTCGAGTCTCTCTAAAGAAAATCTTGTCTGACATGTAATTTAAAACATCTTATTGTGGAGATTAGCTCCTTAAACAGTTTTCATTCACCGTCTTTATGATTATTAACAATTTTCATAGTGTTTAACTCAAATTTTCTTACTGGCATGTTTACAAAGTACAGCTTAGGTGTTCCACATCTTTTTATTTTGCCAGGTGTGTTTTCAATGTTTTTTGGCTTGCATTGTGTAGCCTGTTCATCTTCACTTGCCCAGACTAAAAAGGTGGGCTGGTTTTGGTTTGGAGTTTTTTTCTTTTTTGGGGGGATGTTTTGTGGGTTGGCTGTTTTTCAGTATTTGTGGCTTTATGGCTTTTGTGGTTTTTTGGGTTTTTTAATTGGGTTTTTATGGTGGGGTTTTTTTGGTTGGTTTGGTTGGTTGTTGTTTTATTTCATTTTGGGGTGTCTTTTTTTGTTTTGGGGGGTTTCTTGTTGTTTTTTGTGGGTTTGGTTAGTTGGTTAGGGGTTTTTTTTTTGTTCAGTTGTTTCTTGTTTTGTTTTGGTTTTATGGGGGGTTTTTGTTTGTTTTGAGGCTTGTGGTTTTTTGTCTAACCTTTCCTTATTTTATTTCTTTTTTCCTATTTTTTGGTCAGGAAAAGGCCTTGCAAACCTTCCAGCAGTTGGTTCTTATCCTGTCTGTAGATATCACCTGTTAAGAACACAGGTCCTCATTTTTCTTTTTAGTTCTGTTCCCTCATTGGATCTTTTCCCAATTTTTGAAGAATATGTTAAATTTCAGCCCTGTCTTCCAAACTGCTGCTGATTTGCAAGTGTGGCTCTTGTTCTCCCTTCATCCCTAATGCTTAATAATCCAGAAAGTGCCAGGCAGCACCTTGGTCAAAATCAATCCTAAACTTCTTTCTAGGCTGATGTTGAACCACTGATAATTATTATGAAAATGTTCACCTAGAAGAAAGAAGGTTTATACCACAAAAACATGGTACAAAGCATAGTTTTATGGATTAAATAGATATTAAATAAATGATGAGCACATTGATAATAAATAAATTGATTACATTTCCCTAGTTTGCTTTTAACTGTCACACCAAGCAAAATAGTCAGACCAAAAAATAGACCAAGAAAAGCAGTAGAATTACTGTATTCTTAGGTTCCATAACCTCTTTGAAATGGAGTAATATATTTAATCACATTTAAGGATCCCTCTTGACCCCAGATTAGTTGATTGACTTACAAATGGTGCTTCTTTCTCCCACCATGGCAGCTCTTATCGTTGTCATCTGAATGCTGTTGCATCTTCCAAGGATTTGCCAGCTTTTGTCCCTTTTCCCAATGGCAGCTCTCTCTGCTGTGGTTTTGGGTGAGTAATGTTTGCTAGGAAGCACTGCACAAACAGAGAACTTTGGCCACTTGAGTGTTTCCAGACAAGCTGATGCTGTGTTAGAGAAAGGACAACGCTGTTTCCTTGTCCTGAATGTTTCCAGATACATCAACCAGTAACAGGCCTTGGCAAAAACAAAGTAGAACAATCTCACTTGAAACACAACTTGGGCCAAATTAAAAGACTTAGAAAGCTCTGGAGACAATTAGGGTGCTTAGCATAATTGCTGTAGATGTGATCATGCTTGATAAAACACCTTCTTTGGGAAATCCTGTGTTCTGTATTTATGTTTCGAGTTGGATGCCATTAAGCAAGGTGCCTCCTTTTGATTAAAGGTTTAACACCTCATTTCCCTAATTCTGCATCCTATATTGGAATATAAAGTCATACAATGCTCAGAAATATGATGTGTGAATACTGAATCCTGTGCATGCAAGCACTGTAGAAACCATTATGTGCAAAAACAACCACTGGGTGTGCTCTGAAATAACTGCAGTTTGTATCTGACCCATTTGGCTAAAAGGTGAGAATTCAGCCTGCACCAAGTTAATGAGCATTTTTTTAGCAATAAAACATAACAACAATAAAAAATAACAACAATAAAAAATAACAACAATAAAAAATAACAACAATAAAAAATAACAACAAAAAAAATATGGTCTGCCTTTCAGCTGCAACATATCAGTTTCCTCTTATTGCAAGGGTGAAAAAAGCATCCTTCAAATCCAAAACTCATGTTGGCAGTGATGCTGGAGTTAATAGGAACAAAATTTCTGACCAGAAAAAACACACACACATACATATATAGAGACACAACTTATGTTATTTCTTGTTTCCCATTGCTTCCTTTTTATTTCATTTTTTCCCCCCAGTTATAGTCAAGCTTGTGTTGAGCATGTGCTTGGATAATTATTTCATATTTTCAAGGGGAGATGAAGGAGTTATTTAAACTTTGTCATCCTTCAGAGGTCTAACTAGGGCCTGGAAATCACTCCAGATATCCACAATGAAAATATGTGAATGTTAGATGTGTAGGGTGGCTTGAAAATTTCAGTCACATATGTGTAACAGCTCCAGCCCAGATTTTTCCTCCTCTCCACCTTCCAAACTGAACAACTTCCTCTCTCCCCATTTTTTATGTTTGTGTGTTTAGAAGTGGCACAGTTACTGATTAGACAGAACATATCAATTTCTGAATTTTGCATTTAGCTTAAGTAAAATGTTTGTCTCATTCTGTACCAATTCTCACTGCTTCTTCTGTTTCCAGCTGCATCTGAGTTTTTTGGGAGGGGTGATGACACATAAGCCCCCACTGAGACACGAGAAAAATGGGGGATTTTCTGTTCTTTTTGCTTTTGTGCACAACATGCATAAGAGTAAAAGACATCTGGCCCAAAATTCTGCAAGTTGCTTCATGCCCAAAGCTCGTGGAGGGTTTCCCAAAGCAGAGGATTACCACATGCACAGTTATGAAGGATTCCTATCAGTCAGCAACTCAATTAGTCTTGCACAGTCACCAGAAAATTAGAATGAGGTCTTGCATAGTGTCACCATGATTGTGGCACAAGTCCCGTGCCAGCTGTGCATAAAAAGACATGTGCAACAAAACATCTGTGTTTTACAGCTTCCTTAGGACCTCAGGACTCTGGGAATGCCAATTGTGATAATAAACATAAAGCTGTATGTGGTTGGCTGCTTCTGAGGCACAAAAATCCAGGATAATCTGTCATTTTTGCCATGTTATTCTATTAGACCAAGGTGGATTCTCGCTCTCCAGGCACGAACCTTCAGGGCATCACCATATTCAAATATTTCCAGGGATCACAGCAGGGTTTAGAAGTTATTATTAAAATAAATATCGATTCAAGTTTATGAGGAGGTACAGATAAGAGTAGATGACAGTTGTGTGGGTGAAGAGGATATGAATTCAGAAATGTTACGTCCATAAAACCAAGATAATGCAAGATGGAAGGGAGGAGATACTGAAGAGACTTCCACACTGAAACGTGAACGTGATGCCAAAATACACTTATACGATGAATGTTTAGCACTATAATTCTGGAAAAAAAAGATAGGAATTTCACAACAAAGGCTCGTGAATGGATATAAAAAGAGTGCTTCACAAAATTCCAATTTCCACTTAATCATACCCTAATACTAAAACTAAGCCTCCAATTAACAGTAAAGCTTATCTTAAACAAAACCCTAACCCTAATGCTAACCCGAACCATAACCCTAACCATAACCCTAACCCTAACCCTAACCCTAACCCTAAACATAACCATAACCATAACTCTAACCCTAAACATAACCATAACCATAACCCTAACCCTAACCCAAACCATAACCATAACCCTAACCCTAACCCTAACCCAAACCATAACCATAACCCTAACCCTAACCCTAACCATAACCATAACCCTAACCCTAACCCTGACCATAACCCTAACCCTAACCCTAACCATAACCCTAACCATAACCATAACCCTAACCCTAACCATAACCCTAACCATAACCCTAACCCTAACCCTGACCATAACCATAACCCTAACCCTAACCCTAACCCTGACCATAACCATAACCCTAACCCTAACCATAACCATAACCTTAACCCTAACCCTAAACCTAAACCTAACCCAACATGGACTACCCAGGGACACAGCAAAGGGCTTTAACCTTCTCTGAGGTCATCACTGCAGTTGTGCTGGAGTAATTTTATTTTCTGCATCATTTGCTGTGGTTCACAGGCCCCGCACTCCACCCAGCAAACAATAAAAACAAGATTTCCTTGCTGATCCAGAGTTCAATCCCAGGTATCCCACCATGACACTCATCACACCAAACACAATGTTATTTTGAGAAAAATAAACGTTTTTTTCTTTCCTCCATCAGCATGTCATACTTGGAGGGAGAAAAAAAACAAACCAACAGACCAAGCAAGGAGTTGTTTCTCAGGAAAGTTAATGTTTCTGCCTGTCAGCCTTGAAGGTGACTCTTAAGGTTATATTGGTCTCTTTTAAAGCTCCTGTAATGGGACAAAAGCCAAGCAATAAAAACACCAAAGCCTGTGTTACCTAGTCTCTGCTAAACACCCACAGCTCTCAAGATCTTATAAATGTCTTATTGAAACATGCTGAAGGAGGAAAAAATGTCAAATGTGCCACATGTCATTTATTACTAAAAGTACTGTTTGATATTTCTTTTATGGTTTTCTGTCATGTTCATGGTTTAGCTGGCCCTTGCCACTAAAGTAATTTAAAAATGTTCAGTGCCATGTAGTGGTTTTATTTGTTTCTCTGTAGAAAAACTTTTAATTGGAATTTAATATTAACCTTTAAATAAAAGATGGTTTAAAAGGGGATGCTTTCTTCAGCTGAGGCCAATGCAGTTTTCTTTAGAATTTATTTTGACCTGATATCTTTCCTTTATTGACTGTGTTTCTGTGAAAGCAAATCAATTATCTCTGTCTTAAAAGAGCAAAATTTAAGAATTCTTCTCCCTCACTTCTCTGGAATATGGGATAAATTAAATGATGTATGGGTGAACATTTCAATTGTTTTGGTATTTTTCTGACTTACAGTACTGAAACAGGTTTTCTCCTCAGAATGGTGTGAGAAAAATTTCAGCATTTAAAATGAAAATATTTTAAATCTCCTCTTAAGGATAAATCCAGATTCATCCAGATTCTGCAAGCCCAAATCTCTGACAATGCAAGTCAGCATTCTGAAATAACCATTAATTTCTTTGCCTTCAAGATTGGTTCCATTCTTCAGATTTTCCCTCAGCTTTGCATTGAACTGATTATGAGATAAATTAAAATGTCAGGAGGGCAATTTCAGCAAAAACAGAATGGAGAAGTTGGTACAGATTATTGAGCAAAATGTGGGCATTGCCATTATGAAAGATCATTTGTTTCTCCCTTTATCCCCTCCCTCAAATACCTGTGTGACAATCAGCAAGGCATTTGTATGAATTGGCAATGCCTTCTTTCCCCAGGTAATAAGAATTATTTGAAACAAGAGTATATTGAACCTGATCACTAAGCATTCAATTAAAAAAAAACAAAAAACAGAAAAACAAACCAAAACAAATCAAAACAAACCAAAAAAAAAAAAAAAAAACAAAAAAACCAACCAAACCAAAACACCAACAAAACCCTGACTTATTCAATTTCTCACATTTTGGCACCTTTCGGTGTTTTGTCTATAGTGTTCTGTTTGACTTAAGCTATTCATCATATTTTTAAAAGACAGTGCCTATCAAAGAGATGGTGATCTGTGGGATTAATATCTCACTTCTGCTCCCATATAACAGAAATAATAATTAAAAAAAAAAAAAAAAAAAAACAAAAAAACCCACAAAAAATCCCCACCAAAAAAAACCCCAAAACTCACACCAAAAGAAACTAAGAAAGCAAACAAGCATAAACAAAACCCCCAATCTAAAAACAAGAAAAGAGATAACTAGTGAAGAAAACAAACAAAAAAATTGCTAAATGATTCTATACTAAATGTATACAACATTAATTTCTGTAGGTTAACATCTCTGGTTTTCCTCCATAATAAAACCAAAGTCATTGTCCAAAATAAAATATTATCATTCAGTTCTGCTGTTGCAACATTTTTTCCTCATCCTATTTTCCAGGACTAAATTTCCTGCACAGTAAGTTTGGTTGGTGTCTCAGGTGGTCACACAAGAACCATAGGAGAAACCCAACCTGTGAAATTGCCTACCAAATGCCATGGGGTAGGGAGAGGTGAGAAAAATTAATTCTACTGTTCTCACTGACAATAGTCCTAATAACAGAGCTCACACAAATACACACATCAAGAATAAACTAGGGTTTACTGCATAAATGACTCTCAAATATCTGGATCAAGTTTTAGGCAGGACTTTGGGCTTTGGGGTTTTTTTGGTATCTGGGGTTTTTTGTGCTGGTGGTGTCTAGTATCTCTTTGCCTTTTTTTTGCCTGTTTTTTTTCTTGTGGGTCTAGAATTCACATCTTATCAGGCCATAAACACCTAAAAATTAATGGGTGAAAAATTGCCCAAGTTCTTATGATAGTCCCAGGAAATATCCTCTCTCCTTCTGAGGGATGCAGCATTTATCCACTCCGGTGCATCCCCACCTCTGGGGTGGGATGGTGAAGTGAGGATCAGCTCATGATGCTCCTTGGAAGTGATTCATGCAGGTGCAGCTCCTCAACACTGGCCACACACAGTCCATAAAAACTTTAGCAGTAGTAGTAGTAGTAGTGCTGCTGTTCTTGTAAATGTTTAAATTATTTTATTATTTTCTTTTTATTATCCTATCAGTTTGTGCTGCTGCTGCTCTAGTGGAAGTTCTAAAACCAAATAACCTCAGCTTGCCAGGGACTCTGGCTCCTCTCTCCACTCCCACACTAACTTTCCCTTTCCTTTCCTCTTCCCTTCCCTTCCCTGAAACTTCCCTGAAACTTCCCTTCCCTTCCCTTCCCTGAAACTCCTCCCCTCCCCTCCCCACCCCTCCCCTCTCCTCGCCACCCCTCTTCTCTTCTCTTCTCTTCTCTTCTCTTCTCTTCTCTTCTCTTCTCTTCTCTTCTCTTCTCTTCTCTTCTTCTCTCTTCTCTTCTCTTCTTCCTCTTCTTCTTCTTTCTCTTCTTCCTTTCCTTTCCTCTCCCTCTTCCTCTTCCTCCTCCTCCTCCTGCTTTTTCCTTTCTCCTTTTTCCCTTTCCCTTTCCCTTTCCCTTTCCCTTTCCCTTTCCCTTTCCCTTTCCTTCTCCCTCTTTCATCTCCCACACGGCAACAACCTGGCCTCAGCCAGACCAGGCTCTTACCTTTGGGAGAATATAATTCAATTTCTCATGCACTGTTGAAAATCTGCAAGCTGACTGTGGACGAGCCCATTTGGGAATGTGTTGCAGTTAATATTTTGGCAAGGACACAGAGCAGAAGCCCAGTCAGGAATTGCACTGATGCAAATCTCAACAGGGGTTTTCCACCATCCACATCAAATTAACTCATCACCATCCTTACGAATGAACACCAAAATTAAATTAGACACGTAGCAGGGCTTGGTTCAGATTGAATATTTTAAAAAATGTGTTTTAGTGGTAGCTAATGCAGAATGAAAGAACAAAGACAGATTGCTTGAAACTTTTATGTTCAGAATACCAAACTTCCATTAATAAAAATGTAAATCATACCCTAGCTCACTCTCTTTGTATACAGTTTGAGGCATTACAATGTGCATAGTGGAATAATGGAGTAATTATATAGCAAGGAATAATGTCAGTGTCATCAAAACAATGGTGTGCTCTAGACAAGCACAAAAGAGATATGAAACTATATGGTAAAAAGTCTAATCTGAGTTATAAAATGCAGTTAGGCTTTCAATCAGCCACATCTGCAGTCACTAAAGTGCCTTATTTGTGGTTACTTGGTATTCATGTTAGAGATTTAACTGCTGAACTGTAAGAACTAGGAAAACTCTGAATTCATAATTTTCAAAATGCTGATTGTTTTGAGGCTTCTGTGCAATATTATCATACATATATGCACATTCATAAAGTGTGTGAGCACAGGGAATCTAAACAACAGTGCTTCATAAAGCATCTTTTGGAGAGGAGTGATCAGTCAGGGAGCTGAAAGGAAAATCTGGATGGCAACTCCTGTAACAACTTTGGAAGACACTTCTGCAGTGGCACATTACAAATTGAATGTCACAATTTCAGCTTTTGACTTTGATCCGGAAGATCAACACTGGCTATTCAAAATTTAGTGTGTAACTTTATGTCAGCCAGAGGTGCAGACAGTAATGGAGCTGACATGTTGGTTTCGTTGTTATTTTGAGCAATCAAATCTGTTTCACTTTTTATTACAGAGGAACTGATGGAATGCAATAGGCACATTGTTTTTGCAAAACTGTTTTGGGGAGCCCAGGTTGATTTATGAGTCACACTCAATTTGTGTCAGAGCTGTCTAGTGGCATGAGCACCGAAATTACGCCTCACAGAAGTGTATTTCAAATGCAATCTAATTTACCCTCAACATTATACAAGTGTTTGCTGCTCATTGTGTGAATATCTCCAAGGCTTTGGAATCTGCCAGCTACATGCAAGGTGACAGAGGCATTCAAGATGAAAAACTGAAATATTTAGGACAAAGTAGAGCTGCAGAGGAGAAGTGGATCAAGGGGGGTGAAATGACAGATCGTCTCTCACCACCCGGTGAGGGAGGAGTGTGAGGTACCTCAGAGCAAATAACTGCTGAGACACACATCATAGGAGAGAAAAAAAAAACTAGTTTACATCTCACTCAGTCTGAAATAAATCAGGAGTTCCAGTGAAAGAAATGAGTGTACACTCAACAACAATGTCTAGGTGAAACATCAGTAGAAGCTTTTTTCTTTTATTCCTCTACCGCTTTGTTCTCGCTAGGCAAAAAACATCCAGTGTGTTTTATTATATGTAAATTTCCCTTCAGTGCAAGGCTCATCACTTCATAAACAATGCAGTAGCAGGTAGTCTGGTTACAATAAAAGAATATTGCCAAAATTGCTTTGCATCATTCTTCTAGCTCAATTTTACAGTAGAAAAGACTGGTTAATGATGTAAAATGTAAGTGCTGTAATTCAATATTAGTACAGCTATTCTTGCAATCATTGTTAATAAATTCATTGCAAAAGAGTTCACATTTTTCTCCTCTGGTAGAAGTACAGCATGTGTGTGCTAAGTGACTAAAATAAAGCCATACAAATTTTAACTGGAAACTGCAGGTAATAATAATATGACAATATGTCCATAAACAGTTCAATTACAGGCACAAGTTGGAATGATAACTTTGTGCTACCATCACAAAGATCATAAAATATTTAAAGAATGGGTAATTTGAACCTAATAATTCAAGCTGCTGTTGTAGAAGCACTGGTCTCCTTTCTGGACTATGCACATAATTTCACTGGGCTCTGTGCAGAGAGTTAGTGCTTTATTTGGATTTAATCATTCTTGGTTTGTTTCTGATGTGGGAAGACACAGTTTGTTTCCAGCTACACCCCTTTTTCACACCACTGCGTGGAAAACAGGGAAACCAGGAGTGTTCACAGCACAAAACCACAAATTCCTGGTTCCACAAGAACCCTCTTCCTTAGAAAACACACTGTGATTCTCCACTTCCACCACAAATTTTGTTAGATTGGTGAGCAAAACCCAGGGGCCCTAATGAAATGTGTGTCTGAAGAGTGAGGCAGTTTTCCCTTGGAGTGAAAGTTGAAGAATTTAATACTTAAATAGCTCCTATAGCCCATAGATTTGTCCTCAGCCTCTGCACTGCAAATTAAACTGCAGAATGGAGTGACAAAGACAAGATAATTATCCCCACTAACTTTTACCAGGGGTAGTTACCAGTGTCAGTCTCATTCTCCTTCTTCGTGCTTCAGTAATTCCTAATGAATGTGTATGAGAAAAAAATAAAATGGACCTTTTATACATTTACCTTTCATAGTCAAACTTTCACCGAGGCCTTTAAAAAGCAGTGAACGTGCAAGGCTGACAGTACGAGTTTTGTAAAAGCAAACAGAGCATCCATGACACCCAAACCACTTGGTCCCAGTTGGGTTTGGCCTGAGAGGCTGCTGGGCAGTGGTGGCAGAGGCTCAGGGTCCACTTGGGCTGCAGATGCCTTCAGCTGCCAGGAAAGGAGCAGCAGTGACCTTGCAGGAGCAGCCAAGACTCCTTGCAGAAATCAGCCAAGCGTTTGTTTTGAATTTTCATTCACGAGCATTGACAGATTTATGTCAATTATTATTTAGAATCGCAATGGTTTGGGTTGGAAGGGACCTTAAAGCCCATCCAGTGTCACCCCTTGCCATGGGCAGGGACACCTTCCACTGTCCCAGGCTGCCCCAGGCCCCTTCCAGCCCAGCCTTGGACACTGCCAGGGATCCAGGGCAGCCACAGCTTCTCTGGGCATTCCAGCCCAGCCCCTCCCCACCCTCACAGGGAGCAATTCCCCCCAATATCCCATCAAACCTGCCCTCTGCAGTGTGGAACCATTCCTGCTTGTCCTGTCACTCCATGTTCTTGTCCAAAGTCCTTGTCCCTGGAGCCCCTGGAGCCCTGATTTATACCTGAATATAAGATTTTCCCTAAACTCCAATAGTTTCTTGCTGGTTTAAAAAAAAATGAAAGAAAAAATGAAAAAAGAAAGAAAAAAAAGAAAGAAAAAGAAAGAAAAAGAAAGAAAAAGAAAGAAAAAGGAAAGGAAGGAAGGAAGGAAGGAAGGAAGGAAGGAAGGAAGGAAGGAAGGAAGGAAGGAAGGAAGGAAGGAAGGAAGGAAGGAAGGAAGGAGGAAGGAAGGAAGGAAGGAAGGAAGGAAGGAAGGAAGGAAGGAAGGAAGGAAGGAAGGAAGGAAGGAAGGAAGGAAAGAAGGAAGGAAAGAAGGAAGGAAGGAAGGAAGGGCACAAAAGACTTTTGTGACAAATGTATGACGATGATCTTTCAGATGTTTTTAGCATTTGTGGTAGCAGTTCTAGCAATATTACTCTTTTTTTAGATTAAAGGGGAACTTTAAAGGTCATTATCCTGAGGGCTATTGAGTTAGGATAAGTCATTCTCCTCAATTCATGCAGTTCTGATCATAATAATGCATTTCATTCTCCAAACTTTGCTTTCAGAAGCCAGCTGTGATGATTCAAAAATATACTTTTCTGCAGTCTTGTTCTGAATTCAGACCCTAACAGTATTCTCAGACCAATGCAGATATCTTAGTTTAAAGACAAAGCTCAAGTGCCAGCTTTATGAGAGGCACTGCACTTCCTCCTGCTATTCATAAGAGCCCTCAGAGCCAGTGAAAATGAAAATCAGATTTCAAATATAACTTGTGCTTCCCATTCTTTTTCCTTGACTTACTGGCTGAATTGAGTGTCTTAAATGAGACTTTGGGTTAACACAAAACCAGGAAGATTAATGCCTTGCCTCATCTCCAGCCCTGTGAAAGCAAATTTTGACTTATGGCTGCACACCAGCATGACGAAGGACAAACATTTAAAAACACCAGCATGACAACACTGGAAAATCACACTCAGTTTATTACCTGGGATCTCGAGATGCTAACACTCTCTCCCGTTTTGAAGACTCTCTGCTCAGATTTGGCCGTCAGGCTGCAGCAGCAAATTGACTCTGATAATTACACGTAACAAGGCTACACAATGTAACGCAGGTAATGAGATTTTAATTCACCAATCCATCTTGGGAATGAGTACAAGGAGCAGCAGTCAGCCTCCACGCCACTTTACACACTTTTAATGCTGGTTGTACCCTGTGTGTGTGCTAGCCCACCTGCAGGGACATTATTTACTCAGTCCCATTAGGGTTGCTCTCCTTCCAGGGGCTCCATCACAAAATTCACCCAGACAAGGATGAGTTATGGCTTTTTAGCTGTCTAAAGGACAGCACTAGAAGATGCAGATGTCTCTCTGTGTCCTTCCCTGCTGCTGGGAGCAGGGAGGGAGGGAAGGCAGGGGTTACATGAGTGTTTTCACTGCTGGTACATTCTTTGCTATAAACACCAATCCACTTCCCAAAGCCACCAATCTGAACGTGCAAAAGTGAAGAAATTGCAACTCGTTAACTTCCATCCTCTAAATCCTCTCCTTTCTGCATTAGTGCCACAAGCCCAAAGGCTGCAGAAAAACAGTAGGTTTGAATCTACCAGATACATGGAATTATTAAAGGCACAACACGACCCAGAGCAAATAATCCTGGTGTCCAACCAAGTCCATTTGCTTTTATGTGTGGAATGAAGCAGCCTGTGTGAAATTAGTGCTTGTGTTTCTGTGCAGTTTATGGGCAGGGGAGGAGCATTTAAAGACCCCTGTGAGGAGGAAAACTCTCCAACCTCAGTGTCTTGGATTGTTTATGATTATAGCTCTGAAGAAATCACACATTTAACATATCAGCCACAATGACAGGCAACTTTTTATTTGTTGAAAGCCAGTTTCCTGTGACTTTTAGGAAAAACTGGGCTTAAGCAAGAAGTCCAGCTCAGTAGAAAATGCAAATATGTCATTTATCTTTCTTCAATCCAAAATTGAAATGCTCATTGAGGAAACCATGTCTGTCAGAATCTGGATTTGAATTTGCTTCCTGGGTCTGGATGAAAATGCTTCACTAAAATGGGATTTATGATGCAAGATATATCCTAAACAAAGCTATTAAAAAAAAAAAATCAAGTTCCCAGAGATTGTAACAAAATGTTTTAAATGTTTTCACAGTTTCAGTATGTGGGGGTTTTATTTGGTTTTATAAACAAAAATTTATCAAATATGTTCCCAACAATTTATTTTTTGTTGAGAACACATTTTCAAACGGAACATTTCAAGCCAGTGTACTTTGAGAGAGTTTTTGACATGGATACAAATAAGTTGGAAATAGTGACTTTTAGCTTGACTGTATTTCCAGAAAGAAGTTTATACATTGCAGAGAATAGTTCCAGATCCAAGAATTAAAAGTAACTTGTTTTCCAAACTTCAGAATATCGGTGGCTTGGTTGTTTTGGTGTTTTTAATAAATAATTAAATATTATCATGCTATTAGGTACGAAGTTTGTTATTTACATAATTCAGCAGTTCTGTTTTAGATCTTAGTACCAGTATTTTATAAGCTTATTAATTGTAACTGTTTAAGCTGGAAATTTGCCTAGCTTTGTATCTGCCATAGTAATATCACATAAAATATTTTTTCATCCACAAATGATCTGGGTGGCTCAAACTCTGCTTTGTGCTGGAGTCAAAATCCCTTGCTTTCAGAGTGTTATGTCTGATTAGAAAGAATGTCATGTCTCAAAGAAATTGTCATTTGCTGAGGCTCTCCCTATTCAAATGCATTCTGTCAGTTCAGTCACAGCTTGGGAAAACGAAATAAATAAAGAAATAACTTATAAATGCTCAGCAAGGCCTCAGTAGCGTTGAGCAGTTTAATTTTTTTAGGTCTTTCCTAGCTGATTGTGCTTTGATCCCTCACAATCACAGCTGCCATGCATCTGTTATTGCCACCAAAAGGCTGATTAATAAGGAATCCTCTGGAAATGCTTTCCTGAACTGAAAGTAGATGTGGCAAAACAGATCATGTGAGGGAATCCCTGGATATATCCCAGGAATGGGAAAGTTTAACCACAGGCAGGGAAGAGTGTGAGGTCTGTGATGGAATAAAACTAAAGCTGTGGATGGACCAAGGGGCAAAATGAAGGTATTGGGGGGAAGAAAGAGAACACCAGAGACTTAAAAAAAAACATGCAAGTCCCTGTGGATTGGTCACTTTTTGATTATTTAGGGTAAAAAAGTCATTGCATGTCTTCTCAGAGTCACATTCTGAATTATTTTATTGCTAACAGGAATATCTTCTAAAATGTTTGAATTTAAACTCCAGATTAGCCAGAAAAAGAGTGAACTAGGAGCCCAATCTCATTATCAGTTTTACACTACTAGGAGGTCATGTTCTTATTTTCAACATTCTTCCTTAAAAAAAAGCCAAAAAAAAAGCCAAAAAACCCTATTTTCTTTAAAACGAAAATAATGCTTTTAAAATAATATGTTACAGGAATAGCAAAAATGCAAAAACTCATCTAAAAACATGACTATTATCTCAAAAATTAGATGGCAGGTTACTTTGCAAAAGTGTTGCTGTAAAAAAAATAGAAAAAGCTATTATTTATCTCAAAAACTGTAAACAGGTTGGTGTTTGTTATCTGTGCTCCTGCTTGTTTTCAGCTGCAGACTGTTCAGGTGGACAGCATTGCCTAATAAATTTAAACAGCTGTCAACATTTTGCTTGTATTGTGAATTGAGGTGCATGTTTTCCGCAGGTTTGACAATAAAAATATCATTTGCCTGCCAGGGGACATGTGAGTTGTGACATATTGCACTATATTAAACTCTCTGATTTCCAGGGAAGTTTTTAAGGAGGTGGGGCAGTGAACATAATGAAAGCATTCCAGGAATCCAGGTGTCAACCCTTTTGTTTCCACAGATGTACATCAACAGATTAAAGGGGTTGTCTAGTCCCACATGAGCTGCTGCACAGGCTGGAAATCAGAAAATCTAAAACCTTCAGAGTTAAAAGTGTGACAGACTGATTTATCAACATGCAGGCTGGATCAGGTCTTAATTTCTAGCTTTGTTTTTTACCAGTTTCTCTCTTTTGTGGCATTACTTTTAAAATGTAAACAAAAGAAGGTTCACTTGAGTTTTTCAGTGCAAAAAATCTACAGGGTTAGAAATATTTTATTTATTGACAATAAACACAAGAACAAATACCTAGTAAAACATTAACAACAACCAAGGATGGTTCCACCCTCAGATTCATCCTCTTCAAAGGAACAAGTCTCTGCAAGCTGCAATTTCCCTTCCATAGGTATCAGGTTGAGGAAGGAAGGAAGGAAGGAAGGAAGGAAGGAAGGAAGGAAGGAAGGAAGGAAGGAAGGAAGGAAGGAAGGAATGAAGGAAGGAAGGAAGGAAGGAAGGAAGGAAGGAAGGAAGGAAGGAAGGATAAAGAACCTAGATATTTAGGGAAAAAATGACACTATTTTTTTAAGTATTGCTTATCTGTTGATATGAAAATTATGAACTATAATAGCTTGAGAAAAAACAGTAAAATTTTGGGTAATATAAAAACAATTCTATCTAAACTCTGCTGTTTTCCCCCAACATAACAGCTTACGTTTTCTCTCTCATTTTATCCCATTCTAAATAATCAAATAGTCTCATATAAGCAATTGATTCCACTTAATTAATTGCTTTTTATAAAAACATGTATTTTTTTCCTTATGTTCCTAGTTGCTTTTGCTAAAGAAAATCTATTTTGAGCAGTTAAATCCAGGTTGATTCACAGCTTTCCTTTCCAAAGCAGGGAAGAAGGGTCAGGAATTCAAATCAAAATTAGGCAGAAAGAAGTAGAGAGGGAAAAACCACACCAAAAAAAAAACAAATTTACTTTGTCTGTAATAATGGTTAAACTGTACACAACATTTCTGTGTTTCTTTACCCCAAGAAAATTGTTGTATAATTTATCATCCTTTGCATTTCCTAAAATTCTGCACAAACTTTGTTATCAAGAGATGAGCACAGCAGAAAGATGATTGAATAAAAAAAAAAATTGTTATTCTTCCCACTTCATGACTTGATGTCATTACCACTGAGGATCACACACATATTCTGAAGTCTTTTCTGATGTCAAAGTTGGCATTATAAACTAAATATTCCCAGGTTCTTCGAAAAATTCAGTCTCCTCCTGGCCAGGAAAGAGAAGATTTAATGTTTCCACTGCACAATACTCACATGGGAAAATAAATATGAGGTTTTCATTCCTTCTTTCCTTTTCCAACCTCGACACAACGTCAGAGAAATAAGGACTAAGATTTCAGGGTGGTATTGGCAGGAGAAAAGGATGGGAGAGCAGGAATCTTGAGGAAAATACAATTAGAGCTCTTCCAAGCATTCCTGTGGTTATTTATGAATAATTACTTCTGAATTGTCTGCCAGTCCCAGACTACAGCAAATTTTGACAAAGACTTCTGCAACGGAACAAATTATTTAAAACTGAGATTTCTTATTCTTTAAACTGTAGCTGATCTTCCTAGTTGTTCAATATTTGATTTACTTGTAGGCAATCTGGAAGTGAATTTTTTCCTGAGCCAAATATGTTCTAAAATACCTAAATAATTAAACACCATTCTAAATAAATACATTAATAAATGAGCACATAAATAAATCTTTCTGCTCTTTTTCTAACATTCCTTTTCTCAGCTGAGGCATAGATATTAGAGGACTACTTGTAATTCTGGTGGAAAATAATGGACTTAAATTAAATGATCATAGCAATGGGGTTGTACAGAAGTGTTGAAAGCAGTCAGGTCTTCAGCAAAAATCAATAAAAGCATTCAAATTTCAATGCTTCCTATGCATTAGGTGAGAAAATACTGGGGTATTCCACCTTGGAAAGCAGGGAATCTTCGTTATGGACTTTGCAGAAGGTTGATTAGCTGTTCTCTGCAGTGCTTGGGAATTTGGATCCTCAGGAATTTCCCCAGGGCTGCTCAGGGTGTATAAATGGCAGAATATAAACTCACCAGGTGGTAATTTATGGTGGCAATCAGAGTTCCCCCTTCAGCCTGAGGATGTGCATGAGCAATCAAAAAGGACAGACAGATAATATAAATCTCCCAATATATGGTGCTGTCTTATCTCCTTTTCATGTCTTATCAAAGGTGTTACCAGAAATGGCTGTCTGGATTTCTATCTCCCAGTTACTAATGAAGTTAGAATTCAGTGGTATTTTAGAAGCTTTATTTGTGGCTCCTTGCACTCTACCAAAAGGTGCCTCATCAAAATTCAGTTTGTTCTTGTCCTCCCCAAGCTGCAGTCTGATCTGGAGAGTGTTGCTTGCACTCTCCTTGATTTATTATCCTGTTCACTTTTGCTCATTATCACCAGGTAACCTAATTTACCACCGAGTTCAGCTATCCTTTTCAAGCAGATTAAAAAATATCTCTCTGCTTGATACAGACCTGTTTCCTTCTGGCTGGAAAAAAAGGTGGTGATCCTATTTGTCACTTCTCTTTGAATGCATAGCTAACTCTTGTGGCATAATTCCCATATTTTTCCCTAACTCTTGTCCCTTCCTAGTATTCATTGAGGAGTATGCATCAAAGTTGATGAGCTTTTCCATCCCAAATCCAAATCACAGCACTGTGCCAGCTACCAGGAAAAAAATTAACTATATCCCAGCCAAACCAATGCACACAATTTCAGATACTGTGATAGAATCCATTGCTAGTTACAGAGAACAGGACAAAGGGATGAATCCTGCACCAATATTTTACTGATATTGGCTACTTTTCCCATCTCAGATCCTCAGATCTGAGTCGCTACAAGTACACTGAGAAGTTCCTCCAAGAAAGTACTGCCAGTCAAATATTTTTCCAATTTTTTCCTGCATGGCACTTGGAACACCTCTCAAGAAACACTGGAGGCGGGGAAAGAAGAAGGATTTTTGCCATAATTCCCACTGCAGTCTTGTGAAACCCTGCTGCTGGAATTGCCAGTTATCACCAAAGCAGCCAGTGCTCTCTGGTTGCTTTTAAACTCCTTTTCTCTGTTATTATTCATCCAGCATTTCCTGCAGTGTCTTATATTATGTCCTGTTTTGGACTAAGGAATCCAGACTTTTATTTTGGGATTAAGGGTTTGCACTGTAATGCAAACTGCAGATAATTGTGATGCTATTTAGGTGGATTTATAACCAATCCTGCTCAGAACAATTTTATCCACCCTGCCATTTCTTACCTGGAACTCTCCCTGTGTGCACATCTGAAAATAGCAGAGGCTTTTGCTTGCTTTCCACCTTTCCTGAGCTGTGAACTCACATTTATTTGGCTATATATCACCCCCTGCTCTTTCTCACATTCTTAATACACTTATCTAGTCAGGAGGACATTGTATTATGCAATTCTCCCCATTGTAATCAATCATTTTCTGCATGTCACTGTCTTTTAAAAGTAAAAGCAGGCACCTTATTATTCTCCTAAATTCCCTGGTGCCAAGTAGCACATGTATCAATGTCCACGAGCATGAAGTTATCTGTGAGACTTTTTTTGGTTATTCTGCACCTGTTGTGCAACTTTTGGTGGCTCAAGGTCACGATCAGAGCAGCTTGTCCTCTGCAAATGGGAAAAAATGAGTGAGCACTCATTATTCCCAGGGCTTAAGGGAAGCTGGTGATCAGCAAAATTGTCCTTCAAAAAAAATCTGTCCTTGTAATCTTCCTTTAGGAGCAGCAGCTGGAAAAGAAGGTTGGGTGCCAAAGTGGAATAAGAAAATTTAAGTGAGCTGGTTGCTTGTTGCTTGGTGGCAACAAGTATGTTTATTTTGTCTTACTGCTGTTTTTCAAATATTAGAACTTTTTAAATTTCAGTGTGAAGGAACAGACAATTTCTTATCAGTCTGACCCATGCATCCAGATATTTCTGGATATTTCCAGATACCCACTGAAGAATGAATGCAGAAATAAGAGGAGGCCTTTTACCAGTTTCCACCTGTAGAACTTTATTTCAATTGTATTTTATTATTACTAAATCACGGAGGAATTAATCACAAATTCTTCATTCTGTTACAGACCCAGTGATAAACAGTTCATTGCATCACTGAATACCATTCAAATTACAGGGCAAAATGCCCACCACAGCCGTAAACTTGTGTTTTATTTGATAAATTAACAAAAAAACAGTTGTACACCTGTTCAATAAGAGCTTCTCTGTGTTGGCCTCATAATTAAAAGTACAAATGCAAAGAGCTGCAATTTAAACGGGAAAATATGGCACAGGCAAACAAATGAGGAACCACAGAATTAACAGTGAAAAAATATATATATTTTCATAGTAGATTGACTAATTTGCTTAAAGCTGGGACCAACTGTTTCCACCACCCAACCCAAAACTCTGGAGACCATAAAAAATTTGCAGAATATTTACTGGCCACTGTATGACTACACACTAGGCACAATCCAGATGGGTAAGAAAAACTTATTTTGTACTTCCTGTGCCCGACTCTGCTGCAGGTATTTTATTATTTTTTCTCTCCAGCACACACTTGTACTCATATGATGGCAGGACAGCTGAGTTTATGTAAAATATTTCTGCTCTTTTAGACAATAAATAGATATTTTTAAAGCATTTTGTCTTCATGGGAAGCTGTATTTTACCTGGTCTCCTAGAGCCCCTGCTTCACTGACAGCATTGTTTATAGTGGATTTAACTGCACTTGGTTATTTCATAAAATGGGTGGAAACTGAAAAAGGGTCTTGAAATGTTGTTTGTGACTCTAAGACTCAGAGTGCTTCATCAGTGTAGACACAATGGTCTAAAAGAACAGAATAAGACAAGGTGATTTTTAAATTTTATATTATTTTATTTTTAGATTGACTGACAGAGCTGGAAAAAAAGAAATTTCTCAGAAATTTGAGGCTGAGAGGCTGAAATCTCTCAAATGCCATTTCCCTCTTCTGAATTCACACAAATCAAATAGAAGAATCTCTCAATCTGGGGATATTGCAATATTTTATGGCTTTAAATATTATATAATACTTATTACTATTGTTTTAATACACAGACACACTGTCTATCATATTAGTTTCTCTCCAGAGTTGCAGGGCTGATCCAGCAAAGGGCTTTAAGGAAATTAAACCCACACTGAAAATGTCTGACATGGCTCCCCAAAAACAATTTCCAAATCCACCTACAGCTTTGAAATCGTGTACAAGTGCAATGGATTACTCTTTCTCTAAAAAAATCCCTCAAGCCTCATGGTAGAGACCCTTTTTGTGGAACCAAACTAGTGGGGAATCACTTTGTCTTAGTGCTTAAATGGGGAGAAAATACAAGAATTGTCTTTGAAATGTCTCCTATGTGTGTCTGGGTAGTCTGCCAAGCAAAGCACCAAAAGTTGGGGTTTTCTCAATGAGAACAAGACAAAACAGGAAATCTAATAATTCGTAGCAGTGAATACATGATATAAAAATCACTGAATACAAAGTTTTGCATAAGAGGCAATGTCTATATAGTTACAAAAGTTACTCTGATCAAAAATAGTGCAGGCTTATACTGAAAAGATAGACAAGTATTAACTTTAAAGAAAGTTTTTTAGCAAGCTGGGAAGCATTACTTTGTAATGTTAGACCTCAATCGGCGTGACTTGTTTTAAATTGTTATATGCATTTAATCATATTGCTTCAATGAATATTTACTCTTTTCAAATGTATTTTTCATTAGCTAAACAGACACAAATTTCCACTGCTTGCTATGGTAAAAGAAGAAAGGAAAGAAAAGCCTTTAGTGAATTCCAGATTATGACTCATTTGATCTCTCAAGTTGCCTAAGTCCTAGTGATAAAACACATGAAAGTGTTTTTTTTCATTTTGAAGTACTCATACAGAATTGTTGAGCTTCCAAAGTAATTAAAGAAAAAAATTAAAATTACATGAACCCACAGTAAAGGATCTGTAAATGCTCCTTACTTCAGTGAAGTGAAACATTTAGGAGCAAATCTCTGCAATACTTGTCAAACACATTGCACAGGTATGACCTCTTATTCAGAGTACAGGGAGATGAAAAATTTTTTTTCATTCGTGAAACATTCAGCAATTATAAAAACCCAGGGACCAAAAGGAACCAAGGGAAAAAAAAGAAAAGAAAAAAAAAAAGGAGTTTTTTTATGTATTCCTTACTTTAACAGCACCCATCACCTAAAGGAGGTCTGGCCCACATTTTGTGTCTTTGTTTTCTTGTATCAACACTGAGGTGAGGGAAGTCTCATCCATGTAAAAACCGAATTTGCTTAAAGCATTTTTTCCCCCCACACTTTCAGCTTCTGATGGGCTGAGCCTCTCGTTTCCACTTCAGAACTGCTTTCTTTATTTTTATCTCTTTCACCTCAGATCAGCTGGCAGAGGACAGCAGAAGAAAAGTTGCAAAATCATTCTTCAAGAATTCTTTTAAAAATAAAGACTGTATTTACTCAAAACTGATTATTTTTCACATTACTGTTCCCTGTGGAATTGAAAACTCTATTATAATAGGTGGTCAGCAGTCATTATATTATTTTCTTAAAGATGAATTCTGGACCTTCTGTGAAGTTTAAGCAAATAGATTGCAAATAGGTAGCAGGTTAAGATTCAGATAGCAGATTTTTGGCAAAGCTTCACAATTTCTACAAATTCAAACAAAAACTACAATTTGTATTTAATCCTAGAAGATGCCCTGGTCAGTTTGAGTCTAGCCAGGACAGAAAGTTGAAGATTTTATTTGTTTGGTTTTGAGTCTTCTGCACATCACCCTGGCATTTGATATCTGTAGGGAGTGAGGATCCCTCTTCACCTGAACACAACAGAAATATATTATGGACTTCATTAAATTAATCAATATAACCAAAAAGATGGTAATATTTGGTAATATATTTTTGGTAATATATTACCAAAAAGTTGGTAATAGATTGGAGGGGAAAGAAACCCCATACCAGTCTCTGGACAGTAGACTGTTGCCAAATATGACCTCACTTTGTTAAATCTTTTTAGGTAATTCACTCATGCTAAGTGTTTCTGGGGTTTTGTTTGTTTTGGGGTGGTTTTTTTGTTTTTCTTTTTTTATGTGTTTTTATTTCCCTACTGTATTTTTGCCAGTAAACTCCTGTGGAAAATGGATATATATGGTTTTTAGGATCACTTCCCACTGAACAGCAGCACTAAGTTGTAGCTGCCTGGCTGCTTTACAAATCATTTCAGAGTGATTTGACCACAATATAAAGCTTGTAACTCCTGGAAAGAGATCAACATTTTGGACTCTCTATCCATAGGAAGAATCTTCAGGCACCTGATAAGCAAACCTTGGCTCAAAATTAGGGGTTTTTTGGTTTTTTGTTTGTTTTCTCTCATTTCTCCCTGTGAAAATTAGGTATTTTAAAACTAGAGTTTAGCAAATTTGACTCCTAAATATTTTATTTTTATTTATTATTTATTTAATTTTAAATATTATTATTTAATTATTATTTTATTTTAATTAAGATTATGAGCACATCAGAAAAACAAAGAAAGCCCACACCTCGTTCTCTCTTTGTCACTCTGAAAACTTGCACATAGAGGAAGAAAAGGTGGTTTTATCCGTCATTGAATCCAAGCAATCAGGCTGAAATTAAAACAAAGTTTATTGTGTTAATACCTTGTTCTAAAACCTCTAGTTCTAAAACAACAGCTTGGAACTTTCTTTGAGGTTTTTGATGATTATTCTTACTGTCATACATGTCCCTGCTGTCCCAGACAAACTGAGAAAATGCCTTTTCTTATTCCAGTTCTCTTGAATACATTACATTTCAGCTGGTCAGAATTTGCTTTCCAATGTGTCACTCTTTTGCAGTCTGGCACTTTGTTGTTTTGGTAATATTTTGTCTCTTTGTTAGAAAAACTGTGATTATATACATATCTAGGCTCAGAGCAAAAAAGTTAGCTATAACCAAAAAAAAACCCCTGAATTATCTAGAAAATAAAGTGGCCTATATTTCAACTATAAGTGTTAAAAATGCATTACAAAATTGCAGCAATAATACTTTTGGTGATAAACCTGAGAATCACATGGATTAATGTATTTTTGTAATACATTTTGTGGGGGAAAAAGGCAGTAGAAAAGCAAAATGCCTTAATATGATAAAATATCTGTAGTTAGGATTGTTAGGATTGTTCATTACAAACTTGTGGGAGGTTGTGGTGTTTTGTGGGTGTTTTTTGTTGTTCTCTTTTTGTTTGTTTTCATGTTGTTTTTTCTGTTAGTTCTTTTACTTTCTGAGACAGAATATTTGCAAATATCGACAAGGTCAAATTCAAAAAAGTTATTCAAAAGTTTACTGGGAAAAAAGTTTTTCCTACACTCAGTAGACTTGTCAGTTTCACTTTTCCTTGCATTTTCTAATACTGAAATCAGAATGTGGCATTAGACAGAAGCCAATTTTAGGGCAAGATGAGTTTCTTTGGACATATGAATGCAATAAAGGGAGAGACTGATTAGCATCAACACCTGTAGTGAGATACCCAAAGTAGATATTGGGGCTTGGTACTTGCTCTTCTTCACAAGGAAACAAAAGAAACAGAAGAAAAATTCAAAATTTACAGATGCTGAGTTAGCTATCACTGAAATTCAGCCAGCCCCACTGAGCAATTAATTTCTGGAGGATAAAACTGGCCACAGTTTCTGCTTATTTTTGGTGAAGAACAAAATGGAAAAAAAAATCTGCTCTACAATGTCTTTTAGATTAATAACATAATCCATACTGAAATCAGGGATCTGTGACTCTCCCATCCTCCATCCATTCTTCCTTGAGGTTGGACCCTAAACCAGAATTTCAATCAGTTTCTCTAGGTGACCCTTGACTTTTGTGGTCATTATCATTGATTTAGGGTTAGTTCTCTTTCTAGATGAGCTGACTTCACTGTGCTTTCCCCACTTTTTCCCTTTTTTTCTTTACAAGTGTTTTCTCACCCACAGAGATTTTCTACTTTAAAATGTTTCAGGGTCTTTAACAAATCATAGGAATCTCTACGTTATTTCCCTTACATGCTTGCATATATTTTATGGTAATTTTGGAAATTAAATGCAAATGCTAATGATAAAAATCTATTAAATTGGTTTTAGCCTAGAGAGAAAAGATTTTTTCACCAAAAAAAAACCTGAAAAAATCTGAATATTTTGTGTGTTCACCCATTTCTCTTTTCTGTGCAAAAGATTTAAAAAATAATTACGGCAGTTCAAAAGAGAGTAAAACTCTCTTTTTTAAAATGCTGTGAACATTGGCCTAAGGACTCGGGAATACAGAAGAAACAGCAATTTAAGTGCATTTTCCCCTGAAGAAGAAATAAAAATTGTTATGTCAAGCTCGGAGACAGACAGAAAAAGAGAATTCAGAGATAGGGCAACAATATATGTGCACTTTTCAGATCCAAAATGGTTTAGTAGCCATTATTAATGTGTCTGTCCAGTTCCTCCTGTCCACAGTTGGGATAAGCCTAAGGTCTAAGATTTGTTTCCAGTTACCAGGGCACTGTATCTCTTCTGCAAATTCTTAACATAAAACTCCTGCAAGTCTCCAAATTGCCCGGTGAATGTGCTGGATCCAGCACGAGGTATTGATTTTGCTGGTCAAATCCACCATGCCTGCCAATAAACTGCAGCAAAATGAACTGTATGTCATTATGGGGAGAGATAAGGGGGGAAAAAAGGAGAATTGTGTACTTTATTACAGAACTCGCTAAGCACCCATCCAGCATTTCAGGCTGGAGGAACAATAATAGCTATTTTCAGCCCTTCTTTGGAAACTCAGTTCAAGTAGAGAGTGGTGAGCCTAATCTCAGCTCAATTTTCATTCAATCTTTGGAGTCAAGCAATAAGCACACCGATCAGTTTAAATTTGAATCTCTGGGCTATCTGACTGAAAATAATTCATCATAAAAGGGCCTTTCATACTGGAGAAAAGGCTTCAAAACTTTCTTGAAATTGCAGGAACTAAATAGCTAACAGGCAGCAATTTTTATGCACTCAGGGGGGAAAAAAAATTACTCAGTCACTTTCCACTGAATCCAGCAGATATTTACAAAAGGGAGTTTTTTTTGTTGTTGTTGGTTTCTTTTTACATGCCAGTACTGCAGTGTTAATGGGTGGCAGGTGGACATCCAAGCTAAAATGTTTCTCAGAGTTTTAATTAGAAGATACACCACAGGTATTTGCATCCTGCCCTGAGAACCATGCAAGGTGTAATCAGAGAAGTCATTAATTCTGTAAAGACACATTTCTGCATTGTATTTGGAGGATTAAAATCACCTGGCCATTAAAAGAGCTCGTGCTACCCTAGATTGTTGTGCAGACTGAAATCTGCATTGATTCTTAATAATTCTTATTTTGTTACCCAGCAGACTGTGTACTTACACATACTTAAGTAATCTGGTTTTTGGGGAAAGAATTACATGTTAAAGATTTTTTGGTCTTACATAGAAATAAGAGGCAATTTCAGCCTTTCACCAGAGTGTTTCTGCATCACTTATTCAGTATTTAACTTGCATACATTCAAAGTTATCTGGTTTGAACACAAAGATTCATTTTATCCCACACACTACTGAGCCTTCTTGTTTCTCCCTCTGGCAGAATGTTTGTTTCCTCCAGAGGAAATTCAGAAAACTCTGCATATAATGTGTTTAGACAACCAAAGATCTTACTGTATGACAAATTCTCTTGTATCAAAAACCCATATGAAGCACTGATTCTATAAGTGATTATCCATTTCAGGATTTGATACTGCAATATTTACTAAAGGAAGCTATCATAGCAACTAAAAGTAGAAAGCCAGTTTTACTTTTAAAAAAGGGGTTTTTTCCCAGTATATAGCATTGTAATTTTTTAATAACAAAATCATGCCAGGGAAAAAAAAATAATAATTCAAGAATTGCCTCAAATCAACTTGTGGCAAAAATAAATGCAAGCAAATAAAGCACTGTATGTTAAAATTTAATTAAAACTGAAATTATCTAAGATGTTACATTACTGTTCAATTTTAAAAGAATGGTTGTTTTCTGAAAACATTAATACGAAAATTTGTTCTTGTAAATTAGTTTCAACTCATGGCAATAAATATTATTTTCTATTTAATGTAATGGATACTGAATGCTGCCATTTGGGGAAACTGGTTAAATGTAAAAACCAGTTTCTCCATTATAAAAATTTGCTCTTTTCTTTATTCATAATTAGTTCTTCAGTATAATTCAATGCCATTTTGTTAAAGTACTGTGAAGCTAAAACCTCACCTTCTATTCCATATTTATATGGTAACTTGGAGTTTCTCAGTCTAAAGTTCATCTGAAATTAGTCAAAGAGTAAATATAGGAGGATAAATCATAAACTGAGCCTTAAACATCCTTGACGTTATTGCCAAATATTTTTCAGCAATCATAATTCCAAATATTATTTTCTATCGAATTGGGAGATAAGAATGCTTTGAAAGGAAGTTTTAACAATATGACTTACATTAGAAAACTGTAGAATAGGTGGAAAAAAAGAAGAAATAAAAAGAAGAGAGATTAAAGTTCTGTGGGCTGCACTCATATAAAAGCAAAGGTATCTTTTGATACTCAACTTTAATGTGCTGAAACAGTGAACAGGGCATAAATTGAATCCTGCATCATATCCCACAGTGCAGGCAGAGAGAAATCAAGTTTGATCACGTGCTTTCACTTCTAAACAAAGACAAATAAATGAGTAATTCTGGGCTTGCAGAGAACATCTTGCCAAATGTGAGAGATTTTTTCATCACACTTCTGGTGAGAAGGGAATGGACCCCAAAGGCTGAGCTGCAAGGGGAGGAGGATGAAATGATGTCCTGGGGGAGCAGGATGAGTGTTCACCCACAGAACATCCCATCTGCTCCTCCAGCCTCCACTGCTGCCAGCATCCCACAGGATTTACTCCTGTTCTGTAAACCCAACCTTCCCCTGCCCCATCCCCACTGCAGACAGCAGCAGTCAGCAGCATTCTGTACTAATTTGAGATCTGAAAAACCACTGCTAACCTTCTGGGATCTAATTAACAATTCACCTCTGAAACCATCCCTGCAGGTACCACAGGTGGTTAAACGTTGCAAGGAGCACGTCCTACATGTGGAGTTTTGTTATAGTGTGAAAAATAAAACTTATTTATTCTCCAGACATCCAACAGAGAACATGAGAGAGAACAGGATACTGATGGAGTAGCAGACTGGACTTTGATCTGGCCTGATACATCTGTTCACTCAGCCTTCAGTGCACAAAAGGGAAATCATCACAATGGGCATAACCCCTCCATGCCATTTAGGATTTAAAGTGCAAAACATCAGTAACTTATTCTTTGAATTCCCTCTGAGTTGTTTCTAAAAAACACCTGGTTGGGTTTTGGATTTTTTTGGGTGTAGTTATCACCAGCTTTGATTATTGCAGAATCACAGAATCATGATCACTGAATTGTGTTGGAAAGGACTCTAAATCCCATCCAGTGCCACCCCTGCCCTGGCAGGGACACCTCCCACTGTCCCAGGCTGCTCCAAGCCCCAGTGTCCAACCTGGCCTTGGACACTGCCAGGGATCCAGGGGCAGCCACAGCTTCTCTGTCACCCTGTGCCAGGGCCTGCCCACCCTCTGAATAAAGAACTTCTTCCTAATATCTATCTGCATTACCCTGGTTTTGTCTAAAGTTTACTATTATTTGATAAGGCTGTTGGCAGCAGGCATGAATGACATGTTTTCTTATTTCAAATTTGGAGTGGGAAGAAAAAACATTGAGAATGCATTTTATTTGCAAAAATGCCCTCAAAATCTTACCCACTTGGGTTTTGACAGTTATTATAGCGCACTAAGACATTGGAACAATGAACATTTTAGGAAATGTTGAAATTTTCCTTTCAGAGTAGCTTAAAAATTGAGTGAGAGAAGTGACCCTCTTCCCACTCATATCTATTGTTTATTTCTCCTATGCCAGTTACACAGTGTTTTAAATTGAAGACATTTTCACAGACTAACCTTTTGTACCTTTTATTTTAGCCATTAGGTGGCAAATGGTTGAAAAAGAAAAGGACAACAGTAAACTAAAATAAACACATAGACCTTAATACCTGCTCCAGCTAAAACACAGATAAGAGTGACATTATTTCTTCAGTGAAAAGAGTTAAATAACAAAAAAAGAAAAGCCTAACTGTCAGGGTTCTGCTGTGAAGAGAAGTAAGAGACACAACCTTGTATGAGATGGATTTGTTTGATAGATTGAGGTGATACAAGAAAATATAAACTTTGCCACAGGCAGGCAAACTTTGTGGGCCAATTTTTAAATGTGAGAACCTCATCTCAGGGTATTTAACTCTTGGAAATTATGGAAGTTAACTCAGATATCAATAAATTCTCTAAATGGGTTCTAACTTCCTTTTTGCATCTCGATTTTTTAATGTTTCACAAAAGGAATTAAAACAGGGATGGTTTCTGCTAGTCTTGGCTTTTTTTATTGAATATAAACAGAGTCCTTCAGTATTCCAGTTGAATTCAATACAGCTATTTGAGCAATCGAATAATACCCAGCATGAGTCAATGTGAGAGGTTCTGGCTTAAGAAAAAACAAGCTATAAATCATGGCAAATGATCTCATTAGAAATCAAACTCTAGCTGCTGTTCAACAGAATGGCTGCAAAAGTGAGTTAGAAAAATGAAATGAGGAGGGTTATAAAAGATCCCGAAAAGGAATTTTTAAAAAAACAAGCAAGGAAAAGTAAGTGACTCACAAATCATCATGCTGCTGTTGTAGCAGCTTCCTCCAAGAATTTGGCTAGCAAGAATTTCAAAAGACAGCCTGTATTTTGATCACTATATACTCCTAAGAACTGTTCCTTTAAATTTCAATTTATTTGGCAAAAGAATATATATCCCTCCCACGTTTGTTGAGGTTATTTTCATGTCCTGGTCACCAAGACAGGCATGGTCACTGAAGCCAGTTTTTCAGGTCAGAACTAGTCACTGGAAAATTATATATTTTCCCCAGAACACAGTTTATTTTATATCAGGATGTATGCTACCAAAGCTAGGGTACTGTGACATATAATCATCTAGAAGGAGGAAAACCATTATAAAAAATAGTAGTGCATAAAGGACAACAGCTGTCAACAAAGGTGCATTTACTGATAAATCAGCCAGACTATTTTCAGAGCTATACCGAAGCATTAAAAAGTAATTTAGGCAGTCACTGAACTGCATTAAGTGCTGGAACAAATTATTTAGCATTTCAAGCCTCCAGAAAAACTTTGGACTTGATTCTCTGTGGAAAAAAAAAACCAAAAAACCCAAAAAAACAAACAACAAACCCACCACCAACAAAATTTAATAGTGTGAGCCAAATCCTGCTAAATTAAATGGGAGGTTTTTAATTCATTTCAGTGAACTCGATTTGAAAATAACATGTTTGGTGAACATTTTTTTATTTTTATTTTTTTAATACCACTACTCCCCCAGTAATTGAAAATGCCCCTCTTAAGGAAAAGCTTTCAGCATTAATGAGGTAAGTCTGGACTGCTTTAAAAACACAGCCTGAGACTCAGTTAATTCTTTCATGTGAAACTGTGACCATCTGTGCCAGAAGGATCAGGCCCAGAAAGAGTAAATAGAGGCAGAGAATTTTTTGGGTTGAAAAGGATCTTAAAACTCCTCCAGTTCTGCCCCCAGCCACGGACAGGGACACCTTTCACTGAACCAGGATCCTCATCCACCTTGCAGTAATTTGTTAAAGCTATGCTAGTTTGATACCATCTCAAAACCTTGTGGGGAGAAAAGCACTTCAGCTAGCACTATGGACAATTTTCCCTTTGGAAAAGCACAACATTTTCAGCTGTAATAAACTGAGATAAGGAATTTGATCTCCACTTTTTTCCTGAGTATAGCAGAGACAACTTCATTCCAGTAAAAGGAAACTTTGCCTCTAAAATCCCACCTCTGAAACATCACCCTCCCTACACAGCCAGCGTGAGCAAGCAAGAAAACTTGAATTATTTCTAAGATGCAAACTTTCTGTCATTGAGAAATGTGCTTGCAGTAATGCAGCTCCCAAGGAATTCACCCCATGGGCTCACATGCAGAATTATTTAGCAGACACCCCATGGGGGTTTACCTGCTCAGAGTGCCTCTGGCAGCCTCTTCAGCTGCACACATTTTTCCCAAAACTGAGGCTGTCACAGCTTTGGAGACACAGGTCCTGATCTTATCCAGAGTCAGCATAATAATGGAAGTCCAGGCTTATGCTACACATCACAGCCTGGCTTAACAAGGCCAAGGGCAACTCACCCTTGTTTTTCTACTTATTTTAAAACACCTCTCAGATAAGAAACATTTGATCTGTGCTTTATGGGATCATTCAGCTTCTGAATACCATGCTGGTCTGAGGACTTGCTTTTGCTATTTCTTTTTTCCTCCATTCTTTCTCTTCTTTCTTTTCCTTTCCTGGTAGAAAATCAAAATAATATTGAAACACAAACAGGAATTTCAGATCAAACACACATTTTAACAGATAGCTTTGCAAAAGTGCACTAAGGATAACAGCTTTTGCTGTTTGCCTCAGTGCTGCTTAGAGGCACATCATAAATTCTTGACTTCTGCCAAGCACAGAGAATTTTCCAGCAGCAGCTCACAAGAAATATGCCAAGGCCAGGGGCATTGCAGTACAAGGAAAATGAACATTTTAATAAAGAATAGGTTAGCCAATACTTCCGCTGGTAACTATAGTAAAATATGAGGAGTCATTTTGCTGGTAGGAACGCTGAAAGAAATTTCAATTTACTTTGTCTACTGTGTAAAAGCACTAAGGCAATGACATAGAACCATATTTTTTTTAAATGGCTACTTTCTCAGCCCTCGTAAACTCTGGATGTGTCCTAAAAAGGACATACACATTCCTGCTCTGATGGGCAGCCTATTCAGAGTGCAGAATCACAGAATGACAGAATGGTTTGGGTTGGGAAGGACCACAAATCCCACCCAGTGCCACCCTTGTCGTGGCAGGAACACCTTCCACTGTCCCAAGCTGCTCCAAGCCCTGTCCAGACTGGCCTGGGACACTTCCAGGGATCCAGGAGAAGCCACAGCTTCTCTGGACAACTTCTGCCAGAGCCTCTCCAACCACATAGTCTGAAATATTCTCCTTCTCTTGAGTCTCAAACTTTTAGTTTAAATGGTGTTCACTATTGCTGATATTTCCCAGTATTCTATGATGATAATGATGATGACAACCCAAAAATACACAAACTTTCTCCCAAATGCATTTTATGTAGGATCTCCCAGTCTGGCAAATTGAGAAACCAAAGAGGTTGTGTCTGATCATGGACTAGAGAAATTTCAATGCAAATGCCTTTCATTGTTAACACATTCCTGCTTTAATCAACATTCTTCAATCAGCCACTTCCCCTGGTTGGTGGTAGGAAAAGTAAAAAGTGTGTAAAAAATTTGTGGTGACGCTGGAGAAGGAGGATAAAAGACAATGTGTTTTTATCTGTAGTGAGGTACTCTCCATATTCAATGGACTTTAAAGACTTTAAAAGGCTGCTCAGGGCACTGGTGATCTTGGGTGGATTTAAAAGCTGTGTGGATGTGGCACCTGGGGACATGGTTTACTGGGGGCTTTTAGCAGTGCTTGGGTAATTGTTGGACTCGATGATCTTAGAGGTCTTTTCCAACCCAAATCGTTCCATGATTACCTGATTCACAGAATCACAGAATTGTTAGTGTTGGAAGGAATCTCTGGAGCTCCCCCAGCCCAAGGGTCCCCGGAGCAGTGACCCAGCAAGGTGTCCAGCTGGGTTGGCATGTCTCCAGACAGGGACACTCCAGCCCTCCCTGGGCAGCTGTTCCAGGGCTCTGCCCCTCCATGGAAAGCTCTTCCTGCTGCTGGGCTGGAATTGCTGTGCTTTATTTTCTGGCCATGGCTGCTCATGCTGTCCCTGGCACCTCTGAACAGTCTGCCCCATGCTCTTGGCCTTATTCCTCCCTTTCCAGCCAGGGCCTCTCCAGCTGAGGGGGCACAGAGATGGTCTTCAGAATGTTCTCTTACACACCAAACCAGAGAGGTTAATTAACAGCCTCCTCAAGCAGCTTGCCTTTAGAGGTCCATGCAGTCAGAGCTGGTTCCAGCACCAGCCAGAAGCTCCCAGACACCAGTTTCAGTGATTTTGGCCATCTTGGTCTTGATCTTGGCCATCAAGGGACAACCATTTAGCTCCACCTAAACCAGGTTGCTCAAAGCCCTGTCCAACTTGCCCTTCAATGCTTCCAGGGATGAGGCATCTTCCACCCTTCACAGAATCATGGAATGGTTTGGATTGGAAGGGACCTTTTTTGGTCATCTTGTCCAGCATCCCTGCCACAGTTGGGCATCTTCAACTAGATGAGGTTTCTCCAACCTTCTTCCAAACAGATGTCCTTTAATGGTTCCAGGGGTAGACTAATAGAGGGATTTGGGTTGGAAGGGACCTTTCAAGGTCATCCAGGCCCCTCCTGGCAATGGTCAGGGATATTTCCAACCACACCAAGTTTCTCCCAGCCCCATCCAACCTGGCTAAATCTAGACACATTTCACATTGACTCGATATTGAAGTAACAAACTTGACTGAAGGCAAACCTTCTCTTTATTTTTTTCAAGGTTTTCTCATTTTTCCTTGCCTGTGTCCATGATAAGAGTTGCCACTTTTAAACAACCTTTCTAACAGGAAAAAACTCAGACCCTGGAGCAATGGGAAAAGAGATGTGTTGTGATTCCTGTTCCTGCAAGCCTTGTTTGCTCTGTGCACAGGAAGGGAACACAACATAAATCTGCAAAGTGGGCCATAAATTAATTAGCCATCATGGCAAACCTGTTACAGTCCCTTACAGCATAAAGAGCAGTTTAATTGTATGCCATAAATACAGCCACATCAATAATTTATAGTAATCAGTTAATTTGATAGACTTTGTCATTTATGCTCACGAGGTGTATTATGTTGAGAGTCATGTTGAGTTTTCATCATGCTGGATTTTATGCTGGAGAGGGGTTTGCTCAGAAATGTGGTGCCTCACAGAGAAAGGTCCAGATGTGGGTTTTTTCCTCCCTTTCCTTGTGTCTCAGCTGGTCATCCATACAGTGAATGAAGGTCCTTGGTGAGGTAATATTCACAATTCTTAAAGTAATCAGAAAAAAAATCCACAGTAGCTTAACATCTCATGCAAGAGATATCTGTTCAGTAAATTAAATTTGGACCCACTGGGTGACATGTTAGGAATCTTATCTTTTCAGAGTCACTTTATCTCAGAGTCTCTGTGGAAATGCTTTGAGAATATTTTCACAGGAACAGGATCAGAGTGTTGGAAAGAGATTGTTTAGACCATCAATAACCACAGAGCTTGGAGCTGTTGCATGGGAAGTTATATCAAAATGCTGCAAGGGAGAACAATGCCTTGTTTTAAGCTCCATTTGACACAGAAATTCCTGAATTAGAGTCTGGTTTCTGATTACAGGCCATGATAGACATTATCTCAATGACTAGGGTAGGAGCTCCCCAGTGAATAAAATCTTGATTTCTCCAAATTGGACATTTCTTTTCAGACTGGTGCTGATTTAAACCCATTTATCATTTTGCAAACACAACCCATCCGGGTTTTAACGCGCAATTAGAAATTAGCGACTCTGCAAATGGGTTTTTTGGTCTCCAAGTGTGAGCTTTTGCCATGCCTGATTTAGGATGCTGTCGCTGCACCAAGAGCCATGCCATGCTGAAAGTCATGAACCAGATGTCTCCTTGCTGGTGGCATGAGAATCAGATGCCTCTAACACGATATATCCTGCAATATGGTTGGGTGTTGATGCCAGCACAGCACTGCCAGTGGAGGAACAGTTCCATAAAATTCCTATCAATGCAATAATGCAAGAAAAAAAAACCCACACATTGTTTCTCTAAAAAAAATATTGTTTCTCTGAAATTAGTAAATGCAACGACCTTTGGTTTATAGAGCAATGTTTGAGATGCAGAATTGTTACTGATTCAACAGAAGGCTGTAGGAAAATTATCTAACTTAAACATAATTTTCTCTTTTTGTGCAGATGAAAACAACCAGGAAAAAAGAAAGAATGCCTTTAATTTTTTTTCTTCTTTCCTAGTATATAACAAGGCTTGTACCTGGAAACTTCACCTTTCCTGTCTTCTGCACTTCACGGAATACAAGTAAAGAAATTATAAAACTAAAGGATTTTATTTAAGAAACAAAATTATGAGAAAGTGATAGTGGCACCTTTCAATAAAGTGGTACCCAGAAAACCTCATCTCAGACAAAACTATATGCATCTGGTTATGATGAAATATTAGAAGCATCTTTTTATTAATCTTTAGCCTCAATTATCCTCTGTGGTCTTTTACAGGAGAATTTTTGCATAGAACTCCACGTGAGATAATATTTGGGAGTAAACATCATACTTTCACACTAAGTGTAAGGTGCCCTCTAGATTTATTTGGAGAACTGTTTCCTTTGTTTCCCAAACTCCTGAATAGGGAAAAAAAGTAAAATAAAATAAAATAAAATAAAATAAAATAAAATAAAATAAAATAAAATAAAATAAAATAAAATAAAATAAAATAAAATAACAAATAAAATAAAAATCCTACAAACAAACAAATGAGAAAAACAAACCAACCAACAAAAACCTCCTTTGGTTTACCATATTTCTCCCCCAGAATTAAAGAAAACTTATTTCAGCAGAGACATACTTTATCAGTTCAACTGTCAAACGCTTAGTTTGATACTTAGGATTATGGATCCAATAAAGTAATATAATTCAGTAACTCATGTTAATTATCCCTCACTTATTCCATCACTTTGCACCAAAAGATAATATTTATGTAGCTCAGATCAGCACGATCAGCCATGGCTTGCAATGATTTTCCTATTTCAGATGTTAACTGCAGCAGACCCTTGATAAATTAAAGCATATAGCACAATTACTTAGAATGTGGCACTAACCATAAGCAGTTTCCAAGCTAATTTTAGTCACCCATAAATTCCACAGCTAGAGCAAAGCTCAGGTTCATTCTGCAAGAACACTTAGTCTGTAAAATGCAGAAATTAGACCAGATACTGCATAAATCAACAGAGTTCTCTGAGCTAAATGAAAATAGAAGAGCTTACCCCAGCTGGGAATGTGGCTTAGCAACCTCAAGAATTTTTAACGTGAACAAAACCAAACAAAGAAATTAAAAATAGAAACTATAAACAATAATAACCAAACTACCCCAAATCCCAGGGAGCTGAAATAATAAAATACTGCGATATCTGAGCCAGAGGACAGTTGTGTCCCTCAAACAATTTTATAAATCTTTTATCTAGGAGGCAGTGGTTTCATTGACCAGGAGTATTAGTTCTGTATACTGAAAAAGACATCTGAAATATTATAAGTGAAAGGAATGGGGTAGTTTTTTCCTTAGGGATATAAATGTATTTTCACCAACAGCAAAATGTAATAAAAAGGAGCAAATGTGTGGGGAAGGGTGGAATGACAGTGGTAAAATGAATCAGCACAAATTAATCAGAAATAAGAGAACTCCTTAGGAACTGCAGTTGAAACATCAAAAAGCCATCAGACCAGGAGATACCAGGGGATGAACATGAGCAGTGCAGGACCAAGAATTGTGACTGAAGAAAATTTTAGCCACTGTGGCTTGCCCAGACTAGAAAAACAAACAAACAAAACCAGGAAAAGCTAAGAATATCAACTATATCCTTTCTTAATAAAGACTTTTATGATACCAGAAGTGAATGTGGATCATTGTGCATAAACCAGCATCGCAGTGTTGAGGAGTTTGGAAGCTGCAGAGTGGAAATGCAGTCAGAGCCTGAGAAAAGAGGCCATGGAGTGCCAACCCTTGCATAAAAATCAGCTTCCTTAGCAGCAGGCAAAGTTTCATTTAATCTGATGAGCAACATCTGTAAGCAGTCAGAGAGCAATCTACTGTCCTTAGTGTTTACACAACAGGTGAGGAAATAGTTTACTAAAACTGTCAGTGCACAGGTGTGGGATTTCACACTCAGGTAATGTAAGGAGGAAAAAAAAAAAAAACAACATGGATTGAAGTAAGGCATAGAGGAGGCAGAAAGGGAAAGTGTTCCAGGGAGTTCTCTGGTGGTAGCTCATGAACATTGCATAAAAACTTTATTTTTTAACTTGGTGTTAAAGAATAGCACCTGCAAAGTCCTGGGGATACTTGCAGTCACTTTGTTTATTTTCCATTAGCAGAACATGAGGGGTTTTATAGCCTCTTAAAGGGCAGCTCAGATATATTGTGCAAAAGCATATCTCAGGGAGAAATACAATGTTAAATCAATTTGTGTATTTCTCTGCATTCATCGCCTCTCAGAAATAAACTCTGCTGAAAAAAAATAAAAATAAAGGCTGTGATTCAGCTGAAATTAAACTGTTAAGACTCCCCCACAAACGTTGAGGTGTTCCAAGCAGCACAATTACCTCACCCTCTCCATCCCTGCCACATCCTCATAATGCAGTGGCTTGCAGAATAAAAGATGAGTAGAAGTCCTGATCTCTTAAACTCTTCTCTCTGCATGTCTGTGCCATTTATTTGTCCTTAACCCACGAGAGCTCTCCCCTGCAGACACGGCTCCTCTGATCTGACATGCTAAACTACCTGGCATAAATAGTCCTCCACTGCTTTAAGGTGTCACCTGCCTCAGAATTTTCCATATATTCTGACATTTACTGTTGGCTATAAGGGCAAGCTGTTCAGGCAGGTGAAAAATGGGTCTGTAAATGTGCTTATAAATCCTTTATGCTAAAAAAAAAATTAAAAAAAAAAACAAATAAGAAAAGCCAAGTGTATGACTATGGTAATAAACAGGCCTGAAGGATCGTGAAAATAAAGCAAATGTAAGTGGAAAATTATTTATTTGACCATGAATACACACTGCAGCATGTAACAACAACAAAAAAAAAAAGTTAAATACGCAACTGTGAGGCTGAAATAAAAAATAAGTTGTATTGAGGATGCATCCACTGGGTTACTGTGCAGAACAGTGTCAGAACCAACAGAAAGAAAAGGAAAAATAAAATAATCTCAAAGTAAACCAGCTCGTCTGAAAAAAAAAGCACACAGCTTTACAAAAAAAATTGCCAAAGACATGAAAAGCAGAGATGCCTGGAAAGATCATCTCTGATGGATCTGGTCATGCAATAGACCTGGAAGAACAAAACATTATGTGAGAACACAAGATTGCCAAGCTTGCAGAAAACATCATACAGCTCAACACATCACAGATTAAAGCAAATAATTAAACAAATAAGGAAA
This sequence comes from Lichenostomus cassidix, assembly GCF_008360975.1. Lineage (NCBI taxonomy): Eukaryota > Metazoa > Chordata > Aves > Passeriformes > Meliphagidae > Lichenostomus > Lichenostomus cassidix. The sequence continues at coordinate 2,612,258 of NC_139511.1, forward strand.
ACAAACAAACAGAGCCCAGACAGCAGGCTAAAGCCTTTTATTTTAGTGGGAAAGGCTAAATTAAGGATGAGGAATGACATAAATGGAAAAGGTCTTGAGTCCTTGGCACTTGACATTTGATATCACATTTATTAAAAGGAAAGGTCTATGGGTTTTTCTGTTGCCAAGAGGCTCACCTGTCCAGCCTCATCAAACACTGAGGAAGGTTTGGATTAATTTCCCATCATTCCCAAAAATGACACAGCCTCGCTACAGGCAAATGACTTCTGTCAGCAATCAGGCTAAGGAAATGCTCTGGGGAAGGAGTATGTAGCTGGTAAAACACAAACCAGATCCTCAGTTATTAAGCAAAAGGAATGAATATGAGAAAAAAGCCTGACTATTCACCAAAATGAAGGCCAGTAATTAGATAGGAAAAAAAATAAACCAACTTGTAAGTTTAATCAAGTATTTCAACTACAGTTGTCCACAATAAATATTAAATTTAATTATGTTATTTTCAATTCTCCTATTTATTACTTGAAAAACAACTTTAGGTGATGCAGAAATGGTACTTCTCACTGCAGATTACAAAGATATTGTGCCAGTTAGAGGATAAATGCCTAGCTACAAAGGCTAAGGATGATCTCTGTTCAGGACACATTTTAAAAGGCAGAAATTTACAGGAATTATAATAATGTGTCAATTTTCTGAATTTGTTTGTTCTACTTGTAAGCAAGGTGGTGTTGTGGTCTTATTAGCAACAGGCTAACGTTTCGTCACAATCCACTGGATTCTAAAACATCAATAAGTTGATGTTTGGAAATCTTGTGTCCACCCTTATTTTTCCTGTTTCCCTTCCAGTGACATGGAGAAGGAAATATTGCTAAAGGCAACCTTCTCAAAGAAAATGGAAGGAGGCAGCAGCACAGCTGCACCAACAGGGTGTGGAGACAGCACACTGAATAATTTACCTGTTTTAAGGAGCCTGAATGGCTCCACCAGGTATGAAAACCTGAGCCTGGAGAGCAGCAGAGCTCCCAAGAGGCTCTCAACCATTTCCACGTGTTCTGCAGTGGATTTGTGAATAATTGAAGGTAGCAACTGCATGGTTCAGCTCTTAGCCTTCACGTTGGCTGGACTGACATAATGAAACATCCCTCTGGAGAGACTTGAGGGAGTCAGGAAAGCACACTGCTCCCCACGCCTGCTTGCAGTTTTTCTATCTCAAGGGCTCTGCACAGGTGATTTACAGTACATTATGCACACATTGTGCCAGGGCTGTGAGACTCCAAACGATATTATGCTTCATAAGCTGCACTGCAACAAGCAATCAAAGATGTTAAGTCATCCATTTTAGAGCAGATTTATAGAGAAATAGTCAAGTCCTGGAATTAAGCTCCTTGCTCTACAGTTTGAGGACGAGACGAGCAAATGCAGAAAATGTGCATGAATAATGTAGAATAATGGGCAGAACGTAGTTATGGACATTTCAAAGACTGGCATGGGATTGTTTGTCAGGGATGTGGGGAATAAAGTCATGTTGGGAGAGGTTTATTCCAGCACTGCTGCAGTGGGGCCAGGGAGGATTGTCCAAGGGGACATGGGGAGGCAGCTTGAGCTTTTCCATTCCCACTGATAAAGTGACATGGAAAATTTTCCAGGTCTTGCTCACCTGCTCAGCAGGAGCAGAGGTTGATGCTGCAGAAATCTTACCCATCTTACATCAGGAACATCTCCTTTTTGTGTGGATTAACTTCACCCACTGACCCTGCAGTGTGTTTTACCAAAAAACACACACAGACTGTAGAGAGGACAATTCCAGCCTGACCATCTGGATCAGCTCCAGTGTAGCCAAAGAAACACTGAGAAATAAATCAGATTCTGTGATTGAACCATTTTAGCACTACCAATGACAGCTACCAGTTTTAAAAAGTTAATTTCCTAAGGCAGCTTCTGATGGGGAAAATGAGGAATCAGAGTTCAGGAATCAGAGTTGACACAATGAAATAAAATAATTGATCTAAGGCAAGGAGCAGCCAGCTGTTACTGGAGCTTAAAATTTAAACCCTGGACTTATTTGGACAGGCTTTAATAAGCAGACACCCTGAAAGCAATCCAGGTGCCCAACGTGGGTGTTTGGAGTCTCTGTAGATGTCCCAGATGCAAAACTTTGTGCAGGGGGAACAGATAATTCCTGCAACCTCAGGGTTGCACCACACTACCTAAAATAGCTCTTCATACCTGTGTTTAAACACCAAAATCCTGCTCACAGCTATGCAAACAGCACTGGGAGAATAATCCCTACATAAAATCTTTCTCAATAAGTTATTTCAGTCTTTCTTTCTTTTCTTTTTAATTTTTTTTTTACTTTGCAGTGAACTTGAATGAGAGAAGAGACCAAAATGCAAGATGAACTATAATCAGATAACTTGGCACACTGTGTTTAAATAATAACTGATAAATTGGCATTAAAAAAGAAAACACTCAGCTCATTTAATTTTATTCTTGAGGTTATTGAACTCTTCAGAGTCACTGGGTATTTTAATGTAGGTTTGCAGCAATTGCAAATCTCAATTCATATATATTTTCAATTGTCACATTTTTTCCATAATTCACCTGTTTCACATTCCTGAAAATGACATTAGTTTGAAATGTTTTTTGTCCAAGAAACCCAGATTTGTGATGATAACCTGTACATACTGATGTCGTGGAATCATGGCATTACTTGGATTGGAACAGATCTTAAAACTCATCTTTTTACACACCCTGCCATGGGCAGGGACTCCTTCCACTAGACCAGGCTGCTCCAAGCCCTGTCCAAAATAATAAATTTATCTGTGCCTACATGTATGTGTGTGCATATTTATGCAATATACATATGACAATATGCACAAATTTTTCCTCATCATATGTTATTAATTTTTCATATTGTATATATATGTAGCCTTACATGTGTGGGTTTGAAGGTCGCTTAAGCCCACGAGAAATGAAATTTATTTACAAATCTGATGGCATTTTATTCCCTCAATGTGTGTCTGAATGGACACTGCTGTCTGCTTTGGTGGCACCACCCAATTTCCTGTGCCACAGGGCATCCTTCAGAGCTCACATCTTCACGTTCCCATTATCTTTAAGACCTCTGCCAACAACACTCTGAAACTGTAGTTGCAAAGTTTGCATCAGTCCTGGCACTGTAATTATATATAAGCTAAATTCTGGATGCAGAGTTACTAGCAGAAAACTGGAATTTGTATCAGAGGGGAGGTCTGCCTGGAGGTGTAGGATTTTGTAAGAATTATCCTGATCTTGTCATTTCCCTTTCCAGCTGTAAAGGAACACAAAAACAGGGAAAGCAGCCTGAGCCAGTGACAAGTTGGTTCTCAGCAGCAGAATTTGTGTTGGCTGCTCTGCTTCAGGTTCTGAGTTAAATTCATTGCTCCAGGCAATGTTTAATCTGACCTCCTTGCTTCCTAAACCCAAATCTTGCTGCTTTAACAAGTGCCACTCCAATTTGCATCACTGTGGCCCCCAAATCATTCTCTCTCAGAAATCATGAGCACAAGAGGTTCACACCGAGCCTTCTTTGGAAGTTAAAGGTCTTTAATATAAATGAAATTACAGTAGCATAGTTTTAGAGAACCTCAGAGTGAATATCAGTCAGATGTGTAATTTATATATTCATGTTCATGATTTAGTTTTTCTTTCTTCCACTGCTTATTTCTGCCCATGAGTTTTGTTTATTTCTTTCTCCACCATGCAAATGGAAAGCACTCAGAGCACAAGTGACATTGATTTTCCTAAAGGAATTTGGACTAAGTTCCTATGAGAGAAGACAGGGAAAGAGGAAACCAGAAAAATAATTCAGATTTATGTTTAGAGGTGCTTAGGGGAAAGTGCAAACAGTTCTAGTGATATTCACTGGTCTTGTTTTATCTTCTTCCTTTCCTCACTTTCCTTGATATTTTGTACACAAGCTTTATTTTGACACCAATATATTCTGATAAGTTGGGGTTTTTTTAAAGTCATAAACACTGAAGGACTGTCATTCATTTCTTGCTCCAAAGTGTCTCAAGGAATTGCTGTGTGATAGGTAACAAGCCACCTGAGCATAGCACATCTGTTCTCCCTTTAAGCTGTGGATTCAATGGAATGTGATGGATTTGTTTTTTGCCTTTGCCAAAATGTAAGAAAGTTACCCCAAGAGTGCTCCTTAAGGTTCACATGGCAGCATATTTGCTTTGTCCAAAGATCACACACTTAATTTATTTTTGGCTTTGTAAATTCACATCACATTATCTCTGCCCTGCTCCTCACAGCATTCCAATCACATTACTCTTTCAACCTCCAGCACAACTTTGCTTTTAATTTTTCCTCTGCATTGCCCATTCCTGGTCATCAACATCTGAAAGTTGCTTCTCATTTACAATAAAAACTTTAATTTGGTTTCTTATTTCACCTCTGACATTCCCAGGGCCCATCTCTGTCTGGCATCACATGCTTTCTTGGAAATATTTCTTCAAGGTTTATTGCAGCAGCTTAATGTGCTTGAAGTGTTCACATCCAGGCAGCAACTTATGCAGTCGTTTTAATTTGGTCTTTTTTCATGAAGACTTTCATTTATATTTAAGTTTTCTCAATTTCATGATATAGTTTAATATTAATAATTACTTCATGGCATATATTGCCACCTGTGTTCTGCTTTCTGCTCAGGACCACACCAAATGGAAATACGATGAGAAAAACAATTTATTAAGTCAAAGATTAAAAAGAAACAAAAAATAATTAAAATGTTTATCATCTTCTTTTAGACCCATATTTTTAAGGATGCTTCAGTCTGCATTCAACAGCAGGGCTCACCATTATGACTTCAGTTCTCTAAGAGGTTCAACACTTTCCACTTAAGTTAATATCAATGGAAAATTTGTGAACTTAATACCCCCAGTGAGGACACTTAGCATCACAGAGGAATCAGCTAATTAGCAGTGAATCATGGGATAAAGAGTTAAGTGACAAAAGTTCCCACAGAGGTAAAGGCTTCAGTGAACATTTGGTTTTCTTAGTGTAGGCCTTCTGGATGTATTCAACTCCCTCTGCAAATACTTAAATCATAAAAATGCAAATGAAAATTGAAATTGAAGCACTTAACAAAGGAGAAAAAAAATCAACAGGATTTAGTCACTGAATTCAGTAGAACATCATACAGCTTGAAGTGGAATTATCCAGCAAAAAACATTTTATCTTTATATAATGCATTTTATTTTTATAAAATAAATTATATACTTCCACTATTTTGCACTCCAACATGATTTGAATGGGTAATAAGTAAAACCTTTCCATGGGTAAATTCTGGACCTTTGGGATAAAAGTAGGAGTGGCTTACTCTTTCCACTGAGTTTAATCCCTTTTTTCTGTGTAGAACAAGTCTTTGACTAGCATTTTTATGTATTTTAAGAAAATTCCGAGGACATAGGTTTGCAATTCTGTAACTCTTGCAAATTCTGCAATTTGCAGGAATCTTTCTTCTTTAAATACCTCCCCTCTTTCACAGAATAATGCTAAAATACATGTTGAACTGCAGCACAGTCCCTGTTATTCTCCCTTTCACCTTAAGAAAATCGAATTATTATCATGTGATAGAGTCTTGATGTGAATTGAGAAAGATACACCTAAATCAAGCTGATTGACTGAGACCAGAGCATATTTCTGAGATATGTGAGTTCTTTTTCCTGAGACAGTTTCCAACTGCACTTCTTGTGCAGTTTATAATTATTTTCTTCTTTATCTTTCACTTAAATTTTTACATAATTTGACAGTTAAATTAGACTGCTGGATGAAACAGAGTGAACAACTTTCCAAAACTGACATTTTACATCATTACAAGCAATGGATTCATTAATGTCCTTTTCTTTAGGACATTCTCACTATTTGAAATATTTTCACTCAGATCCAACACCATGTCTCAAGTTTCAGATTTACAGTAACAGATAAATACCAAGGGGAGGGATTTCCCTTCCTAGGTGGCTTAGCAAGTTAAGTTTTAAAAGTTTCCTTTTGAAAGGTAATTATTGTGTGGATTTATACAGTGGAGCATCAATGAGTACAAAATCCACTTCTTCCAGTGGATTGAGGTCTGATAGTGCAGGAAGTGTGGAATTCCATGATAATTACTCTGCAAATAACAGCAAGAATACTCTGGAAAAGGAGTTGCCTATCATGTGGGAAATTTTCTCCTGCTGCCTAAAAGAAAGGAGGCACAACCAGGTTTCTTTGGCCAAATTTCAGAGCTGGAGAGGCCAAAAGGACCCAGGAGTTTGTTGTGTCCTAAACTCTTCTCCCATCCATTTGCACGAGTCCATGACCTGCCAGATGCAGTGCTCCAGTTGATTCCAATATAAACACTGTTAATGTACTGTGAAATGATTCTCCTGAAGCAGCACAAACATTTAGTCTTTTCATTAGACTAGTGAGTTTTAAATTACCATGCCTAAAGTGCAATATCAGACCGCATTAAAAAATTAGGTGAACCTGATCCTATAAAACTGATTAAAAGGTTGACCTCGAAAGTCCTTGACTTCTTGTAACTAATACATATTAGGCCAAGAAGATGTTTCTAGTTCAGAAGCCCAGCTTCTAGTCCAGGATTATTATTTTTTATATATATATCCATCTTAATATGGATAATGCTGTAAATCATTCCCTCTATAATTGTCAAAGACTCTTTGACTGCAATGTCATTTGCATTCCTGACACTCAATCATCAATTTTGTCAGATATCTTATTGTCACAAACTCTATTTTATTTGAATTGATGGAAAGATTTCCAAGATTCCTAAAAAACTTTAATGTACCTGATTTGCAATATGTCATGTTGTTAAACCTTAAAAACATGTAATTTCAGTGATCATTAGAAGTAATGGAAAAAAATAAGGGTGGGGAGGAAGTTTTTCCTGAACTTTCTGTCTGTTGCCAGGGCAACCACATATTCAACATCTCTATAGATTATGCACAGTGTTGTTGCCTCATTTTAAGTATTATGCACCCAGGAAATAACAGGTTAAAATTCATAAAGGAACATAGAAGGTCTGAATCTAAATTTTCACTTCATTTATTTTTGAATAGAAATAATCTTCTTTGTATGGGTGGGGAGGTTGGTTTGTTTGCTTGTTTCTTTTTTGCTTTTATTCTTTTTTTTTTTTGTTTCCTAAAATGTGATGAAAATAAATCAAAAATTTGTTTGCAAGGCAGAGAAGATTTGAATTCTAAATCCAAAGAGAATTATGACCAGATGGGACACAACTTTAGCTGTGTGATATCCGTGGAATGCCCATTTCTTGGGATGGGAGTGTCTTGGAAAGCCAAAGATAGGTCATTGTAACCCCATGAGGTAATGGGGCTGCTGGTGCTGGAGCACTGCTGAGGAGTTAATGCTCTGTGAGGAATATGATCACTTTAATTTAGTAGGATGTGTGCCTGCTTCTAGGAAAGGACAAATCTATTGCATTTTTATTACCATTTTACACCATCCAACACCATCAAGGACAGAAAAGTTACTAGGCCTAAGCACTGTGGAAATTGAAAAAGAAGGAAGAGCAAATGCTTGGATGCAAATTTTCAAGCTGCAGAAAGACAGATTTTGAACATCACATTTCACAAGTTCCAGAGAAAGAAGCAAGTTAAATAACTGTAGGAATACAATTACTTGCTTTATGAAATAAAGAACAAAAAATCATAAAAGCCTCTGTCTTTTAGTGGCCACTTGGGTGGTGATATGAAATATAGCTGTGATACCTTGGGAGTACAGAACAGAGTAAAGAAGTTATTTGTGAAAATTAAGCTAATGTGTCACCTGGAAGGAAAAGCTGTTATTAACCACAATAGGGTGCTATCAATCACTCAGGATAAATTTCAAGTGCTCACACTGATTTCTCTCCTCTCACAGCACAGAACTTTCTGAGAGCCACAGCTCATTTCGGTGCCAATTAGATCCCTGCTGTCCCAAAAAACTGGAAAACCAGAAGTTGTCCCCAAATTAAGAGTGATGAAGAGAGGGGTGGATTTGGATTGCTTCAAAATGTGGATCTCTCTGATGTCAGGGAGCCTCCTATAAATCATGGATTACAGTGAGGAGCACAGATAAGGCAAATGATGGGATTGATGGTTATATAGGACAAATGTAATTTATGGCACTGCGTCTTACAGAAAGGCTCCACAAAAAGAGCTGATATGAGAGGTGACAAAAAGACATCAGATTTTTCATCTAAATATGTAAAAAGGAGTCTTTCATTAAGCTGCCATGACAACCCCATTGGGCAGTGTCTGTATGAAAGAGGAAAGAATTCTATGATTAATGAGGGAACTTTCTGGCAGCATTAACAGATAGCAGCAGAATACAGTCCACATAGCAGGAAGACCTATTAATTGCCTCCTTTTGTCTCATCTGTCTACAAAATCCATATTTACACTCTAAGAATTAATCTTGGCTAGGATGTAGAAACATGCTTAGAAACATAAATTATATGTGAAATACTTTCAAGTGTCACGGGTTTAGGTATTTTTAGAAGCAGATTGGATGTGTATTTAGAATATCTTTTCTATTTTAGCTGTTCTAGTGATAGCAAGAGAAAGCTTAGCTTTGGATTTGGGGTTTTCTATCTGATACTTTGTTAAATGTTGCTGGTTTACTAATATTAGCTTTACAATATACTTATTAAAAAATTATTTCAATGTGTAAGATAGGATCTATATTTATAGTGCACTGTAATTTTGTATACTCTGCATTCCTACATGAGGTTCTAGGAATGAAAATTTCCCATTTTCTTGCTTGTTTTCATTTTAGTTTGTATCACGGAGCAGAAGACAACTCTATTAAAGGCTTTTAGTGCTTGCAACTGAATTGATCCAAAATATAGAGAGACAAGGCAGTATACTAAAACAGGTAATGGGGACAGCATCAATATGAATAGACAAGTTCCCTAGCAAAACAATGGAAAATTTCCCCCTGGCCACCAGTTCTCATTCAAACTGAGCTTAATCTTTAACTCCCAGTTCTTGGATTTTCAATTTTTCGCATTGCAAAGAAAAAAAATATCTCTTTTCCTGTCATGATGGCACATGATAAAACTGGGAAATGTGGTGGTGAGATGCCTGCTGATCCCTCTTGTTCTACCAGGGAATCTGTGGTTAAAAAGCATGACTGACACTCTCACCTTCCTTTAAAATTTTCACTTCATTTTTTATGATGGTGATAACAAAAAAAAAAAAAAAAAAAAAAAAAAAAGAAAAAAAAAGCCCTACAGGCTCAGTTTAAAGCAGTGCATTGAAAATCCTGATTATTTTTCGTGATTGTGAGCATGGTTAAGTTTGAGACAGACATTTCCTCCTTCCATCACACAGAGGAACTGCAGAGTAGAGCTCAGGGAGCTGGGGAAATACTTCCCTCAAACCCTGAGTAGCAGCAGGAGACCTGTGAGTTTCAGGTCTGCTGAAAAAAGTAGTAAATAATGGACTTGGATAAATGCCCTCCTACCCAGACTGACAGAATGTAATAAGTAACCACAGGTTATGGGATGAAAAAAGGAAAAAAAGAAATCACAAAGGCAGTCAGCCACTAAACTATTCCTGCCTTTGAAAATTTGAACTTACATGTCTCAGGTCCAACAGCATCACAGCATACTGACTGAACAACAGATCTTTTTTTTTCCCTGCATGAAATGAATGAAGTGAAATGATAAATGATAAAACTGGACCTTCAAACCCTAAGCATATGATAAGAGAATTTCAGGGGGCAATTATTTCATAGCCAATGCATCCAATTAGAAATTTTAATAAAAGAAGCTCATAACTGCCTTTTAACATAAACTTTCCTGAATTATTCACTCAGCACCTTAAGTCAGAATTTTAGAAACCATTTACAGCAGACCAGACAAAGCTACACAGAAGCAAGCACTCAGCCCACGCAGCAACATGTTTGATTTTTGTACATATTCATGATTCACTAAATGATTTATGTAACCAATCATTTCCAAAAATTTATTGCACATTCTAACTGATAAATTTCATCGCTTGACTGTTCTGTGTACACCAAATGGTCCCTAAATTAATTCAGTTTTCTTTGAACACATACTGATTATTCTTCACATTTATCGAGCTCTAATACTTGTAAAGCTGACAGAAAGTAAGTTATAAAATATTTGAGTAAAAATAGTCCTAGAAAAGCTGCCAAATAAATGCAGAAATTGATTGAGTATGGAACTGAGTCAGAGGCAGCAGCTCACTAGCACCTGAGTAATCAGTTACACCTACACAGAGGGAGTATATAATGCTGTCATCCACTTAGGATTTTGGATTCATTATGGATTTCCCTGAAGAAGTGAAAGCAGTGACTCATCCTACATAGGTGTGAATGCAAAAGAGGGAAAATTCATATGATTCAAAGATGGTTTTAAATTTAGAAACTCACAAGACAAAAAGTTTGCCAAGTTTGTGGTAATTCTGTCTTCACAAAAGCCACGGAAACACAGAATAAAAACTTTATTTCCAAAGGCAGGATATTCACACATACACACATTCCCACTGCAGCACAGGGGGGTATCAAGTGAGGCAGGACACAGGGAATGGCTGCAAACTGCCAGAGGGCAGGGATGGATGGATATTGGGAAGGAATTGTTCCCTGGCAGGGTGGGCAGGCCCTGGCACAGGGTGACAGAGAAGCTGTGGCTGCCCCTGGATCCCTGCAAGTGTCCAAGGCCAGGTTGGACACTGGGGCTTGGAGTATCCCAGTATCTCCCACTGGGACAGTGGGAGGTACTTTAATATAGATTTTCACCTCTTTTTAACCAAAACTCATACTTCCCACTTTTCTTAGAGGCTAATTTTACATTATATCAATTGTGAATAACACAACCGAAGGGGAAATGAAGGTTATGTTTTCCTGAGCAGACATCACATGCTTCTAAATATCACAAAAGTCAGCAACTTACAAAAATCTGCACTGCTATGAAGTGCAGAATATCTTCTCCTTTAGACCCAAACCTCTAAACTTGTAAGTACATGAACTTATGTTAGACAAGGATGGTTTGTTCTCCACCATCAGTGCCCCATTATTTCTATATTTTTCTTCCCTTCTCATGCAGTCATTATTCCACCATTCACTTCCAGGTGAGCATATTTTGCTGTATTCAACTCTACATAAGACTTCAGGGTTTTTACCTATTCCAATTCCTTGTACATTGCAGCTGAAGTAAATTTTAGGGGCAGAGAGAGTCGTGCTATCTTGATAAATCTCAAGTGAAGTCGTGGAAGCTTTAATGAAATTGGACTGGATTAATGAGCTGCCCAGTTGAAGGAGAGCATTGCAAGGCTTTGCAATGCTGTAACAGTGTCTGTAGCTAGCATTCAGCCACACAGTAATTAATGCAATTCTTCATCTAGACTTCAAATTTGTGTAGATTCACACCAGGATGTTGAAAAGGAGAAAGAAAACAAAGCCAAAAACCAACAACAGGAAAGCCCAACTCTTTTAAATTTAAACACACTGCTGTCAATCTCAAAAGAAGTTAGTTAATATTTGTATTCACAGACAACCCATTGTTCATGAGGCAAAGCAGAGCATCTGCTGCTCATCATTAGCAGGAGTTATCACTGTTAATTGGTTTTGCAATGTCACCTGACTGCTCTGGTTGTTGTTGCCAAATCATAACCACTAAAAAAATGTCTGTGAACATGACTGGACATAACAAATTAATCCACCCACTTGCATGCCTCTAAAAACACAGGAAAAAAATCCTCTGTGACTGGAGGAGGGCTTGGAACTTTTGCTGATCAGAGAGTAATGAAGTGCTCTTCCTGGAAGAGGTATCCAGAAAAGATATCCAGGCTTATCCAGTTAAAACCGTGAAGCCTGGCATCTGAAAGGGCACAGAACACCAAAGAAACTCTGCCAAAGCTGAAGGGAATAAGCATTTCACTAATCTTGTAGGCTACCCTGTACCCCATATGGCAATTCCCTTTTTGCAACTTTATGCTTTTGCTAGGTCGTACTCAGGAGGTCATTGACTATAATATCAGATTTTTTTTCAGTAAGATATCTATTGAATTTTTTTTTTATTTTTAGTCTATGTTCAACTCAAATCCATTCTCTATGGACCTTTAAATCTATCTCAGATTGATCAAAATATTAATTTAAAAGTGAATATTGCTCCTTTTAATTAATGAAAATATCACTGATTTTTACACACTTGATATATGCTTTCCTGTGGAATATAAGGCATTTATGGTTATTATAAATATGCATTTCTAATCACTTTTACATCATTTATATAACTGTATACTTCTACAGTCACAGAAACATAAATTCACATAATTATATGACTGTTTTTTCAAACATGAAGATATGTTTACAACTGAGACAAAAACCTTGGCATCATCAAAATATACATTGCCTATTTCCTTTCTTGCTGTGTGGGTCTTGAATGGTCTGACAGGAGTCAGCATTTCCAATATCTTCTCACCACACCCTTCCACTGAAAAAAAGAGCTTTTCTAAGCAGCATTTGTCAGGATTTTTGCCCTGCAGACTGATCACCTATTACCTCGTTACTTGTGCTAATTGTATGAGCCTCATTATTAGCTGGTCTTGTTAGCAAAAGCTTTATCCACATCAGAGGCTTGCTGTATTCATGAATTAGTTTTACACTCAAAATTGTACAATTCATACACACTCAGCTTGAAACCAGGCATAAAGTCAGTGAAATTGCATAATTATGGCAGGATAAATGTATCACAGAATCATCATAGAATAGTTTGGAAGGGACCTTAAAGCCCATCCAGTGCCACCCCTGCCCTGGCAGGGACACCTCCCACTGTCCCAGGCTGCTCCAAGCCCCAGTGTCCAACCTGGCCTTGGACACTGCCAGGGATCCAGGGGCAGCCACAGCTTCTCTGTCACCCTGTGCCAGGGCCTGCCCACCCTGCCAGGGAACAATTCCTTCCCAATATCCATCCATCCCTGCCCTCTGGCAGTTTGCAGCCATTCCCTGTGTCCTGTCCCTCCATCCCCTGTCAATAGTCTCTCTCCATGTTTCCTGCATAAATGCATAATTAATACCTAAGGGTGAATGGGCAAAGGGAGAGGTGGTGTAGTCATTCAAAGCAAGTGCTAAATTCTGCATCAATAAGGTATGCAGAGCAAGTGGGGAAATCGGGTGTTGAAGGCAGAAAAAATCCTGGTCTTCAATTTAAGATTAATTGTTCTGGGAGCAGAACTATTCCCTTTTATTCTGGGAAGGAGGCAGAGAGGGAGGAAAGTGGAGAGAAGGGCAGGAGGTCACTCACTCTACTCCAGGCTGCATCACACAAAGTTTGGCCACTAAAACCATCTTTTGGCCACTAAAACCATCTTTTGGCCACCTTCACCACCAGCACTCCCCATATGCATCAACCCTATGCCATTGTGTACATTAAAAAAAAAAAAAAAAGTTTATTTTAGCTTCTTAAAAGTCATTTGTTTGCATAAGCAATGAGAATTCCTGACAATGATTTAGAGCCAACCATTGCACGTCATTAATGAATGTCAACCCTGCAGAATGCTGCTTTGAGGTTTGAAACAGAGCTGATTTGTTAGTCTTCCCAATGCTTCCATCACTGTGATAATTTCCCAGATCTATATATTACTCTGTATTAATTGTATACATATTTTATACATATTTGTACATGCAATGTAAATGTGCAAGTGCATATAAATGGAAATAAAGCATAAATATTTTTACGATACAACAAAACAGTGATGAAAGGATGTCAAAACTTCAGCCTTTTTAGTTGTTGACTATCAGACCTCTTCTTCCTCCTGCTACTCAAGTCCTCTGAGGATGACATCTTGTCACTTCTTATGTCCTCTTCTGGTTGTATCTCATCCTCTGATGAGGCTTTTCTGATTTTGCCCTTCCAACTGTAGTTCGCACATCCACTGAATTTTCACTTAATGTCAGATTGACCAGGCATAAAGTCAGCCCATGCTCTGTGATGTTGCTACATGTCCAGACCTTCAGCAAAACAGTAACGGATTTAAACATTTAAAAATATTTATATTAAAAAAAAAAAAAATCTGTGTTTATACTGTTAACATAAGTGGTGTGACAGATTTCATTCTCACCAGCTGACCTCAGTCTACTCAAATATTTTTATAAACTTTTTAAATTATATGTGAAGTTAGATGTGATGTTTTGGTTTGGTTTGATTTTTCTTTTTAACTGGATTATATCTACACTCATTTTACATTTTCTTCTAACTTCAGGGATGTGATCCTTGTTTTTTTTTTCCCTTAATTCAATGAGTTGGTATGTGTGTGGGCAACCCACATACAGGTGAGAGAACAAAGGTAATAAATAAATTACCACCTCATTTCTTTACAGAACCTTTCTTACAAGTTTTTCTGGTAGGAGGTTAACTATAGTTACCAACTTCCTTGAATGATATGCAGAATGCTTGAATAATATATCATTTATTCTGTAGCCAAAAAACATTATCCCAACTTTCAGCAGGTTTTTTCCCCTTTTTTCAGATCTGCATGCTTTTTTTGTTTCTTAAAGTTAGCATGAAGTGAAATAAGTTTATCAAGGAAATTTGTGATTCATACAGAGGAGGAATATTCCTGTCTGATGTAAATTGGAGAAACTATAATGACGTGACAGACCGATACCTCAAAGCAGATATGCCATTTGACAACTTGATACATATTTTGCTTATACTCATCCTTGTGTCTTGATCAATAGTAATATCTAGTTTACCCAGGTTATAAATAAATATTCTGATTTATGTTGCAAATTTTCCCACTTTACTGGAGCTCCAAGCTGCAAAAAAAAAAGTAAAGAAAGGAAACCCCATTTTTCTGACTTTTCAAACAGAGAAAAAAATGGCAATAAAATGGTTATAAATATTCATCTGGTTTTCCACCACTATAAAACCTCAGCTTTGGAGCTGAAGTGTTTCCTCAGTGCAAAGGTCTTGCATTTTCCTATTGCCTACACTATTGCCTTAATTTTTATGATTCTCCTCTCACGTCCACAGCAGCATTTGACATCTCTGTCAGTCAGCTCTCAGGAAAAACATTTGCAGGAGGCCATGAGCAGAAAGGGTCTCCTCCTGTAGCCTTGCAAAAGAAACTGCAATTTGTGGAGACTAGAGTTGGTTTGGTCTGCAACAGAACACCCCTAATTTTCAGATTCTAGTCACACATTAAAAATTTGTCCTATAAAGGTCATTTCACCTCCCCATGGGCAAAGTCTGAGATTTATGTAATTTCACTCTTAAGGGAGAGAAATGAGGGGTTCTCAAAAGATTCAGACATCTAGATCAGATACAGCTGACTCAAAATATCTGTTTTCTTCCAAAATACTCTTTAAGAATAGCAGATTATAATGTTCTCACCCAAAGTTCTAGTCTTCTTTAAATTAAACAGTTTATGAAGCAACAAAATCTGTCTGCCCAAATTATATGTCTGTGATTCTAGTTTTGATCAGATTAACAATGAAAGGATGCTTAAAATATCTAATCATTTTTAAGAGACCTTATCCACCCTTGTAAAATATTTGTCTTCAGTTCATATGAATTTTGGAAGAAGGTAACATCTGGATTTGATTTGAAATTGTTCATATATGAAAGTTAAAAAAATGGTTGCATTGATCAAGAGGGACAGTAAGTGTACAGTGATAGATAAATCACATTCATCCTGAAGCCAGACTTAATTTTATCAAACAAATCTTGAAGGAGAAGATACTCCACAAAGATATCTGTTACAACCAGGACTTCAAAAACACGCTTGTAAAAACCATTTATATTCTCAGTAACGTCAAGCTGTGTATGAGAATTCATTAACAAAAGGCAAAGTGACAAACTCTAATTAGTGTGCTTTTTAAAAGTGGATATAAATATTACATGGGTGGTTTTTATAAACACATAGGGGAAATTACAGTGATAAGCCAACAGTGGTTTTCCAGCACTTTGGGACAGCCTGTCCTGCAGCACCAGCAAACTTCTGCTCACCGATAAGGACTGCTACACAGCAATTTCATTACCCACTCATTGAACCAGAATGCCCTGTTTGTCCTTGGAGGGTCATTAGAGATGTTTGTAATTTAGCAGAACATTCCTAAACCCATTAATCCAGGGTCCACTTCCAAAGCATGATTTGATCAAAGGCATTAAGTGGTTGTTTTCCTTGTTTCAATCTCCAATACGAAATAAAATAAAAATTACAAAAAGAACCAAACAAGCAAATAAAAAAATGCTCAGAACATTTCAAAGGCTGTTTATTTTGACATCTTGCACAAGGAAATATGATGTCCTTTTCCATTTTTGCGTGTTCTGAGGTTTTATTTTGCTGTCAATAAAGCATGCATTAAATATAACCAGCTTTATCTTAAAGCATGGTGCCGCAGTCTCACATGAAAAATGTTGGTTAGCATTTGAAAGCCTGAAAAGAATAATTTCCAGAGAGTAACTGTAAATAAGTCAGGAAACTTTTATGCTGTTTTGATGTGTTAGCTGAACTCACTCTTCCACGCCACAGCCTGGTCCCTTACAGCCCTGCAGACTCTTCTGCTGAAGCAGGGACTACACCTCCAGCAGAATGCATACAAAGCAGCTAGAATAATTATTGTCAGATTCCTCCTAAAGAATGTAATTTCAGCTCCTGAGACATCATAAAAATGGAATGGGTATTGATATAAACAAGGATTTTAAAGCTCAGCATCTCACAAGCATTAATATGATAATATAGGTGATAGCTGAAGTCACAATACAATATTTCATGCAGCACAATTTTTTTTCTCACATAAACACAAAACCACATGATGGAGAGATGAAGCTGTGGCCTGTTATTATTTAGTTTATTTTGTTCAGGTCTGTTTTAGTTTACCTTGCAAAAAAAGCACAAAGAATTAAAGTAGCCATTGGGTTATTCTGCACGCTTGAATATGGTTGCCTTTTTCTTCGAGGAAATTTGTGAGCAGGAAAAAAGAATATTTTTCAAAGAAGAATATTTGTATGGAACTGCTAGATTTTAATAACAATTTTAAAGCCTTTCTTTACTTCATTATGAGATTTACAGTGCAAGGTTAAAACTCCCACTCCCTTTTAACCAAGCACATTATCTCATTGTTTAATAAATGTAGTACTGAAATATAAAACAGAGCACACAGAACATGATCTACCAAAACTGAATGATCTGCACTAGTATGAGATGGGGGTTTTATCCAGAGAGGAAAGCACTTATTTTTAAAATATATTTTTCCTCTGGAAATTCTGCAGGATACTTTCACATAACAACACTCCTGGCCTGACCCCTCTGTGGCCACTGAGAAAGTTCCCAACACAGCAGAGGGGTCACTTCTTGGAGCAAAATCTCCCTCTGTTCTGCACCTGCAAGACGGAAGCCTCTCATTGCAAATTTAAACCTTCGATTACATTTCAGCAGCAGCCTGTCTCTTAATGGTTATAAATTTATGAGCCCCTGTTAATTTTTAAACAGGGAAAAAGCAAGAGTAGCAGCACATATTGCTTCAAATTCATGTTTTAACATCAGTTGCTTCATAAAAGTACATCAGAAAGGTTATGGAGGCAATACTTCCATAGTCAGCGTTCATTAAACAAGTGGCCTTGGCTTCTCTGAGGCTTGTACAGCTTGGCATGAATGTGTCACAAGGCTTTGCTGAGCACTGGGGAGAAGGAAAAAGAAGTCAGGGGCTTTTTGTCCAGCTCGTGCTGAAATAAAAATTGCCTCCTCAGCATTCCCAGAGTGAGTGGCTTTCCCTGAAGATTCTTATTTTGACATGGGCACTAAACCATGCAGCTGGATTGAACTCGGGTGAAGAAAATAAATAAAGAGAAGTTTAGTAATGCTGAAGAGCAAAGTTGCTGTGTTGTTGCTCTGGGAACATTGGTAAGTGGAAACATACCACCGAGGATTAATAGAATTTCTTATATCCCTACATATTTGAGAGAGGAGTGGATAAGTCATTCTCCTGAGGTGGAGTCAATTTCTGTACTTGCTGGAACATTCCTGCCTGGACTCTGTGGGAATTTCATCCTGCCAGACTTGCAGTGACAACTGCATGTCCTTGTTAACAACCTCACAGGAGGATGATCCATGTTGTGCTGCCCAAGGATTTCTGAATGCTGAGCTCTGAACTCAGACCTGACATTATTTTTCCACAGGAACAAGAGCCCCTGTAATTAATTTATGTAACTTGATGGAAATAACACCTATCCAAGCAATGAAAAGTATAAATATGTTCGTTGGTACTTGCACAGTAATATTAAATTTCAACCAGGCTGAGATTTTTTATTCTGTATGGTTTTCTTATTGACATTATTTAGTCAGAATTCACTTCTTTGTTAATACCTATGTCTATCAAGCCTGAATGCCTATCAAAACTGGTGCTCTGCTGGGCTACTTATAAATAGGGAAAATGTAATGTTCGGTTTCAAAATTATCTTGTTTGCTTGTTCAATAATGATATTTTAATATTTTTATCAGGCTCTTTAAAGTACTTTTCTCTCCCTTTAAAGAGAGCTGTGAAAGACACATTTGCCTGAACTGCAGGTGCTCAGTGCCACTGGCTATTTTTGACATACCTGTAAAATTCTGACTAAGAGCAACATATTTAAAGCTTTTATTAACAATCCTGCAGTACTTTCCAGAGCAGATTGAAACTAAAATATGTTTTGATATCTTATGAACTCATGAGCTACATGGAGACAGACAGACCGTGAATGACTGACACAGAGACCCCTGAAAGGAAGACGTAGATCAGTCAACAAGCATATTCCATCAGAAAACTACTTTTTACAGCTGAATTATCATGATGAAAATATTTGCCTGTAAATTCAAACTTCAGTGTAAAATTTTTCAGTGTAGGCCAGTAGGTTTTGGAGTCTAAAGATTGACTTATTTTTATAGAGTAGAATGATAGACAGATAAGGTATCTAAGTCTTGTGGCATTTCTTAGATGTAGATATAAATGAAAGACATATATGAGCACAAAAATATAAGCCCTGATGCTGAGCTTCTGGTATGTATGCTTAAAAATTTGGCCAAAGATTTCTTCAGCAAAAGGGTAATTGAAGTCTCTTATTAAGTGGTTTAACCTTGCACGGCTTTACAATGTGTCCTTCATCACATTTCCACTGAGTTTATGATTAATTGACCTCTCAAGCCATTAAACTATTCTGCCTTGTATTGTTAGCCTGATTGTAAATCAGCTCACTATTTGTCCTAATATTTTCCAGTGGTTTTAAACTTAATGTGGTTGGAAGGACATTGCTCTTCTTTTCAGGATCAAAATGCGCTTCTTAAAGAAGGTTTGCAGCAGTTTTGTGCTTAAAAAACACCCAGGCTGAGCGTTTTAAGATCATTTCCTTTAGCAGCCTGGTAGATAAATCTTCATAAATGAGCCCTTTGGCTGGGCTGGAGATATTAGCCCAAGTTCAGCAGCATGACTCACTCTGAGTGAACTCACCTCACTTTCCTCACCAGCAGAGGAAAGTGTGACTGTCTGACTGGAGCATGAGCAGGCACAGAAAACAGAAACCTGAAGTGTCCATTAGGCTTTTTTTCAAAGATACTGCTTCTACAGTTCAGCCTAATTTCTTAAGGGAAACACTCTTTCGAGCATCTATCATTTACACGCTTCCTTCCTCCTTTTTTCTATTTTTTTTTTTTTAGTTTTTGTTGCATAGTTTGCCCATTTAACAAACATCACAACACTTTGCAGACAAATTACCAGGAGCCTGTGGGCACTTGAGAAACACACAAGCCCCGTTTAGATCCAGCATGAAACAAGTTGTCAGAGAGGCAGCAGCAGTGCAGCATGCATGCCTTCTTGCCGGATGTTAACTTGATTTTTCACGTTGCCACCGCTTCTGGACCTCACCGTGTGCTTTTCCCTGATAAGGTTGCTCACTCCTTTCAGGAGTCCATTCTGCTGACCTTGCATTCAATTGGAGCAGAAAGACTGGTGCTGCCTGCAGCAGATTACTATGAGCTCTGATCATGTTGGTTTTGATTAAGGTGCTGAGGTTACTGGAATGTAATTTGTACCCCACAAGGTACCATAGCATGAACAGTGACAGCAATTAATCCTTTGCCTTCTGATAGCAGTGATAAAATAGCTGTTGCTGCTTCTAACAACTTCATTCATGCTCCAGAAAGGAAAATTTACCTGTCCCATAAGGGAAAAAAAATTACAATTTCTACCTGTCTGAAAGTTTTCAGTCTTTGAAGTCAATGGTTGTTCTTAGAAAGCTAATGTGGTGTTTTAAATAGTATTTCTGAGATACTTTTTTGTTTTAACAAGGAGCTTGGTTTCTCAAGAATACTATAAAATTGTGGGACATAAAATGTTTTTAAAACTTAATTAAAAAGGAGAAGAAAATACAGTCACTCCAGGGGACAAAAAGATTAATTTTGCAACGATTTCTCATGTAATTAAACATAATTTTTAAAAATCTATTGATTAGAACTGAAATAATAATAGAACCTAAACATGTGGTTTCTCTCCCAAGGGAGAGAAAGGTTAATCATCCTCTCCAATGAGACACCCTTTGCAATAGTATTTACATTTTTTATTTATAAATAATATTATTCATCTATTAACCTACATCTTTAAAGCATTGTAGCAATATTGGATAAAAACATGCAATCATTGCATTTTTCCCATGATGTCTGAAAAGAAACAACATATTAGGCTGTTCTCAGTATGAACTTACATATAAAATTGCTGTTTGCTTTTTTCTTCTTCTCATAAATAAAAATTGCTACCAAACCCTTGTGTTTCTTCACCACACCCAAGCACATCACCACTGGATGTGCTCAAAGCCACATCTTCAAAACTGGGACAAGGGAACACACAAAACCCTGTGCAGCCTCCAGCTACTCCAGCCTCCCTTTTCGTGGAAATAAATAAATAAAGCAGGTATTTGGGTCTCCTGGAATAACAGTGACAATGGCTGTCACAAACTCTCTCAGACCTTTACCAGCCTGAATCCAGACAGAGCTTAAGCTGCCAGCAAAGTTAATATGGATGTGCACAAGAGGGTTGTGGAAAGAGTCAGGAATTTAGAGAACTTTAAGTGCACTTTGAAGGGATAATATGGATGAGACACTGAAAACACTTCTCATGCATTTATGAATGTTTGTGGAAGGGATTTAGTCGATTAGTTTTATGGCGGTGGCTTCTAAAACAATAGCAACATCTGGCAGTGAATCAAGAGAAATAATGGAAACTGAGTGAATAAAGCACAGAATTTAAAGCAACACTTTACATGCCACAGACCACCATTTTTATTTCATCCAAGTGCAGTTGAGTACTGCAAAGAGGAATAAGACAACAGTCTGAAGAGGGCATACTGACATTTTGAACTATGAGTGGACCAACAGCTTTAAATTCACCTTGATTTTATGTTGTATTTTTATATGCGTTGTGGTATAAAGGATATTAAAGGCTGCCTCAATAATCAGATTCTGAGGGTAGTGGTTAAATGCTGCATTCTGCCTGGATGACTATAAGTGGAATACCTGAGGAGCATCATCATTGACCTTTGAAAGGTGATGGAATCTTTTGTTCCATCATGGATGCCAGGAGATGGCATAGGAAACTTCCTCCAGCCATGGAGCTTTTCAAGGTAGGAATGGAAAAAGCCTTGATCTCCAAGCTGGCCCTGGTTTGGAGGGGAGGTCAAACAGGAGAACTCTTGAGGTCCCTCTCAGCATGAATTCTGCAGTTCTCTAATTCTGTTCCATAGCTCCACAGCAAAGAACTTTCTCCAGAATATCGTGTGCCCTTTGTGAAGGTTTCTCTGCCCATAAGGAGACGTGATAGGAAGATACATTATGTGGAGGACCATTAAAAGCTGCTGGATAGCCCTTGCTTCATTTAGGAAGAGAGAGTGGTACATTCTTGTACAGGTGACCTTTATTATTTCCTGACTGGCCTGTTTTTGCCCAATGCACATTTTCAATGATAAAAAATGATGTCTTTACCTCTTGTAGGTTACAAAGTCATCAGCAACCCTTGTAAATAGATAATACATCTCCAGCTAAACAACCTTGTTATCCATCTACACCACTGCCTATAACTTTAAATAACTTAGGAGTAGAGCTAAATATACTTTCTTTATGGCCTTGAATTAATAGCTTAGATTCAGATAGTCCCCATCGCATGAGCAGGCATTGACGTATGGTTGACATCAGTGCCAAAAGTGATAAATTCAGCATCGAAACTGCAGAGTTAGGACCTTTGACTGGCTGATGCTGCAAATTCTTCTGTCCCAAAAGCATTATAGCCCAGCTTGGTATTACAAAGTCATTACACAGGCTGATGAATTAAAACCATTTTGAATTCCTTTCTTGATGCTTTGTAATTGAGTTAGCTAAGACATATTTCTATCAGGAATTTGAACAAAGATTACACCTTAGCAACTCAAATATTAAGGTATAGATGGATTTGATTATGGTCTTTAGCAGACAAAAATGTGTGCTATAATCCTATGCCTTGTGGGTTTTCAATTCTTTTCCCCTTTTCATTAAATCTTTTAAGTTTTTATGAAAGGCTTGATTAACAGTAGGTATATTTTGCCTTAACCCTCTGCTACCACTTTTTTTCCTTCAGTAATAGATTGCCTTGTCATTAATTATAATGTAAATTTATTATGGTAATTTAAGTTCTCTAGTTTTAATTTTCCTCTGTATCTTATGAAGGGTACACACAGAATAAGACTACACGCTGGAAAATAGTATATTAAAAAATAAAATTTGGATTAGACTTCCTTCAACAGACAAATTATAGTATTAGATTTTTTTCTGGTTTGATTATCTTCTTAGAAATATCACCCAGAATGAGTACAGGTAAGAGAAAGATGAATACAAAAGACTAAAGATGGAACTGGTTTTTCAGTGAGGGAGCACTTGGCATAAACTAGGAAAGACTTCATAAGTTAAGAAAGTGGTGCCCTTTTTAGTCTGACAGAGCTCGAACTCAGTGAATACACACCATTGTAATGAATAAACTGACTCCAGCAGGAACACTCTCTGTCCAAGTGCAAATTTTGTCAGGAACTCAATACATTCACTTCGACTGATTAACCCAGGAACAAGAACTCTAAGTCTAAACATCATTCTTCTTATCTCCTCTAAGGAAAGGGCATGCACAGCTGAGCACGGCAGCTTGTGCAACAGTGCCAGGAGTGGACCAGGCTATTTCAGAGATTACCATCTAAAAAACATCCCTTCCAGAGCTCACTTCTCAAAAAATCATGCACTGGATTTTGTGAAGGACTTTTAGAGACAGTCAGCTACCCACTCTATTGCTCATTCCATTGTCACGGAAGCCTTGAAAACACTTTATCATTTACAGTGCCCTGTTTTTTATTATCTTCTCTAAGTGCTCCTGTTGAAAATGTTTGAAAAGGCAGCTTTGTTCAGCACAAAACTTTGTGCTCTGTCAAAGTGAAAAATCCTTGAAAATGTTTCAGAAAACTGAATGCGGATTTCTAGAGAAGTCTGTACTCATATTTCAGAGCAAGTAAAATAAGCTGAACAGGACCAACTGAATTAAACAAAACCACAAAATACTCTAAATAAATATTTACTCTGCACTGTGGTTGACAGGACAATACAGATAGCTGTCACATGAGTGTTTTGTGTACTTGGAGAGCAATAATTTAAATTCAAGTACTTAATCTCTATGCAAATTTGCTGCAGATCTTGTCATTTTCATTGTCTTTGACTTGATGGTTTATTAAGAAAGAATACTTCCCACATGCAGCAAGTAATAATTCAAATATCTAAAAATGTCTTGAAAGCACTTAACTACACTTCCAGATCCAGATTCTAGCAGTGGTTACTCTTTCTTAATGACCTGATTCTGTACCAGATTTATGCATTTACCATATCCTAAAGCCACTATTTTTCATTTTTATCAAGTGTTTCATGGGTTTTCTTTTACTTTTTTTAGTCACTTGAGCAGCTAGATTATTAAATTATGTATTAGGGATATATGACTATTTACATGTACGAATGACCTGCCTGAATCCAGCTGGAAACCTTCCTGATGAACAAACACAATTTTCTTAATCAGTCCAAGATTGACTCACTGTTGACTCTCGAAACATCTTTTTACTGGTTCTCCTCTTCCATAAGGTGATCTTGTAATGAAATAACAAAATTGTTCATTTTGACCTCATCAGGCTTGCTCCCACTTGGTGCCCCTGTGTTTCAACTAATTTTTATCCAGGCCAAAACTCACCATATAAATTTAATCTTTATTTTTCTTGGGCTTGAGTGTGACTATGAAACTGCTGAGTGATGATTAGGGACTCCAGTATCTTGGATGGGTTCAAGTGCAGACAGAGACAAGAAAGCATGGGACATCCATGTTTTCAGGTACCAGACATGTTAAAAAAGCTAAAGGTGAGAATTTCCTTTTTCTCTCACCCTGAATGAACAGATTAGTAAAAACAAGTGATCTCAGAGAACTTACCCAATCAATTCTAGCTCTAGTTATCTGTTCTGCTCTTTCTCCATTCTTCATATTCCCCCACACCACACATGAAAAGTGACATGGTGCTGGCCATGGCTCTGTTAGATTTTAGCAATAGTAGAATTCCTGTTGTTTTTGCTTTGTTTGTTCTCTGTAGCATTTGAGGAAAAGCTGGAAAGCTTTCCCCCAGGGTGTGAAGGGAGAAATTCGCTGATTTTGGGTTGCCAGACAGAGCAAGAGCTGCTGTGATACTACATCATCTAAAGCAGAGCTCAAGATAATTTTAGCAGTCGGTCACAAAACTGACACATAGTGTTTTCTCTGCAAGCAACATGCACATGGCTCTTCAGTAGACTTGTGAAATCCCACCATGAAGGGCAAATGCTGGGAAATGCCATGGGTTTTGGCTTTTTTTTTTCTTAGACCTCTGCATTTTTTGACTGGGTCCTGAAAAAAAAGTAGGAAAGTCTTAGAGAGTTAACTGCTAAAAACCAACCTTTAGAATATAATCAGACAGATGATATGTTTTCAATATCAAAAATAAAAGAACCAAAGTGCAGGACAATAGCTGAATAGCCCTGTTTGTCCTGGTTTCAGCACAGTTTAGATGTGAACTCCTTGGGAATTAGCATCTTAGCATCCCTGAATTCCAGGGACATTAGCCTGTTAATCAGATATGAAGAACATTAGTTGGGGAAGTTCATGACCATGCCTCTGAATTTTTTAAAATATCATCTAGTGAGTTTTCCATGTGAGCCCTAAATTACAGATCCCTTTAGTTTTCCTGTCTGGCCTTCTTCTTTCTCTCCAAGCCCCTGTTATGCCAAAGCCCAACATAAAGAATCCCAGCAATGAAAAACACAGCTTCTTGCATAATTTTTTGCAGTTTTTTTCCCTTCTTTTCCAGAAGTAGGTCAGCTTTTACACAAGTTCCTCCAGGGTGACCCAGTTGCAGCACGAAGGGAGTCAGAATAACAACATTAAACATGCACAGGAGCCCTCAGATCCCCTTTAGTCAGGATGACTCTGCAGCTCTCAGGACATGGAGCGGCACGAGGAGGTTATTAAAAACCTGCTGCATATCCATATGGCTCTGGGAAAGGAAAGAGATGCAATATCCAGGGACTGGATTACTACAGCAAGGCTGGTTCATTTGCTTAATAATTAGGACTGATCTTACTCAACGTGGCCAAGACCAAGGAAAAGGAGACATCTTAAGGGGACTCACCATTTTGGGTTCCATTAAGACAATCACTATGATGGAGTCAGGACAGAAACAAGAGGGACATAATGATTCAGTGCTTGAAAAGGAAAAAAAAATGTGTCAAAGAAAGTTGTTATCATCAGTTTAATTTAATTTCAGTGACGCAAAGGGGGATTTGTATCCTAATTAGAAATCTAAATTACCAGTGTCTCTTCCTATATCTTTTCCTAGGAAAATTATTTATTGTAATACTTGGCAATTAGGTTTGGAGGAAAAGGAATCATGAAACTTTCATTTGTGGTTTTAGAAATCTCATTCTTAAAAATCTGGTTTATCAATAACATGATTCTGAGAACTTTTAAAATTATAGGGTTTTTTTAATCTGTTACTCTCTGCAGCCCCTTTCTGATCGTGTTAGTCCTGAATTTGTAGAGTGCAATCATATAGTATACATTAAAATAATATTATCCTTTATTACCAAAATATGCTGGATGATGGAGTTTTCTCCATATTGTAATAATACCAATGCCTTAACATATATTTGAAACTTGAAAAAATAAATTGAAACCTGAAATGGAAAATTCTCACATCATGCACCATTCACACAATTTTTGTTTTGACTCTGGGAGGAGAATAAAATGAAGGATCACCTGGATGTGAAAAAAGTCAAAAATTAAACCTCTTTTGGTTTCATCTGAGATACAGTTAATTTCTTCTCAGTGCCTGTTCCAGTGCCGTGTTTGGGGTTTGAAATGAGAATAGTGTTGTTAACACATTGATAGTTTGGGCTTTCACTCATTTGTGGTTATCTAAGTCAAGGATTTTATTTTTCTTGTCTCCTGCTCTGCCAGTGAGGAGGTTCACAAAGGAAACAGAGAGAACACAGCCAGGACAGGTGACCCAAGCTGGCCAAAAGGATACTCCACACCACAGAACATTGTTCCCAGTGTATAAACTGGGGGAGTTACTGGGAATCACAGCTGGTCTGGGCTGGGGAAGGGGAGTCTGGCATCAATTAGCAGATGGAGAACAATTGCATTGTGCATCACTTGTTTTTCCCTTTTTATTATCTTTGTCATTATCATTATCATTAGTACTGTATTTGACTTCATTCTCAATTATTAAATTGTTCTTATCTCAGCATACCAGTTTGGACATCAATTCTCCTCCCCATTTCACCAGGATGGGCAAGAAGGAAGGGTGAGTTTAACAAGTGGCTGTGTGGTGCTTCATCTCCAGCTGAGCTTAAAACCACAACAAAATTCACAAACATTTTAGAAACCACGCAGTAGCAGCATTGCATTACTGTCTCTCCACATTCCTACAGTCCTGGATCAAGACTGTTCTTGTGTAGAAGAAACCCTGGCTTCCCAAATTGCCTGAGTTTTTTGGGTTGTGGTATGGTTCCACCTCTGGCTCTAAAATAAGTTTGTCTCCAGTGACCTGATGCTGATGGCAGTTCTGTGGTACCAAACCTCAAAAAAATTATCTGGGTGACATCTGTTTCTTCAGATTTCACTGTCTGTCCCTGACAGGTACTACCTGCCATCATCTCTGCAATCTCTTTACTTCTGCAAGTGTTTTTAATCTGCATCAGCAGTGCCACTGCCTCAGAGACCACACAGGCTCACACGATTCCAGCTTGTGAAGTCACAGAACCCTTAGGGCTGGAAAGAACCTCTAAGATCCCTGAGCCCAACTGCTAACCCAGCACTGCCAGGTCCACCTCTGACCAACACCCCTAAGCACCACATGCAAAGTTTTAGCACAAGAGGGTTGAGAAACACCCACCTGATCTACGTGAAGGATCATGTAAATTTCAATGGGTGACGACATCTGTCATTAGCCTGAGAAGAGCTCACCTTGAAGACCACAAATGAATGTGTTCACTGTCAAACCAACCCCATCATTGCAAAAAAGGCTTCAGATGACAGTTTAAGGTAAGCACAAAATGAAAAACACAGTGTCTAAATGCTCTCCTCTCTTTCCCAAAGTTCAGTAAGACCATCCATCCTTTGGGGATATCATGGTGTGATGGTGATAAAACACAAGCTCTGCTTCAGAAGGTTGCAGCAGGTTTTGAATACATACAAATTTGAACAAGCAGCTTCTGAGAGCATGACTTATGTAGCAGACCATCTGCCTGTCCTGTCCTGCTTTCCCACACCTCCAGCTGTTGCCTCAGCCACCCAATTTAGATTTCACAGCACCACCAGGCCGGAGGAGGTGAGGTGGGAATTAACCCCTCAGTTATATACATGCAAGTTCAATATCATATACTTTCTTTAGCTTAAGAGTTACAGACCGTTTCATTCTACGTCTGCATGCTATTGCTTTACACTGTATATTTTTCTCTCCTTCTCAAAATGCAAAGCTGAGCCAAAATTTTCTGATATTAAAAAAATTTGCCAACTTTCACCAGAGAAATTAACAATCCACACAATCTTTGATTATGAGATGATGGAGAAAATAAAATAGATATATAGGACATCATGTTACCATTAACATATTTATCTTATTTTACTGCTGATAGATTCTAATTTATGAAACATTGTTCTTAAAGTTGGTGTCATAAATTTTCATAAAATCAATTATTTTTATTACAAAGCCATGTAAAAGCATTTCAGTTCTTAAACATTTTCAACTATTAAAAAAAATGTTTGGGAAATATTTTCTCTCCTGCCACCACTTTGGAGCATTTGAAAACATTACTCTGAATAAAGATGGGGTTTTTTTCCACTGCTGTGTGCCAACATGAAGATAAGTGCCATCTGTGAAAGGGATCTCTTTATCAGGCTTCAACAGTTGTAGGGAAATGCTAACAGAAGTTATTGTTGCAAGGAATGGGAAATATATCCTAGGAGAAACGGACACTTCAAAGGCACGGAGCACTGGGACACGCAGAAAAGTTCTATTTCAGCTTGTAGAACTTTCCAAAAGTCGCACTCCGCTCCCTCCTGTGGCTTTGGCCCAAAACAAAGCCCCACAGAACTAAAACAAGAGTGTCAGAAACATTCACTCCAAAGCTGCCAATGTTTTGTTGCTCTCATTTCATTTCAGAAGAAAGCAAGAGTGTAGGGAGAGTTTCTGACCATTCTGAAATCAAAGACTATGAGGAGGGACGTGGCTATTTAGATATTATGCATATGGGATTTTTTTTTCCTTAAATTGGAAAATATGACAAAATGTATCTCTCAAAAAAAACCCAAAATAACTCAGCACAAGGAAATTGATCATGTCTCTGTAAATTAAAAATAATGCCCTGAAAGAACATTTCTGGATGCATTTTTTTTTTTTTAAGAGAAACACAATTATAGTCATACAGGGGCACCATTTAGGTAGCACTTATTTTAAGGTGAAAGAAGAGAATGTGTAAGAGATTATAATTTTAAGGTGCCTGACTTTGACTGACAAATTAAATAATTTTTGAAACTTTTCTGTACTAAGTGGACTGATTTGGTGCTTATTCATACATAAAATGAGAAGTTCAGAAGTGACATTTAAATAGATTAATAGCCATCCAGAGTAAATAATCAAACAGGCAAAATGCTAAAACTTAGGAAAAAATCATGACAGGAAAAGCATAATTCTTTACCTTCCTACTTAATCACCTGAATGTGCCCTGAATAAACTTATTTTCCTTCAGCATCAGCTCTCAGACAGTTTCTGGTCAGACTTGGAGAGCTTCTTGCTACTCACCTAGAGATGAACTGCCCAGTACCTGTGCCCCACGTGGATCAGATCCTTGGAGCATAACTTTTGGTCATGGTTACACACTAAATATTTTATCAAATAGATTTATGCATAAATCAAGGAAATAATTGATTAATTTTTTTGTTAAAGCATAAAGCAGTTTAATATAAGAACAGATAACCCGATTCTGCTTGCATGAATCTTGTGAATTCTTATATTTAGATTTTATCATTTAAAAAAGACCAAGGGTCTTTCCTGTAAAAGAAAATGGCTCATAAAATTAAAAAAAATTGAAAATGTCTGGAATGAGAATACTAAAAAGAACCCCAAAAAAACAGTGCATGAATTTGTATAACATAAAAATCTCCAACTGCTATTTTTAACACACACAAAAAAAAAAGTAAAAATGAGGATGAAAGAATTTTGGGCTGAAATGCGCTGTTGATAATTGAGCATCAAAGAGAAGCAGACTGCCAGTGTGTCTGTATGGAATAATCACTATTGAGAAGAGCAAGAAATTACATGTTATCAGAATAGGAACTTCTTGAATGCTTGCATGAATTTTACAGCAATATTACCACAGGAGGAAGCAGTTTCATTGGCATAATTACAAATCCATTTTCTCACAAGGTCCTACAAAGACTGAACATCTCCATTACAGAGATATTTAGATGGCTGTCTGAGGAAAACAGCCACAAAATGCTTCAGAGTCTGTGGTTTAGTAGCTCTGAACACATATCACCCCAAACGATTTATTAAAGTCACATTTGATACCAATTTGTTAATAATAAGTACAGTTGTTGTATTTAGACATTGCTGTGATATGTCTTGGCTGCTGATGTAGATGACAGAATTCAGAGGAAAACAGTTTTGACACTTAAATATGAAAATTAGTCACTAGAAAAGGAAATGTTATTGCTAAATGGTGCAAGATGATTTTTTCCACTGGTCAGTACAGCATGGGAAATTACACCTGTTTTAGTAGAGGTATTTTTGCATATCTTTGAAAGAAAATTATTCACTGTGATGGTGACAAATGAATGGTGAGGAAATAAGCAATTTAGAAGCTATTTGCTGTAAGGATGGTCTCCATGATTCCCCTTCCAGTTCCACTCAACATGAATCTTTGATGAGTCTTTGGGATCAAAGGTCCAGAAATACAAGTGTCTCTAGAACAAGAGATCTGAGAGTTGGGATTGTTCAGCCTGGAGAGCAGAAGCTTTGGGGTAACCTAATTGTGCCCTACGAGTGCCTGAAGGAGCTACAAAAAAAGAGGAGATTACTTAAAAGAGTCTGGAGTGACAGGACAAGGGGGAATGGCTGCAAACTGACTGAGAGTAGAGTTAGGTGGGATATTCGGAAGGAATTGTTTCCTGGCAGGGTGGGCAGGCCCTGGCACAGGGTGACAGAGAAGCTGTGGCTGCCCCTGGATCCCTGGCAGTGTCCAAGGCCAGGTTGGACACTGGGGCTTGGAGCAGCCTGGGACAGTGGGAGGTGTCCCTGCCAGGGCAGGGGTGGCACTGGATGGGATTTAAGGTCCTTCCCAACCCAAACTATTCTGAGATTACATGATTCTATGTAAGATGGTTTTCACAAAAATATTCCTTGATGAAAATACTAAAAGAGAAGCCCCCACTGCGAATGGGTTTTCTGACAGACTCTCTCATGCAGGATGTCTGTCTGAATGGTCTGCACTGAAAGCTTAACTACAGCCTCGTCAGGGGAGTAGTGATTCAGCTGGATAAGGAGAGGACCTTTCTGATTTAGCCTCCATATAAATCAGCAACTTGTTTGGGTTTGTTTATTTCATTATTTGTGCCATTTAAAAGCGTCTGTGACTATGCTGCATGTTTTGGATGTTGTGAATGTATCATTCTGTTTGCATTCCCTCAGACAAAACTCTGTGATTGCAGATAATTGCAAAACAGCAGCAAAACTACAAACAGCACAGGGATGCCTAACAAGTGCACTAAGCAGATTTGCCCATCAGTTTCTCTCCTCTCCTTAACTACACAGTCCTGGTTTAGAGTTAAAATGAGGACTATCAGGAGAGGCAGAAAGATCCACCAGTCACTAGCTGTGATCACAAAGGCATTTCTGCTATGCAGAAAGATGTTGCTGAGCATGGGCAAGCCCAGGGTGTGGCAGGGAGAGTGGTCTGTCCAGAGCAAATCTAAGGATTGAAAGGTCTTGCCAGAAAGCTGTAATGTGACTGAGGAAAAAAATCTGAGCTTGAAGGCAATTGCTGCCTGTTCCCATGTAAGGCAGACACTGTAATCACGAGATTAATAGGCTCTCAAACTCATTCTGCTGTTAGACCACAGTGCTGTAACAGCAACAGCTGAACCCATGCTCTTTTACAGGAAAAACTAAATCTAGGGGATAGATTTTCCCCAACTGCCCCAGATCATTTGTGAAGAAAGCATGTTTATTAGTGAGACAACAGCTTGAACTGTGATCTATTGATTATGGTCGCAAAATTTTGACACAACATCATAAAAAATTCTCCAAGTTTAGAAGCGGTGATGCACCTGAATCAGTCTGGGGTCACAATAACCAAGTGACCTAGACTGACTAGGCAGCAGGGGCTTTTTTTTCCCCTTCTGCTGAAGTTCTTCTTTTGGACTTGACGGAAATTGAGAGCAATAATTAGTTGAAATAGGATTTTCTCGAGCTTTGCTGCAAACCTTTGTGTATATAAAATACATTTACAGCTCTTGGCAGATAGGTAGTAAAGATACCCAAACTTAGATTCACATAAAACCCCACAGTAAATCCACAAAGTCACCTGAGTGATACTTTCAATATGCTGGGCACTGATATAGTTGAGGCTGAGCAGAAGGCTGGAATCTCTACATCTCAGCTCTCCTTTTATTAATTTAGAGAGCAGGAATGCAACTCTATCTTGCAGCGAAATAGTATAGGATAGATACATTAACGAGAAAAAAAAAATAATAGAAGGTGTTTCAGTGTGAGATATGATGGAGCACAGCTCGGCCATATCACCTCTTTGCTTCTCTCTCGGGAAGAGGGCAGCCACAGGAACATATCCAGACCAGATCAGCAATTCACAACAGCTCCTCCACATACCAGGGGAGTGCTCTACCAGGCACAGGCTGCCAATTTATCGGTCTTTTTGTGCTGGATGAAAGATGTGGAGGATAGAAGAAATAAATCCACCTGAGAATCTGGCCCTGGAGTATTTAGGGGTTATATGGTGTCATTGGGATTTTCATACCTCTATTGACTTCACAAAGCCAATAGAAAATATAGAGAGAGGAAAAAGGGAGAAGTAGAATCCCCAGACCGCACCGTGTGTCTCAGGTCTAGTGTGATATTCTTCATTTTGTCTTTTCAATGTTTTTTCATCTGTCTGTAGAAGCTGTAAGTGTATATTAGGGTCTCTGCTATGCAGCCTAAGTGCAAGTAAAGGCTCCAGTCTGTACATGTCTGGAAAAAAGAAAGTATTACAGTCTCTTTGCTCGACAATTCAATTTTTACTCCAGGTGTCTCTCTAAGAGAGATCATTCACTGTTGCGTAGGCAAAATGCCATATGAAGCAAGTCAGGAGGGATTTTTCTTGTATAATGCCCTCTGTTTCATTACACTCTGGCAAGCAAAGCATGTTTTATGACTTTTATTTCATTTCCTGCACTATTCTACTGATAGAGGTGAGGAAAAACTCTTCAGATAAGGAGCAATGAATGAAAAAATAGAAAGCAAAACAACAGTAACTTTTCTGCAGGAATAAAAGGAAAGTTCCCAGATTATACAAAACTGAGGGGGAACTGTCAGCTCTCTAAAGGGCAGGGAGGCCCTGCAGAGAGGCCATGACAAATTAAAGGCTGGGTTGTGAGGTTCAACCACAGAAAGTGACTCATTCTGCCCCTGGGACGGACAGCCCTGGCTGCACGGACAGAATGAGGGGCTGGAAGGGCCTGGGGGTGCTGGTCAGTGGGCAGCTGGACATGAGCCAGCAGTGCCCTGCAGCCAGCAGGGACAGCCCTGTCCTGGGGCTCAGGCCCAGCATGGCCGGCCGGGCCAGGGAGGGATTGTCCTGCTCTGCTCTGGGCTGGGGAGGCCTCAGCTGAATGTTGTGTGCAGTCCTGGGCAGCACAGTGTAAAACAGACATTAAACTGTCAGACAGTGTGCAAAGGAGGCCATGGGGATGGGGAAGGGCCTGCAGGGGAAGCTTTGTGAGGAGCAGCTGAGGGCACTTGGTGTGTTCAGCTGGAGGAGACTGAGGGGAAACCTCACTGCAGTTACAGCTTCTGGTGAGGGGAGAGGAGGGACAGGGACTGAGCTCTGCTCTGTGGGCACCAGGGACCCAGGGAATGGCCTCAAGGTGTGTCAGGGAGGTTTGGGTTGGATATTAGGAAATGCTTTTCCCCCACAGGGTGTCTGGGCACTGGAACAGCTCCCCAGGGAATGGGCACAGCACCAGCCTGGCATCAAGCAGTGTTTGGACAATGCTTTGGGCACAGTGTGACTCTTGGGGATGGTGCTGTGCAGGACCAGGACTTGGACTCAATGATCCTTGTGGATTCCTTCAGACTCAGAATAATCTGCAGTTCTGTGATCACTTAATTGTGAAAATCTTCTCTTAAAATTTGAAATATTTACTGCTGAATCAGTGCCTCTTCCAGGGTCATCTGCCTGTTTCCACCTAGGGTGTGCATGTTTGCTTTCCCTACTCATAGCAGCAACACCTTTAAAATCCTCAGCAGCCAGTGTTTTATGTTATTCTGATCTTCAGTGTTTCTCCAGTACCCCCCAACAGCTTTGTTTGCCATCAGGCAATGTCCTTCATCACAAAAATGCAGGACAAGGCTGACCACCCCTCTACAGCAGAGTGCTTACAGCCACTGCAAGATACAAACAAATAAACCTCTTTTTTTTCCCCCAAAAAATATAAAAAACTCTCCCTCTAAACAGTACTATGCTCTTATCTGGCAATAATCTCACAGCGTTTGTTTGCAATATGACTGGATAGTTTGTACCAAAATTGTAATCAAAATTTTTGTACACATCACACACACGCACATGCTATGAAATCCAGAATCCATCTGTCTGGATCAGAGGAACGGTTCTCCTGGGAGCTCCAGCTTGTTGCCTAATGCAGGAGCTCCTTCTATTGGCAGATAAATTGAGGAGAGTTATGAGTCAGGGTGGGAAAAAGTTGCCTGATTAAAGCCAAATAAAGATCATTTTTGATGCGTATTATAAGCACTTGATGAAGTCTTATTAAACATAACTATATACATCTACTGTTAAGAACCTAGAGGAGATACTGCACTGAAATTAACTTAATTTTGTAATAAAAGAATAAAAAGCCTGGACCTCACTGTTAAAACATTCCTTTTAAATAAGTGATTAGCAATTCTCAGTTAGATCCTCAGCAAATCTTGTTCTTAGAGCTGCAAAGCTACGGTTAAATATGATATGAAATGAAAGGGCCTATGATGGTGGGTAATACCTTTTTTTAGTGGTAATATTTTGTTCATCTAGATATCTTTTGCACTGACATAAAATTATTTTGCCAGTAATAAGAGAAAATTATCTTTGCTCATTTTATCTGTTGTCATCACTCAGAGGGTTTATTTAGTCAGGCCACTAAACCTTTCAGGGTAATCCCAAAGTACCTGTTGTTACTTATTTTAAGGTTTGAGGATTTACCAACATTAAGGTTGGTTTTAAAGGATATTTAAGGGTCAGTATGGTGCAAACTGATGCAGTGCCATCAGGATTGGTTACAAAGGAACATGGAGGAATGAATATAAAACATATACTGTTTTGAAGTCTGAAATTTAAATCTTGGTTCTTATCATACTTACAGTAAAAGCTATGATTCTTATTTTTTTTTTAACAGATTTCTGCTGTCAGTGAAATCTGTTTTACCAGTCCAAGCAGTCTGAAAAGGGGGAAAACCACCTCCAGATTTCAATGTACAAATGGTAAATGCTAATCATTGTTTTTATCAGAGACAAATTTTGAGAGCAGACAACGCTGCAATAGAGCTAAGAAATATGAAAACAGAACTTGCAGCTGCTCTGTGCCAGTTGAACACAGAGATCAATGTGTTCTGGGAGAAACTTTTAAATCTGGGCTCACCTCTCCTCACCAGTACTAACAACTGAACAAGCTTTAATAACTACAGAATCTTTTCAGTGTCTTCCAAAGAATGTTAACTTCTTTCTCAACACCATGAAGACAAGCACCCTGTCAGAGGCCTGAGGAAAATTCATTTACACATTTCTCAAAATCTCAAGCCTTCAAATAGAGACGTGATTTCATGCAAGATTTTTGCACAGTTTTGAGGAGCTGTCTAGATACCAATTAACTCACAAGGTTACTCTGGCATGTGAAAAAAGAATACAATAATAGAACTCACAGTTACTAGAAAAGAGAGATAAAATTTCAAGCTTGTCACAGAAAATGAGAAGCAGTGTGACAAGTCACAGAATGAGTTGTCTCATACATCTGCTGAGTGGGAATGGAAAGTAGTAACACAAACAAATAATATCTTATAGCTCACAGATTGTCTGATATGTTAATGACCTGATAAATTAAATACCAAGTCAAAATATCATAAAATAAAATAGTCTTAGACTGTCAAGTCTTCTTCCTGGACCAGGAAAGCAATTCTGCTATATATATGTGTGGTTTAGGAAAAATTACTCAAACATCACAATGATTTTTTTATAAGTGGAATCAGCCAGTCCATATTTAATCAGCA
Source organism: Lichenostomus cassidix (assembly GCF_008360975.1). Taxonomy (NCBI): domain Eukaryota; kingdom Metazoa; phylum Chordata; class Aves; order Passeriformes; family Meliphagidae; genus Lichenostomus; species Lichenostomus cassidix. The sequence continues at coordinate 2,648,405 of NC_139511.1, forward strand.
CCCTTCCTATGTCCCCTAGAAATTAAAAATGAATTATGAATAAAAGAAATTGCAAGTTAGGCTGGAGATTCAAGCATATCTGATGCAGAAATGTAATTACCTATTTTTAATTGTCATTCTTATCCCAAAGAAAATCTTCACTGATTTGAAGAATATGGGGCAAAATGTACTCAGAACAGAAAATGCTTGCTTTGGAAAATACAAATATAAAAAATAGTCTGCATTTTGCATTACAGAGCAACATCTATGCTGGTTTTCAATATTGACTTTTAGATCGAGGCTCAAGGTCTCTGAACCAAGTGTGTTGCACTTTTTGCTCACGAACATTTTGGCAGTGAATTCATGTGTGTCGATCCTATTGCACACTGTGCGCCATAGCATAATTTGGGATGCAGGTCTGGATCACCTGACCTGCAGAGCATTTACCTTTCCTGCTGCAATGCAAGGGACACTCCAAATCCTGCAATCCCTCCTCCAGGTCAGGCACAGCACAAAAGCCATTGGAAGCCATTCTGGGTGGAGAGCTAGGGTTTGGCCTGACTTACTCACACACTGTTCCATTATGGAAATATTCAGTGCCACATGGAGCCTTGCTAGGGAACATGGCTGGAGGAAGGGTGTCTGCTACTGAAATATCCAAAAACAGTGCTGTGCAGTGCCACCTAGAACATATTCTGGTTTTTGTGGTTGGGAGCAAGTGCACTGCTGAGGCTCTCAGAGATTGTCACAATGATGTTTCTGGAACTACATTTCTCCTCTGATCAGCTGGATATGAACTGCTTTCAGGGTCCAGGACAACATCAAGAGCTAAAAACCTCAATGCTAAGAGCTAATGTTGCATTAATATGCCTTGGCCTAGTCCAAACCTCCGACAAGTAGGATTTCATTTTCTACCCTAAGCTGCTCATACCCTTCCTCTCTCTCCCAAAACAGGACATTTCCATTGCCTTGAAGGTTCCAGATTAACAGAAAATTCATAGAATGTTTGGGCTGGAAGGAACCCCAAAGCCCACCCAGTGCCACCCCTGCCCTGGCAGGGACACCTCCCACTGTCCCAGGTTGCTCCAAGCCCCAGTGTCCAGCCTGGCCTTGGACACTGCCAGGGATCCAGGGGCAGCCACAGCTTCTCTGTCACCCTGTGCCAGGGCCTGCCCACCCTCACAGGAACAATTCCTTCCCAATATCCATCCATCCCTGCCCTCTGGCAGTTTGCAGCCATTCCCTGTGTCCTGTCCCTCCATCCCCTGTCAATAGTCTCTCTCCATGTTTCCTGCAGCTCCTTCAGGCACTGCAGGCCACACTGAGGTCACCCCAGAGCTTCTCCTCTCCAGGCTGAACAGCTGTCCCAGTGTTCCACTTTTTGTGGAAGCAGGGCTCCAGAGCATTTGCCTTTTGCTGACCACAGAATCGAGAATAATAACCATTAAAAACAGATCCACTCCCATGAACGTTGCCCATTAGGCACTGTACTTTGTTTTGGAATGGAACAGTTTCAGTGAGCAAATACACAGAGGCCATTCGGATAGGACCTCAGTCATCCCAAAAAAACATCTTAGACTAATACATATCTTCAATATCAGAATAAGTGAACTGTGAGTCTAAGGGTAGGGGAATAGTTAGCTTGCAAATGAACGTCCACCCAGTAAATAAAATAAGTTTTTGTTATTAAATTGTCACTAATGCCTGTAATCCAAGTTGGTGATTGCTGGAATTTTCTTTTAAAATGCAGCAATGATGTTGCTGTTCTGCTTGGGCTGTGACTCAGTTAAGGAATGTTCCAAGGCTGTCAGGGGATGACTGATTATCTCTCATTCCCTTCCTTAGTCAGACAACAGAAGTTTCTGTACAGACAGGCCCCACCTTAATCATGCAAGTGTTTCTGGTACAGTCAAGGGATGCTTCACTGCTCAACCCATCACTCAAAGTCTGGGGGATAACAGGAATTCCTGGGATCCTACAGCAGCCTGAGGATAGGGCAGTGTGTGGGAATGATGATCCCCACAAAACCACAATAATACAACACATATGAAGATTGCCTTTCTTCGTTTCAAATCAGTTAACACAAGAGTTTTTGTTGGACTTTTATCTCAAATAAATAAAAAAAATTCATCCAGCAAGTTATAGTATAAATTCAGTAAACAATCAAGTTAATTAACCAGCAATCCAAAAACACCAAACTAAACCAAACTTAACACAACCTGATAGATAAGAAGAATCTACAAGACCACACTGAGACAACTCTCATCACCATGTCCTCTTGCCAGAATCTGTCCCCAGCAGATGCTGCATTCATATTCTCTGTTCTGTCTCCAGATCACCACAGTCCTTTCATGTAAAAATCACAGCTTTCCAGAGATCCTGGCTGGTATTTCTTTAAATCATTGGGCACCCAGCCCAAATGTGCCTGGGGGAAGAAACCTGCATCAAGAGCTATCTCAGGGCGTGCTGGTGGCAATTCTTTCTCTGGACAGGACCTCAAAGCTTTCTGACCAGCTCTACCTGAGATTTTATTTCATTTCTTCCAGCTTCCTTTGGGGTTTAGCAATGCATTCCTCTTTCTACTCTTGCCATTTTGTGTTGGAAGTTCCCTGTATTTGAGACAAAATGTAGAAATTAAAAATACTGCAAATTCCCTCTTAAATGAGCCTGGAATGAAATACAGAGGGGAAAAAAATCAGGAAGTATATTATTCTTTCCTAGGTTTTTCATATGCAATTAATTCTGAAGCAGCCTTTTTTAGTGTGTCTCTGTGTGTTCTGCTCTAAAATTGCTGAAGAACTAACTGTACATCTTTCCCTTGGATGGGAAGCCCACCTGCAAGAGCAACAGGTTGGAGTGGGGTGGCTCATCCTCATGAACCTGAAGCTAAAAAAGGTGGCAGTATGAAAAAAGAGGAGGAAAATGGCCATCATTATATTCCTGGAATGCATTAGAAATTAATGTTTTTAAGAGTGGGGAGAGCATCGCTTATCTCTAAGGGGGTACAGCAGCACAAGAGAGACACCTGCAGCAGAAGAGACTCCTGAAATAAGCCTTTCCTCTAAAATTAAGGATTTTACTGCAATCAGCAGTAGCCCGAGCATGTTAACCTAATGTATCTAACACACATTTTCAAGGCGTACTTAAAATCAGAGAGTGGAAACAACAGAAATTTTCTGAATTAATTTAAATCCCTGTCTTTGATTATGTTTAAGAAATTAGCTGAGCAGCAAACAGTGATTGCAGCATACCTATAAGCTGTAGTTGAATTACATTATGAGCATAATTCTGTAATTACATAACGACTACACAAAACCATTAACTATCAAGATCATGCTACTCTTTTCTCATTTTTTTTTCAGAAAACCACACTCAGGGTTTTTAGGACTGAACCACAGGGCTGTTAAGCTGTAATAAATTGTTGTATCAGGAAAAGCTAGAATAAGCTGTAATAATAAAACCTTGATTATAGAATGTATAAAGAGATAATATCTATCAGACAACCTTTCTTCACCTAATTTGTGTAGGATTTTTTTGCTACATTTGCGCTTGCAAATGGTGGAGTAAAAATTATCTTTATTTTAATCAAGCTTCAGTAATTTTAGCTTGCTCAGATTCCCCTTTTTCTGTAACCACGAACAGAAACCTGTAGCATTTGTTTCCAGCCTTGCATTTTGGTCATGGAAAAATCAGTGTGGAAAAAGCACATAAGGAAAAGAGAGGAGATTATATAAAGAACAGGATGTAAGTGATTTGCAGTAAACAGTTGCAAAGCTCATGAGTATTCTGTGGGCATTTGTGTGATTCAGAAACACGGGAACTGGAGAAGCCATAAGTGAAATCGTTTTCCCCTTTATTTCAGCAATTGACTGGAGATTAGAGGAAAATAGCCACAAATCTTTCATTCCACAGGCCAGCAGCAGGAACTGGTCATGTTCTGTCACTGCAGAAGGAAGGACTTATATTGCCATCAGAGGAAAAGTGGGAGATCCTGACCCTCAGCCACATCCTCCTTACAGCAGCTGTTCAAGGCTAATCACCTGGAATACGTCTTCTCACGTTCTGCCCATTCCTTTAGATTTGAAATACAAAATATTTAGGAGAAAATATTTGTTTTTAGGATTGCCAGTGTTGTTTGCAGTGACTTGTGCATTTGATGGCACATTCCTGTGCAAACAGCCAAAACAAATTCCTCACAGGTTTTTCTCACACACTTTATTACAGGCTGGAATTAAAATTATAAATGCTATATTAACCTTGATCAACGTTTCTTCATAAATAAACTCTGAAAAACTCCATACCTTCACCTGGTTTTCTTGAGTGTAGGAAAGAATGAGAGGAAATAGACTATTTTTCAAAATTTAAGCTCTAATGGTGTTACTGACTAGTACAGCATAAGAACGTAAGCCTAACTTGTTCAAGAAACTGCCTTTTGTAAACTAGAAAACAACCAACATTTTATTCACAATGTTTTCCCCAAAAAATATAATAGTTCAATCAATTTTCTAAATTTGCACGGGAAAAGAGTAACTTGGGTCTCCTTTTCTGAACATTAATCTAACATCTTCATGCTTTAATAATGTATAAAATAATATAATAATAAATATTTCTGTACTCATTACCTGATTTCTGACTTGACATTTGGTTAATGCTAATTCCACTAAATTATACTTTAGATGAATTCCACTATTAGATGACTATTATTCTTTAGCTGGAAAACAAAGATGAAGATTGAATAAAAAATGGTGATAATTACCATGTTGCAAAGTTAAACACATTTTAAGATAAAGACACCACTTTCAGAAAACTTGCAAAAAGTTACTGATGTGCCAACAGATCACTTTCCTTTGAAATGCAGTAACTATATAATTGGATTGTCTATGTAAGTGTAATTATTTTTTAACAGGCATTTAATGCTACTTCAGTGAAATTTTCAGTCAGTAGAGAATGTATTTCCTGTTGTTCAGCATGGTGTCTAATTAAAAACTTCAAATATGGTTTAAGCCTATCCATATTGGTAGCCTTTTTCAACTTACTTTTCTCTATCTTGCTTTAACCAAGACTTATTCAGTTTCCTTGTCTAGATTTTACCAAGACTGGTGGGCACTTCTGTGGTGGAGGAAAGCAGAAATTATATTTCTGTTCAGAGCACGTTACAGTATTTGAAGCAATGTGGGATCATGTGATCCCCTAGCACTGAAGAAAAATATGAATTTATTTACCTGCAGCTTTGAAATGTTTGTGGGACCTTGAACCAGATGAGAAAAAAAAATTCCACTTCTCCAATTAATGCAATATGGACATGTTCTGCTCGTGGATTTTGAGGAAAAGCTTCAGGAAAGAGCTGAGATCCTCAAATAGCATGGAATAATTGCAAACTCATGGCTCAAGCCTCTGCTCATGCACATATCCAAAAAAAATGAAAAGAAATATAAGCAGACAAGAACACTTATGAACTCAGTCCATTAATGGGATCTAAGCATTATGATTTCTTGAAAACTTTTGCTGTTAAACAGAGCCATTAATCAACATAAGAAAATAAGCTTTAAGGGAGTTTGGCAGGTGTTTGGTTTGGTTTTTTAAGTTTGGTTTGTTGTTTGGGATTTTTTTTTTTAACTTACAAACATTGTAAAGGTTTAGATCTTAATTTGTAGTTGTATTTGCTAGAACTTCACTATTGCTCACACCTTTTTTGAAATAAGCTTAAGGAAGATCAACTTTGCATGACATCTCTGATGTTTCAAAATTATTAACTGAACACTAACAAAATGAGATATAATATATATTGTTTACAATTAAAAAATCAGAGTAAAGCCAAGAAATTTGCATTGTAACACATACCTGGAATGATTTATTGAGCAAAGCATGGCTGGGATGGTCTGACATGGCTCTTCCCAGCACAGTCATTCTTTTTACTCACATGAACCTAAGCCAGGACACCCTGTTGGGCTCATTTTCTTACACAGCTGTGTCTCAAAAGACAGGAACCTTTCTCAGATCCCTCTGACAAAGTGGTGTCTGGAGCAATATTGTGGATGCATCCAGTAACAAAGTCCTAGATGGTGGTAGTTAAGGTACACTTGATAATCACACCATAAATCTTCAGTCCAACATGCAAAATGAAGTCTATTAAATGGTGATATTCTATACCATAAAATACGATATAGTTACATGACTTTCCGGATGGGATTAGTGACATTTTGTGTACCATTTGCATATGCAAATTGCACATTTCTATGCCGGCTGTAAAGTTTAAATTTTTTTGCCTATAAAACATGCAATAACACTTTGCTATATGGTTTTATGGGTAGGTGTGGTATTAACAGACAAACGTCTTTACTACAGCCAGAAGTTTAAAACTCATATTTGATATAAGACAGCACTACTTAGTGAAATCCCATTAAATTCCACCATCAGTATGAACTCCATGCCCAGAACATATTTCATTTCATTTGCCAGTTTCTGTTGATTTTTTTATTTTTTGGCAGCAATTCTGTTAAGTTACCTCTGTCAAGCAAGAACCCAAAGAAATGATAAATCAAATTATCACATGATAAATAATCCTAGAGGAAGACAAGGACTGGGAACAGTTGAGTCTCCAATGCATTATAGCCAGGAGTAGTTCCCATAATTAATTCTTCCCAAACATAACATTTTAAGGAAGGCCTTTTAATTGAATTGGCTGACAACTACTTTAGCGGGTTTGATACCATCTGAAGGAAAAACATCACATAGATCTGGCAAAACTGCTCAGCTGTGTTTTTTTGGGGGGATTATCTCTGAAAAGGTTTGGTCCACCTCTCGTTTCAATGCAGCAGCCATGCACATGATGCTGACAGCTTGTCACATTTACAGCACAGGTTTCCTGTAGAAAACCTGTGCTCCTCAGCAGGAGCACACTGCTGTGAGAAACACCTGCTTTTTCTGTGTTTATCCCTAGCTGCATTCTAAGTGGGAATTAGGAAGCCAAAGCTCTGTGCTTTTAACAGGGATCTGTGGACTTTTATCTAAAAAAAAAAAAATTAAAAAAAATTTCTACACTCACAGCAACTGGGGCTAATTCTAGACAAGATTCACACAGTTTCAGAACCACCTCTTGACAAAAGATTGTAGGATTTTGTACAATCATGTAGTAAACACATTAGTAATATATTAATTAACTAATAAACAGTAGATATCCCATAGCAATAGTAATAGCAGTAGTAATAGGAACAGTAATTACAAGATTGAGAGCAAGACTTAGTAAGATTAAGTAAGTAATAGCAATTAAAACATGAATATAAATGCAGTAATTACACAGTGAAATATGCAGCATGAAGGCAAGGGTCAAAGTACAATAAACTCCCTATGAGCTGTCTCCCACACATGGCTGAAGTCCAGATGGCTTTACTGAACTTTTAGACAGATAAAACTATTTATCCATGAAGAGTGCAACATCAAGATCTTCAAAACCTGTACTTAATTCAGCATTTAGTCCCAAGAATTAGTAGAAAATACTGCAACATGTGGATTGTGCATAAGGTGCCCAGGGTACACTTAGGATGTGGGTATTTTTACAGTTAAAGTAAAAATCATTATTATGCTTCCTCAAATCTTACTCTTTGTGTGCATCACACAAAAATATGCAGAGATATCTAAGTAAAAAGTGTTGCAAGCATTTTTAGTACAGAGGGAATCAATTACTTCTGAGATAATAGTTCAGTTTAAGAAAAGATAAAGAGAGAAGCAATTGATGTCTGTCGCCTGAAACAAACGTTCTCAGTTTCCTTCTCTTTAAATAAAACTTGAGCCCAGCCTCTCAGCAGTTTCCCGTCTGTGCAAAATGATGGGAGCTATTATTTCCCCATGAAAACCCTGTGAGATGATTACTCATTTTGTTACAAACCATTGTGATGCCAAGTCATGACACCCAGGAAGGAATCATAGGAAATCATCCTAATGCCCCACGCATTACGCTTTTAAAAAATTCCCTTCATAAAGTCAATCTCCTCTGTCATTTGCTGTAGTTTTCAGCACAATTTAGAGAACACAGAGTCTTTTACTGGTGTTCCTGATACCAGGAGTAAAGCCATTGGCATGGCTTTTCCAAGGAACATTTGAGATATTCCTTAGCCACTGAAATGTTCAAGTGGAAAATCAACAGGCAGATGATAGAAGATAATAATTCCTTAATGACAGCAGAAATTCAGCCTGTATAGTTGCATGCCATTCAATTATTCAATGTTTTGTGGCTAGGCACAATAAAGCAGTAGTTATTTATGTCTGAGACATAAGAGGTTTTGCACAATAGACCTAAGACCAAAAATTCCACTTGTGACATTTCAGGTGGCAATGAGCTCATTGATACAGGAACAGCAGAAAATGGGGCAACCATAAACAAACACATAAACCTAACTATAAATCACCACAAAAAAACCCACCAAAAATACAAGATGTTTTCTAAACTAGTTTACAAATGACAGTGATAATGCAAATGGAGCTGTGAAATGGCATAATGATCTTACAGCAGCAGCCTAGACTCCTCAAAATGACAATCAGAGATGCTGGGATGAAAGCTGCAAGATGCCTGCTGGTTACCTGCTGATCAGAGAACCATCAATCAAAAGCACCCTGCCTTAAGATCTTTAGCTTTTTCAGAGAGGAAAGGAACACAAAACCACAAAGTTTTCATTCTCAGGAGAACTAGGACATGTTCTTGCTACGAAATTTTAATTGGGTAGCAAAAACTGTGTTTATTCCATCAGTTTTGCTGTATTTTTTTCCTCATTTGCACATCAGCTGGGGTCACTTTCTTGTTGGTTTGCTGATCCTCTTGTCTGAGGTATTTCTAGCTCTCTTTTACCTTTTTCAGCAGGTATGAATAACCTGAGTGTGTGGATTCCAACACTAGAAAAGGAAGGGGCAGGAGGTTCTCAGTTCCATTTCCTCTCCTCTTTTCAAAGAAAAGCTTGAGGTTCAGAAAATCAGTATTCTGTACAAATCCTTGACTACGAGGAATTTGGCTTACTCACAGTGAATTTAACACAAGTTTCACCATGTTATTTCAAAATGATATGACATTATTTCAAAATGTAATGATTGACAGAGCCTGGTGGCAGAGAAAATAGGTACAAGCTGCAATGCTTGAAATTGCAATTAGATGAAAGGAGAAACTTTCTGACTCTGAGGGTGGTTAAATATTGCAGCAGTTTTCCAGAGAGACCGCGAAACAGTCATCCTTGAAAATACTCAAATCTCACTTGGGTGAGGCCCAGAGCAACTTGATAAATGTTAGCCCTGCTTGCTAACAGAGATGAGATGAGTTTAGGGACCACATCTCCAAACACATAAACTTTTTTTTATGCCCAATGGAATCAGTAACATGTTAGACAAATGGCTTCAGTGAAACACACACCGCTAAGAAGCAGCATTTTTTTTTCACTTTCTGCTTTTTCAGAAAGTTTTCTTCAGGTGTCCACACCGCAAGCATGGACATAAGTGTGAGGTACATTAATACTTTTGCTCTTTCTCAGCAGAATATGGCAGTACTGAACAGAAAGCTTTGGCCAGCTGTGAGGAAAAAAATTGGCATTTGATCTGACAGATAGTGTCATTTGGAGATTATGATTAAGAATTGTGGTATTTGGTGTTCATTTGGTTACATCCTTATAGGTCTTTACTTTTATTTTAACAAAAAAAATTCTTTCCTTTTACTTTCCAATGTCTGTCTAAACTGCATGTTTTCCATAGTTTCCATTCATTTCTAGAAAACAATTATTTACACTGGTACTTCTACTACAGAAATGACACTACAAAATTGTTTCTATCTGGGTGTGTGATAAACATAATTAGATTATTCTTATTTTACGAAAAACATGGCTGAGGCTTTACAGGTTCATAATGTTAACATAATAATTCATTGCTGCTTCTTTTCTATAAAGCAAATATTACACCTTTACTGTCTTCTTTACATAACACTTGCTCCAGTGAAAAGGAAACTTCCTCTATGGTAATAACTGGTTTCAACCATCTGATTATTTTAAATGTAAATCTGAAATTAAAAATTGGTCTCCAAATTGCAAAGTACTGGGGAATGTAAAAACTGAAAAATGTCATGACTCACATAGAGGATGTTGTTTAAAATACACCCAGCCCAACTTCTAATTTTGAAAGTAATTTTTTTTTTTACTACCATATTTACCAATAATGAATTATACATTTTTTCTGGATTAACTGCTGTTCACATTCATTTCTGTTTTTCTGCAGAGCAAAGCAACACAAAAATTCACAGCAAACAAGAATAAGAAGAGGGAAGATGATTTAATGGCTAAATAGTAATCCTGAGGCTGTTCACACCTCTGGCACATTATTTCAGTTAATATGGAAAAGTTCCTTATAAGATCTTTCAACTCACTGTTCTACAGGATGCTGGAAAGCCTAAAGACCAACATGTACAAATAGTGATGTACCAATACTATGGAGAAGTATCAGGAAAGTGATAAAAATCTGGAAAAAAACAATGATATAGAATATTTTTTAATCCTCAGCCAAAAAAACCCAAACTTGTATTAATGTGAAAAAATGTACTAGGAAATAGAAAAAATATACAGTGATGGAGAGGCTATGGAGGGCTAAAAGAGCTCTTTTAACATTTACCTATGCTATTCTCTAGGTACTGATTCACATGTAGAAAAATGTTCAACAGAAAATAATTCTGCTGATGTTGTGCTGATTGCTTTCCCCCCTTTTGTTTAAATGTATGTATGAATCTCTAAAACCATCGTAGCTTGAGCTATCCCTGAAGTTTAATGTCTTCAAGGTAGACAGCTACATGGAGCAGTTTAAAATGGGAAAAAACCAAAAAACTAACAGCATTTTGAAGGACACCACAAATTCTGCAAACATGTGTGAGTGAAAATTCCTAACCTGAGTGTTGTTAACAGTCAGTAGTAACAGCCTTGTTTTATTTTTTTATCATTCCTTCCATCTGTTTTGGAACCATTCAGTGGAAACTCTCATGTTTAGTGTGTACTCCAGCACATGTTTAATTCAAATATTTCATTAGGAGTAGATAAAACCCTAGTTGACTCTTTGCTGACAGTTCACTCCTGTTTATTTCTCTACTACTGTGTTTGCAGTTTTAACCTAAAGATGAAAGTTTATACATTCAGCCATTATATTAGTAACTTTTTAAATGCAATTGAGAAAATATTTCTATTCAATGGATTTAAATGCCCACATAAGCATAGAATGCAAAATGCTGATATATAAGATGAAGAAATTTGTGGCATACTTACGTATGTGTGTCTGTTTATATCAAAACATGTTTCTATTAAGGCCCTTATCATGTATAATATTTCAGTTAGAATCTTCACATCTAGGATTTTTCATTTTTTTCACATTTTTTTTAACCTCTGCTGCACATACCTCTCCTGGCAACCAGACTATTTGCATGGTACAAATAGCAAGAGCTCTCTCACAGAGGTCACCAGTGTATCAGAGAGAATATCAGGCATTTTTTGACGTTCAGCAAGACATCATTTGACATTATTAAAGGCACCCAGCAGTTCAAGACATTTTCATTGCTTCGTATGGCACGACACCAATTGAAGAAATGAACGTACAAGGGCAAATGGAACTGCTTCACATTGCACCAGGCAACCTCAAAAACAAAACCTGGGAGAGGAAAAAACCCAATTAAAAAATAAATTTGACAGAAGAAAAAACATTCAGTCAGAAATTCTGGCTCTAGTTATCCCACGATATTCACCAGATCTCAGAATCTGAGTGGATTTTGAAAGGGATCAATGACTATGGTACTTCATCAGCTATATTAACTGTTTTAAAGGTCTTAGTATATATTTAATATCCCACTAAAATCACAGTTACATTGGGAGGAACATGGGTCTGCACAATATGAGCTGAGGAAACAGCTGAAAAGTAAACAATTTTCCTAGAAATATTATTAAGGTAAAAAGCAAAACCATTTACCTTTAGATTTAATTTTGTGAGCTCTTTCTGCACAAAAAGTGAGGTCCTCTTTTTCTGTTACTTGTCTTTTTTGGTTGTTGCTTTTTTTTGGTTTTTTAATCCACTGTGCTAATTACAGAAAACTCTGGTATTATTAGATATTTATAATCCCCCAATAACACCTCCTAATCTCTCTCTTTCCCTAGATAACAACCTCACAGCTCTGCAGACTTTATTCTTTAATCACTTGCCACATAATAACACTGCAGAACATGACTAAACAAAACCTCTGAGAAATACCTGGATGCAAATATTCCTCACTCACACCTTGTCTCTCTCACACATTGCATTCCCTTCCAACAATTCCTTGACACCTCCTCTCCTGTTTTGAGCACACAGTGGGAGCTTCTCTGTTGTTGAAATATTCTCCAACTTTTAACAATTATCAAAGAAACTAGCAAATCTGACAGATTTCCAAAATTTCTATGCATTGTAATCTTTGTGATCAGTACTGTCTCATTTACAGCTTTTTTATGACTTGCTTGACTTGATCATGAATCAGATTTATGAAAGCTGGAAAATTTTTAGCAGATTTTAAACTATTGTCCTTATTGTTGCTGTTGTTAATGGCTCTTCTTCCTTCCACTGTCTTCCCTACATGTTCCATGGTGTACCTGCATTTTAATTTTGTCTCTTTTAATGCCAAAGGTATGATAAATACAATAAAAAACAAAGTGAAAAATTGAGTTATAGAATTACCCCGATAGAATATTTAAAATAGATTTTTTTTAAATTCTTAAATTTTTATTAAAAAATTAAAATATTTAAAAATGTCACTTGACCTTGAATTCTCCCCCAAAAAAAGTTCCAGTAACCTCATTTCATCTACCTCATGTGACCTACTCCCCAATTTACATCACTTCTACTTTACAAACAACTTTTATCTTACTTTTTATCACTTTTTTTAAATCACTTATTACTTTTATCACGTGAACTACTGGGTATTCACATGCTCCGAGCTTTACCACCATGTTTTCTTTACGTGTTGCAAGTGAATAAAAATGTTAGCACACCACATACATTCACTGTTGATAAATAAAGGGGATCTCTTTCACCAAAGAATGTGGTTTGCATTATGGTTTGGGTTTGTTTAGTTTTTGGGTTTATTTTCTTTTCAGAAAAATCAAAGCACCACTACAAGACATTCAGTCTCTAAGCCCATCATGTTACAATCACAAGCTTAAGGCTCTGTTTAGACAGGTAAGCTGAAGGGACTAAATCACAGCACTGAAATGCCTGAATTAATAGTTTAAAAAAAAACCCAAACACCAAACTACCCAAAACCCCCAAATCAGCTCTTGAATATATTTTGTCCTTCAGTAGTACTGTGAATAAAAAAATTTACATTTCAGTTTAACTTCAGACAAATTTTAAAGTTGCCAAGCATTTCACAAACAAAGATAATGACAAAATAATGTGTATGAGGAAAATAATCCTGAATACCACAGGAATGTGAGCAGCACACACACAATAGTGGGTCAGTGGGATTTTAGTGGAAGAACTTCAAGAAACAGAGGAGTGTGGCTGTTGGTGTCAGTCCCAGGAGGGAGGCAGGTGATGGCTGTAGGATTGGTAGGTACAAAAATACACATTTTCCTCTCCTGAGTGCCAGTGGCACTTTTATTGTCAGAACCTTGTAACTATTCCCCAGGTATGACCAATTTCCTGCATTAATAAAGCCCTCTCTGATTAACAGACAGATACCCACTTGGGAAACAGTGCTTTCTCCAGCCCACAGTACTTAGAGAGAAACTCAGCTCACTAACAGTGAAGGAGGAACAGGCTGGTGACACCTGAATGAGCTGTTTATGGGGATTATTTGAGTGGATGACAACCCTGCCTTCAAATGGATGACAACAGGCTGCTCAGGGGATGTAGGAACCTCATTCCAGTGAAGAGTCTGCTGAGCCAGAGGGATGTGGGCTCCTGAATACAAATCAGAAGTCAGCATCCCCAGAGACAGAAAGGCTTTCTCTCTGCTTGTGTGCTTCAAATCACAAAACGTTCACTAACAGATGCAAGCTGTTCAAGTTGTTTTTACATCAGTTTTTCTTTAGTTAGCAAAAATTACCAAACATGTCTCTCTTGGAAATTCATAATTTGCTTATTTTCCTTGTTATGGTAATAGGTTACGCTATTTTTTTTCTGAGTAAAAATTTAAGATCATGACAAAATACAACAAAAAAGCTAACAATAAATACTATGATCTCATACACCATTTAAGCAGAATTGTCCATATTAACTTGTCAAGAAAATAAAGTAGAATATGTGGCTTGCCTGCCCACGAGTTTCAATGTGTTTTTGGTTACATTGTGATTCAATATTGATTCTTTTTTGAGACTTGGTTATTTCAATTAAAAATGTTTTTTTGCAAAATATTGCAAACTGCAAACCTGAAATCTGTCTTACCAACAGTTTGAATGTTTGTAATTTTAAAGAAATCTTTTTGAGAGAACATTTGTGCCTAGTTAAAGATAACATGTTGAATATCTAATTAAAAGTCAACAGAACTAGTTTTCAAGAAATAACTTTACAATCTTTGGAAATTTCCTTTTATTTGTGAACCTGTGAGTAGTTAAAGATAATTTACTCTGAGTGTACAGGAAGTGGGATGGGGTGAGGTAGGTGTGTTTGAACATCTTTAGAGAAATCAGAAATTATCATAGCATGGTATTCTAACACTCTGTTCAAGTACTCTGAACTCTGAAAATCAGGGAGAGCAACAGGTAACTGCTTTTGTGATAAACCAGATCCAATGTAAGCAGGGAGTGCTGCTTTTAACACTCAAAAGTCAAAAATAATAATACATGGACTAACCAAATCCATTTACTTCAACTTACAGACATTCTACGAATCATAATGTAGGATTTACTTATAAAACTCACAAGTTATTAGTGAATTTCTTGTTGTCAGAACCCTCTGATTACTAGGAACTCAATTAAAACCTCATGATACCTTGAAAATGAAGAATTTCCTTGACTCTTCTATTAATTCCGAGGGCATAGGGTAAACAAATAGCCATTTCAAAGGTAGACAGCATAAAGTCAAAGTGGTTTGTGGTGTTTGATTGTTTTGCTATGCCCAGGTGAGTTTAAAATTTAAGATATGCCTTTTCTTTCTCACATTTAAATCATTTGACTAGCCAATTTCATAAACTAACATAATTTGACCTTTTATTCAGAAAAAAAAAAACCAGATAAATGCATGCTATGAAACGCTTGTATTTCAATTTACTTATATTGTCAGTGCTTGGAGTTTTTTCAAGGCTGGACAAGACAGATCCACCTGATCTGATGCAGAGCTGGCATCTGATTGTCACCCATGTGACAATCTTCTCCTGTGACTGCTGAACTCAGCGAGGCAAATCGGTCTGAATGAAGGTTGTTAAGCTGAATCAGGGACTCTTAGTTCTTCTTTTTACAGATAATGAACTTGGGTAATATAAATCCCCTACATCTTACTTATCTGTTTGAAATGAAAGAGGTTGTCATGCAGCAAGGTCTATTCAGATCTGTCTCACCAAGCATTAAACTGTATTACTAAATAAAATTGGAATCTGTAAAGTAGTTACTGTACAGGCAGGATATTGTACTAAAATCAGGCTTTTGCATGATATAATGTCTTTATGCCAATATCTGCACATGTAGATGAAAAACAGATTACTAGGAGTACCTACATTGGTACCTCATATATTACCTGTTTTTAATATTCTTTATAGATGCTTTGATGATCATTACATGGAACAGGTGTCTGAAGAGAGTCTTATTTGTGTTAAACTTATCATCCAATTTCATTTCAACCCTCACAATACCAGTATAATGTATATATTTGTACTGAGTCAGTTTTTTTCCAGAGTTCAGAAGGAGACTTTGAGTTTCCTACACTCTCCTGTAGCTTTAAAAGCCCCACAAAATGCAGATTTGAAAAATAGTGGTTACCAAAGGGAACCTTTTTGCAGAAAGTCCTACTGTGCCTTTTTATTCAGTATTCACATAAGTTCCCCAAAGTCTAGAGGGAGCGTATTTCTTAAGTGGAATGTCTTTGAAAGTGATAATAATTTCCTCTATTACAAGGAATGAGGCACATACTCAGTCTAACACAGACTGTGTCAGCAGGTGGACATGACCTGGACATTCCTCTTTTGGAAATTCTGTAAGATTCCCCTCTCCTCACGTAGCCATGACCAAAAGAGGATGCCACGTGCAATTAAAGAGAACAGAAAGAAATGGAATGGTTTTATCCACAATGAAAAATACCTTCATCCACAAAATTACAGAGATGTTCACGTGGAATAATACGGCACTCAAGTGCCTCTCTCAAAAAGTTTCTGCATTCCTTTCTCTAATTAGAATGTCACACTGCAAAAAGCAATGTTTCTCTAATGCTTTCCCTGCTGCAGTCATGACTTTAAAAGGATATTTATTGCATAGGCAGCTGCTGCTGATGACTACCATTATTTCTCCATTCTATAGTTCAATTGCATACTCTCATAAAGCATTGTGACATGAGTCTCAAGCAGCCCTGTAATTTCCCCAAAATTACTGGGAATTTTGGGCAGGGCTGTTTAGAGTGAATAGGTATCATTCACTCAAATAGACTCATATTATTGATACTGTCTTTGCTCTCCCCTTAGATGTATTTGTTCCAGTCACTTGTTCCTGCCAACAGCAGGAACTCACAATATTCTTCTCTAAATTGGAGAGAAATGGATTAAAAGAGTGGGCTGTTAGGTGGATAAGAAAGGGGTTGGATGGTCACATCCAGAGGGTAGGGGTCAACAGGTCAGTGTCCTGGTGGACATCAGTGACAGGTTGTGTCCCTCAGAGGTCTCAGCTGTGACCAGTGTGATTCAATATCTGCACCAATAATGCAGACAGAGGCATTGAGGCAGCCTCAGGTTGTTTGCAGGTGACACCAAGCTGAAGATGCAGTGACAGGATGGCATCCAGAGGGAGCTGGACACACTCCAGGAGTGTCCCATGGGAATCTCAGGAGGTTCAGCAAGGCCAGGGGCTGCTGCTGCCCCTGGATCAGGCTGGGGATGAGCAGCTGGAGCAGCTCTGGGGGTGCAGTGGGTGAGCTGAGACCCCAAACCCTGAGCTGGGCTGAGACCCCAAACCCTGAGCTGGGCTGAGACCCCAAACCCTGAGCTGGGCTGAGACCCCAAATCCTGAGCTGGGCTGAGACCCCAAACCCTGAGCTAGGCTGAGACCCCAAACCCTGAGCTGGGCTGAGCCCCAGCTGGCAGCAGGCAGGGGGATTCTGCCCTGAGCTGGGCTGAGAGCTGAGCTGAGAGCTGCCCCAGCCCTGGGCAGCACAGCAAGGAGCTGCAGCTCTGCAGGCAGGCCAGAGGAGCTCCAGCAGGAGCAGAGGATGGAGCAGCTCTGCTGGCAGAGCTGGCATTGCTCAGCCTGCAGAGGAGAAGCTCTGGGGTGACCTCAGTGTGGCCTTCAGTGCCTGAAGGAGCTGCAGGAAACATGGAGAGAGACTATTGACAGGGGATGGAGGGACAGGACACAGGGAATGGCTGCAAACTGCCAGAGGGCAGGGATGGATGGATATTGGGAAGGAATTGTTCCCTGGCAGGGTGGGCAGGCCCTGGCACAGGGTGACAGAGAAGCTGTGGCTGCCCCTGGATCCCTGGCAGTGTCCAAGGCCAGGCTGGACACTGGGGCTTGGAGCAGTCTGGGACAGTGGGAGGTGTCCCTGCCAGGGCAGGGGTGGCACTGGATGGGCTTTAAGGTCCTTTTCCACCCAAACCACTCTGGCACTCTGTGCCATTGAAGTTAAAACCTGCACTTTACACACTGAGCTCCCACACAGCCAGTGGCACTGGTTGACTCACTTATCCCAGACAATCAGCCTGCAGCACCTTGCAGCTTCCATCTCCCCCTCGCTGCTGATCCCCAAACTCCTCCTGCCCCAGCACACCTGAGCTCTCCCCACAGGTACTGAGTGGCACTGACTGCACAGCTCCCTGCAGCAAGGCTGCCACAGAGCAGATACATTTGATTAGTTACAGGCTTTGCAGCACAAATCACAGAAATAATCTACACACTATCTGCTAAATACAATCATATTGATTGATTAAATGTTAAATAATCTGCTCATATAATAATCTACTGAGGTGTTCTACATTTCCTGTTGTTCTGTTCATATATCTTACAGAAATATGAGGAGAGGTCAGAAATGCAAGAGTGACTTCTTAAGGGAGGTGGAAAAATATTCCTAATAAAGGATGCAATGCAAAATTGTGACACCTCCAGGCTACCAACATTTGAGAAGGGTGTCACCCTGAAATAACACAGCTGATTGCTTCTTCTCACCTTTCTCTACCTGAAAATACTTACAGAGGGCCCAGGGATTTACCCTAAAACCAAAAATGACAGGAGCAGAAAGGAACCTCTGCCATCCATGTTTCATTTCTCCCTGTCCATAGCCCTTATCATTATTACAATGGAAATGACATTTGGGAACATGGGACAGTCTGGCATGTTTGAGGACCTTGCTGTGTAGAGGAAACACTCCTGTGCTGCAGTGCTGCTATAAGTCTCTTTTTGGGGGAGTATTTCAGTGTACTTCACAATAACAGAGTCAAAATTTGGTATATGATATGGGAGCCCTTCAAGGTAGAGTCCACCCAGCTCTGAAGATAAAACATATTTAGCACAAGAGATCCCATTCCTTTTGGTACTCAGTAAAGTAATAACTTTTTTAAATGGGTCAGGAGGAAAGGCTTTCAAGGAAATACAGATATTTAGGGAAAAAATTAATTTAAAATATCTTTTGAATAAACAAAACATTTATTTACAATTATGTATTTTTATTAGCTATCTATAAGTTCTAGCATTCATTATATATAAGTAATAGGAACTTTAGAGATAAACAACAATTCAGAAATAATTTCCATTTTGTATCCACTATTGCAGTTCATGATTTCCTCATGGCTTACACAATTTCTAGGTAATCTGATAAAACACAGATTTTTTTTTCTCAGAAATGGAAGAAAAGAGTGAATTGGCCTGTGTTCAACAGTTAATTAAGCAGTATTTTTGTAGGTGTAAGCTCAAAGGAGACAAAAGCTTCAAAATGGACTAAAAAAATAGATACATACTTTGTCACAGCTAAGAATAGTGTCTCCTGAGCCACAGACCCTTTGGCACACATGAAACATAGAGTTCTTGCAAGAATTCTGTAAGAAATGGAGCTCAAGGCACTTCTGACAGCTCAGCTGCTTTCCTTTCCTCAGTGGCACATCTTCATTACAGGACTTCACACTCCCAGGTCTCAGTTTCAGAGGTTCTGAGTCCAGTGAAACCAATCCCTGCCCAGCTGAAGGACACCTCCCAGCTGCAGGAAGATTCTGCCTGTCCTCCCTTGGCTGAGGAAAAGCACAGCACAGAGTGCAGAGCCAGGGAGGTTCCTCCAGCAGGCCTTTCGTGAGAACAGACTTTTCTCAAGTCATGACTGCAAATAAGGCTTGAATTTAAACTCTCTGGGATGCAGGAAACATCTTCACCTTGCTCTGTGGCTTGGGAAAAAGAAACTGCAACCAAAAGAAATTAGTTTCTAGTAGTCACTGTGTTAGCAGTGAAAAACTGTCAAATACTTTTCCATGAGAGGTTGTCTTTTGTTTTTTCCTTTTTGCTTCTCATCCTGAGGTTGAGTTGCTTCCCTCTTCTTTGATGTTGTGTTGTGCAAGACTCTTTAAGAAGTGCCCCAGATTGCTGAACTCGGTGGAAAGTTCATCACTGACTTCAGCAGAAGTGCATGGCAGCTGAATGGATGTGAAAATCCTACTGCATTGTAATTATACACAGTAAACTGAAAGTTTTCTTCTCTTGGACTGTGCATCTTTTGAACTTACACATGTGAATAACACATTTGGATTCCAGGAGTGCTCTTGGTGAAATGATGGAAATAAATTCTGCCACTAGGAATGTCAACAAGAGATTTTTACATTTTCAGGGGAAAAAAAAATGAGGAAAAACTTTTCAGATTATTTTTTGTCTTTTTTTTTTTCTATTTAGTTTTTGCTGTTTAGAATGGCAAGGGGGAAATAAACTCAATTTATCTGAAGAGGAGGAATGAACTGTTCTTTAAACACTAATAACGAAAGGGAAACAATATCAAAACAGCATTACCATCCAGTCTGCAATTGTACTTGTAGAGTTCAAAGTACTGAACAAGGAGAGACATAGTTGTGTAAACACTGAATTTTGGTTCTATACTCACACTTTGAGGTTTGGTGCCTTTTTGAATCCTCATTTCATATTACTTCAATTTTACCTACAATATGTGGTTCGAGATTCATCCAAAGCAGATCATACTTGTTTTAAAAGAGCTAAGCCAAGTTATCGCTGTATGGCTTGTTGTGCCAAAGTAAAAGCCACTTACCAAATAACTCAGAGATACTTATTTTCTTTAAGATTAACAAGCTTGAAGGAAACTTAGTAAGATTTTCAGTCTTGGAATAAAATTTTTAAAAAAATTAAAAATGGATCTATAAAGTTTCCTGTGCAAATTTATGTAATTAGTCATTGTTAAAAGCTTAAAATATTTTTGTCTTGTGTTCTTTTCTTAACAGCACAAAGGAAATTGGTAATCTTCCTGCTGTCCAGAATTTTAACAACCTGCAGAAGAATTTGAAGCCCAGCTTTAAAAGTGTCACAGCAGAAATGGCAAAGAATCTAACTGCTGGATATTTAAACCATACAAATACACACACACACAAAAAAAAACTCTTCTGCATCTGCATTTCTCAGTATAGTCCAGAGGAGTAATAGGTAGTGCAAATAACAATGTCCTGCAATAAGTGTCCCTTTGGTCAAAAGTAGCACTTTTTTCCTTAGGAAATGCTATGGTGCATTGGGATTGTGTCACCTGGCAGGAAGACATGGGGCAGTTGAGCAAAGGGGGTGGGAATAGACATCCAGAAGGGAAACAGAAAGAGGTGAAATGAAGAAAAAGATGGTGCAAAACTGATTGGCCTTGACTGGACAAGATTTCCCAGCAAGCACAGGCAACATGAGATGGACAAAAACTTGTATTAGCTGACCTGAGACTCCTCAGTAAATTACCTACTTGTGAAAACTTTCTCCTTTTAAATTACTAGAGGAAAAGTTATCATTTGGATATTTATATGTGAGTGGAGAACAGAGGGAGGATTTCTGAGGGTGGCATGATCATGCCTGGAGCACATTAGGAACTCAATTTTTAATTTCATTTCAAGCCATCCTACATTCATTTAAAATAAGCTATTTTTCGTGGAAGAATAGCCTGCAAAAGGAAAAATAAAATATTAGAAGGATTTCTAAAGCCAAAGAGCTTTAATTCCATGAACACCCAGAGAAAGAAAGAATAATGCAAAACACTTTTAAGTAAAAATGACAGATGTTAAATTTAGCAAATATTATTCTGTCAATAAATAAAATTATCTCCAAAGTTCAGATTTGATGTTCCAAAGCAATTAGAGAAATGTAAAATGTGAAATCTGATGGAGCCATTAATTCCATCTTAGAGACAAAGAAATGAATGTTCAATCTACAGATGAGCCCAGAAAAGGGAATTTAAGAAGGACTTTTAAATTTTCTCTTCAAGGTTTCGATTGTCTGATTAATTAAAAGAGCAGCAAGAATTCTGCAATGACATAATGGGCTCCTTAAAAACTTTCAGCATTCAGATTTCCTTCCCTTCTCTAGGATGGTTGGGTTTGTGATGCTTTTTTGTTTGTTTCATTTTTCCTTTCTCATTTCCTTCTTATTTTTCAGGTATAAATTTTTACATACATATAACTATAAAGGGGTGGAGGTTTTGCCTTGAAGTTTTGACCAGAGATTTGAAAGGAAGATGCATTAAAAACCTGTTGAGTGCCATCAGCTCAGAATGACTGATGTGTGTGTTTCAGAGGGTGTGTAAGCAAGGAAGAACATTTGGACTCTGGTTTTACTTTTGGATGGGGTTGGGTTTTTTTGAGATTCTGAACATCTCTGGGGAAGTCATAAATTCTCCTGACTCTCAGTGACTGCAGAGCTACTCTGTGGTTTGTTTCCCAGATTACTGCACAGAGCCTGATCCCATCAAAGCCCCATAATGTGAACAACACAATCTGCCTGCCAGTGATGGCTTTGGAGAGTCCTTTTGCCTGAGACTGAGCAATCCCATTTTCCAGGTGCTTTTGGCATGTGTCTGAGCTGGAGATCCCAGCAGTGACTCCTCAGGCACTCTGCCAGTGAGGACAGCTCTGCCCTGGAGCAGGGCTCAGGGGAACCAGCAGAGGTCTGCTCTGACTTTGCAAGAATAAATGAAGGAAGAGTACCTAAAACCACCAATCAGCCTGACTGAGTCCCACTGGAGCTACTGATGCTCGAGAAAGCCAAGGATGAATGAGAACAATGACTCTTCACAGCTCAGCAGGTATCCTGTAGCCTGCAGTGCTGCCTCAAGAGGCTGCCCAGCTCTCAGCAGTTTGGGGTTTTTCTGAGGCAGAGACATGTCACACCTTTGCTCTGAATTGCTCTGAGGAGCTGTCCCACCCTGTGTTTGTTCATGCCACTCGTGGTTACAGGTGTGAGTTCTCCCTCCAGTCCATCCTGGGCTGCCTGCCTCTGTCACAGATGGAACAAAGGCGTTCAGAAGCAAATCAAATGTGATAAATAAAAAATAAAATAAAACTCTGTGCTCTGGGCTCAGAGATGGGGTGATAACCTTGCTTACTCTCCATCTGGAGTGTGAAGTGACCTTGCCCATCAGTGGGATCTCCTCAGAGCAAGAGCACTGCTTTGGGCTGCAGGAGCTCTGAGCCAATCCTTCTGTCTGTCTCCTTGCTCAGCTCTTTAATTTCAGCTCTTTAATTTCAGCTCCCATCATGTCTCTAGCAGCTGATCATCTGAAAACACCTGACAGAGCAGACCTGTCCTGTGGGTTTTGCTGCTCACGAGGATTTCCTGTACTGGATGGTGAGAAGAAGTGAACAATTCATCTCATCTTTGATCAAAAATCTCATCTAACCTGGAGCACATCAGATCATTCAGCTGAGCTGCTCTCCCTTGGCTAGGAAGGGCAATGCTGGTGTCTGACCTGCAGCATTAAGGATGTGAAAAGGGCTTGGAATAATCTGTTTTTCCTAAATCATTTTACTGCTAAAAACATCCTAAAACTGATGGAACTAATGTGACCTACTGACATTTTCTGCCAGTGACTGTATATTCTTTTCACGTATTTTTGTGATCTATTGTGTGATTAAGCAGTTATTGACATATGTGAATGCACACAGAGACTCAACTCTATGCAAAATCATTTCTGTCAAAACCCACTTGCATCTAATACTTTTTCTTTATTTTATAATTATTTTCAACAATCATTTTGCTATTCTGAGAACACAGGAAGGAGATTTCCTTTTAAATAAGTATCATTCTGATTTAGCAATTTCAGTGTAGTAAATTGCTAATTATTAATTATTTTCTCTGGACAAATAGAGAAGAGTAGATTTTCATTAGGATTACTTTAGACTCATTTTCTTTCTGGGGAATCTTTTGTAGGGAGAAACATGCTTGTAGGACAATAATATCCTCCAAGTTTTACTAAATTATTAAGTGCAATACATCAGAATATTTAACAATTACCATGACTTACATGTTTTCTAAGCTATTAAAGATTTTTTCCAAACTCTAATGAGGTCTATTCCCTTTTCTAAGCCAACTCATGGACTCATAAGGACCAAGTTTTCACTAACTCAGATTTCATAAACCAAACAACTTTTACAACCTTGAACCAAAGCCCACTGAAGTGGGTTAGTTGCACAGACAGAAAGGGTAATACACAGAAGAAACAGGGCAAGAAAAAGCTTAAGGATTCTGTAAAGACTGCAGAGGAAAAAGGGTTGGAAATATTGATTTGCAGTAATTAAATAATGTAAGTAGCAAAAAAAAAAAAGTCTTTTACTTAGGCAAGTTTCATTTAATAGGGAATAGGATGCTTGACCCTGCTGGAAAACTCTTTAACATCATGGAGTGCATCACACAGAGAATATTCTTGATTATTGACTCCATACAAATGTTCAGAGGAATAATACAGCCAGAACAGTGAGAAATAAACAGGAAAGATTTTCTGCCATAAAGATTTTCTCCTGACTCTGCATAACTGGGGAAGTGTTTAGCATGAGCACCATAGGCAAACCTGCTCTAGGCAGAAGTGTTTGTGTGACTGAGTTGAACCCATTTGGCATCAGATCCTCTACCCTGCAGCTTCAGGATACACAGCAGAAAGAAAAGAGCAGTGCCCTTGATTGGGGTTTGATGTTCCAGTGACATTTTTAACTGGCATGAGTGCTTCTGCCCAAAATGTTCCTCTGTTATAAGAGCAGTGGCAGTGGGTTCCTACTGCTCACTCATGAAATGTAACACTTGTAGCTAAAATACTGTTTGGGCATTTATTTCACAAGTAGTTTTCAGAATCAGAGTTATTCCAAAGAAAGACCTTTTGTTTTGTTTGTTTTCCTCAGCCTCAGGACATCCTCTGCAAGAGTTTATTTTTACAGGTAACAGGGGTGAATAATGTAATCTGAAAATTTCATATTGTCTTTTATTCAAATTTGATAACTTAGCAATGCTTCATAAAAATCGTTTGTATCCTTGCAATATTTAAATCCCTGTCACAGTCTGGAATGATTTTTGAAATCACATCCAGAGTCCTGTCATTGTAAAATGGTGTTTCATCTTGAGAGTCTTTCAAAGGTAAGGTAGATAATGCTGAAATGATATCTTTCAGAACTTCTGTTTCACAACTGCAAAAATCAAGGGTCTAACTTCCCATAGTGGCAGAGTTTTATTTATGTGGGTTGTTCTTGCAGTTCTCCTGAGAAAATGAAAACTGCACAAAAGAAGAGCAATAAACAGTGAAAAGACTTTTTTTTTTTGCTGGTGATATAATTTCATGAAATGAAAAAACCTCCAAGTATGGAACATAATAAGCGAGCACTACTAGTATATTTTGGGATTTTCAGGTTGCTGAAATCACAGTTGTATTCCACTGCATGTTACAGAGAAAAGAAAGCTGGAGTAGGATTTTCCTGATGGCATAAGTTCATTTCAGGCCACCTTAAAAATATTACACTTTAATACTGATTCTAAGGTTACTTGTAAAAATTAAAAATTCAGACAAATTGAATTAAAATTAAGACAGGCCTGTGTCTTTTGGCTGACTCAAAGTTTAAACCACATTTATCTCTAAGACTGCCCCATGCTTAGGTTTTCCAGAGATGATGCTGATTTGCAGATTTTTCATCTCTTCACTTAGAAGGGGATTGGTGTGTGAAAAATCAGCTTCATTCAACAGGTGTTCAAACTTTTGTCTTCAAGTGGTATCAAATTTCTTTTCAACAAGTTCAAGAATTTACTTTAAACATACCTTTGCAGTTGATACCTATTCCCCCAGGAATATCAGCAAAATCTCTCTTCCCTCCAGTTCTGATGTTTGACTGAAAAAACATAGACTACACACTACAAAAATTGATAAATTTGTTCCAAATTTATGCTATAAATAACTATACTTCAAAAAGTGTGGTTTAAGAAAGAAAAACAAAACAGCATTTGAGGCTGACAATACCAAAACGAAGCATCTGTAGGAAAGGCTCAATCAATTAGTTTAAAATTCTCTGGCATTTTGACAGAGAAGCATCAGTTGTTAATTTGTCCATTTGGGATTTGGGCACTTCCTGTGGACTATAAATTCAACAACACATTTACAAAAGTGACTTATAACATTGAACAGGGACAAAGACAATATTCCGATTCTGTGTACGCAGCCAGCAAGGGGCAGATCTGGCTTGGTCATTTCATACAAAATTATCAAGTGGCTACTTAGTAAGGAAAAGGAAAAAAGGAAAAGGAAAAGGAAAAGGAAAACAGGAAAAAGAAAAGGAAAATGAAAACAGGAAAAAGAAAAGGAAAAGGAAAACAGGAAAAGGTGAAAAGGAAAAGAGGAAAAGAGGAAAAGAGGAAAAGAGGAAAAGAGGAAAAGAGGAAAAGGGGAAAAGGGGAAAAGGGGAAAAGGAAGGAAGGAAGGAAGGAAGGAAGGAAGGAAGGAAGGAAGGAAGGAAGGAAGGAAGGAAGGAAGGAAGGAAGGAAGGAAGGAAGGAAGGAAGGAAGGAAGGAAGGAAGGAAGGGAGGGACAGAGACAGATTTAGTAGGAAACTTCACCACATGCAAACAGCCTCCCTTTGATGCTGTCCATCAGGGCTTCTTCTTCTTCTTCTTCTTCTTTTTCTTCTTCTTCTTCTCCTTCTTCTTCTTCTTCTTCTTCTTCTTCTCCTTTCTCTTCATCATCTTCATCTTCATCTTCTTTGTCTTGGATGTCCATGGAGGGACAGGACACAGGGAATGGCTGCAAACTGCCAGAGGGCAGGGATGGATGGATATTGGGAAGGAATTGTTCCCTGGCAGGGTGGGCAGGCCCTGGCACAGGGTGACAGAGAAGCTGTGGCTGCCCCTGGATCCCTGGCAGTGTCCAAGGCCAGGTTGGACACTGGGGCTTGGAGCAGCCTGGGACAGTGGGAGGTGTCCCTGCCAGGGCAGGGGTGGCACTGGATGGGCTTTAAGGTCCTTTTCCACCCAAACCATTCTGCTATTCTGTGAGTATATACATAGTCTCTTCTGACTTCATTGCAGCCCATCTGTAAAAGGCTTTTCCTCTTTTGACTATTAGTAGTTACCCCTTCAATCCATCCTGATCCCATTAAAAGTTCTGTTAATAATTTGCACAAAAAAAGTTATGATTTCTGCCAAATGTGCAAAAGCAGATGTAAGACACATATGAGACCCATGCTTAGGTTGCCCATTTTTGCTTTTTGAAAAACCAGGAAAGAAGTGTAAGGGTCTCTAAATATTTCTGAGCATGTTTGGGTATGGTCACCTGCCATGGAAAGGTCTCTTTTACTCCTTTATTTTTAAGGGTAGTGTATTATATCAACATTTAAATTTTTATAAATCTCATATAACATCCATGTAATCCAAATGTGTTTTCACAGCAGAGTTTTCTGAGATACCCTTGAACTTCTTCACCTAATTTGCTTTTCAGAATATATAACACGAATGTCTCTTAATAGAACAGTAAATTGTTTTTCCTGTGGAGTCATTAGAGAACTAAGTGGTTGAATCTATCATTGTCGTAACTCTCTTATTTTTCACTCTGTCTTTACCTGTGTAGATAGCTGCAGAGTTATCTCATTATCTTTTGTGACCAGGCAGTACAGATAAATATATTCTGAGTCAGACCTTCAGTGAGTAAAGCTTTTCTCTTGACTCTAAAGGAAGCAGGACACCTTCAGCAGTGGTGCCTTCACAAGATATCTGGACTGAGGTTAGGGTAATCTGTTGTCAAGCACACGTGGAAAATTAAATATTATTAAAAGATATATTTAAAGTAGTTCTCTAAATCCACCATTCAAGGTTTTTCAGTATTTGTTCTCTCTCTAAGGCGGTGTGTATTCACCTTGGTAAACTCTGGGGAAAATGATTAAAAATCAAAGGTAAATATACTAGTTTTGGAAAATTGTATATAAAATGCTAGGGGTTTTATCTTACAATCTGCAGATTCCCTTCAATGGGCATTTTCCTGAAAAATAAGTTATTAAGAAAGCCCGTGCACACTTCCACAGAGGGTGGACTCCACTCTGCTAATTTTTGCTCTGTGTAGTAAATATGGTTTGAGGGACCTGTGTATGATAATAGTGAGTTATGACTGGTGAATAAATGCCTGATTCTTCTGCTGAAGAAAGGAAAAAACCCTACATATTGTGTCATTCACCAACCACAGCTAAATCTGAGCATGAACAAAAAAAAATAGCAATTTCAGAGGCCCTGTGGTCCCTCTCTTCCCTTTTGCTTTGAGTGGAATAGAAGACAATGTTGTTTAAAAATCAGATTTAATCTTAATATTGTCTTTTGCCTGAAAAAAGCATAAAGCATGTGAATCTGTGAATTCACTACTGCTGGTTGCCTACAATTTTAATTCATGACCTAGTAAAAATCAGTGGAAGAATTAAAATGCAAAGAGACAAATATTATTTAAAAAATTGTGTTTTAAGGAAGGTATTTTATTGCAGATGGCAAAAAGAATTTTTTAAGCATTCCATAACTTAGCAGCAAGATTTATTTTAAAATATATAATATGTAGAAATGTGGGGATTTTATATGATACAAGAAAGTGTTTGCTATGAAAATACTTACTTGAAATTGCTGTAAGTATACAAGAAATGATGGATGGGAATAATTTCAAACCATTCAGAAGTGACATTTAGATGGATATTTATCTTAATGTAGCAGAATTACAGAGGTCTCAGACTCACTAGAACAAACAGTTTCCCTGTAAGATTTCCATAAGGTTTTATTACAAGATTTCCGTAAGGTTTTATTACCAACAAAAATCTTAATATTTCAGATTGGATTCAAGTTAAGGCATAGCTCCATGCATATTTGCTTTGGGGATTTGGATATGAAAATGATGTGTTAAAAATAGATAGTACAGGAGAGGCAAGAAGAGACAGAAAAAGGAATGTATGAAGAAGAAGAAAGGAAAAAAAATGAGAGATTAAGTTCCAGCTTTGCATTTTTCCTGCTTGCCTGAGGGATTGGGCTAATGGAGAAGTTCTGGTCATTCATTGTATGGTTTTCCCATACAAAAGGGACTTTTTGTATCCAAATTCTCTTTGTATCCTCTTATATGCCATGTTTCTTTTACCTTTTCTCTTCTTTACAATAAAATCTCTTGGAAAACTTTCACTTAGCAAAAGCCTTTCCTCACATGTTGGAAACTGTGTAGGACCAAGTAAATATCAAAAAAGGGTTTGGGAGCTGCAGTGGTCATAGCAAATACCTTTGAGACCATTTCAGAGGAGGAAAACAGGGTGATATTTCAGGGTGAGGAGATGAGGTACCTGGGTGCCTGAATTTTTGAACATTGAATGCAAATGTGATCCCATCTGTGGATTTCAGTCTGTTCCCCAACCCTTGAACAATTTCAGTGCCTTAATAGCATTTCTCCACAATTCAACCAAGATAGCCTGGAATTCTATTTCATAAACATTAACCACAAGCCGAAAATAAATTGGGATCTAAGACTCATTTTATTGTTGCAGTTCTTTTATTTATCTCTTGTGATACATAGATTTGTGCTTACTGTGGTTGTGTTATAAATTACATTTGGAAGGAAGTCATGTCTCAGTTTTTATGTTCAGTGCCACACATTTATTTCATTATTTCACTCTCTCTATTGTGTGGTGGAGGAAAGGAAAGCATATTTAGACCACCCTTATGTTCAAGTTGATGCTTTTTAATTTTAAACAGGCTCCCAAGTCTTGTTTATTCCCTTTTTACAATAATGTTGCTGTAATGTGCTGATATGTGGATTATATGGATTTATATCTTGTATCTTGCAGCTGTTGACTCTCAGAGGGCTTAGGTGTGTCTTGAAAGTTTTTAATAGATTTCCATATCCTGACAGTTTGTTTTCCTTTGCATGTACACATAGTTCTGATCCCACAATTAAACTGTTATTTTTAGAAGGATTTTTTTTAATTATTATTTTATTGCTTGCTTCTTCCATGATTTCACTGAATATTGATATTCATCTGCAGGCATTTTTTACAGAAGTGTCATGAGAACACAAGACAGGTACAAACTCTTCCCTTTCCAAAGCTATGAAAAAGAATTAGATGAAAAAATAAATTAATTTCAGCGCTTAGGCTTTAGCACAAAGGTATTTGATGACTTCTTTGCATAGCACAATGAATTGCCTCATAATGAATAAGTGCCTAGTAACAGAATGGACTCAAGAAGTCCAGTGCTTTGTGCAAGAAGGATTTCTATAACATATACAAAGCAAATATGAAATTATTGATTCTTACCGAGAACAGGGTTACAGCAGGTTATTTTTTCAGAGCACCATATCATTATGTATCCTGCTGTCTTGCTGGCAAAACCCACACCTTATTTTTCAGGGTTGAATCATTAAGCTTGCATTTGATTTCCATGAAAAAAGCCTCTCATTCCCGCTGAGCTGAAGTTCCACAGCAAAGTCCTCGCTAATTAGGACCATGTCTTATACAAATTTGCATACCAGTTGTGTGTTTTTCCCAACAACTTCCTTCTGAAAACAAAATTTATCCTTCCATTAAGGTCTTGCAGATATTGTTTTCTGACTTCCTGGATAAACCTATGGCCTTTGGGTCAATTTGTTCTGACAGGGTATACAATCATGATCTAAATATATTTTTCTAACCATCTGTTTCCAAGCATGAATGTCAACTGCTCTCCCCTCTTCACCCAGGGAATGACCCAGGAGCTGAAGTTTCTTAGAGAAAACAAGAGGACTGTGGAGAACCAAAGAACTTTAGACATTCCAACACCATCCTGGGCATGATGGGCTGGAAAAGCCCCTTTTTGTGCCTCTCAGGGATGTTAATTTCAGCCAGGATTTAGGTGGGGTGAAAGGACTATGGATGGCAGGAGTTCATGTACATGAAACTGGGAAACTCCATTCCTAGAGCCAAGCTACTGGAAATTAAAAATCTTTCTCTAAACTCTATTGGCCAGCAAAAGGAATTCCACTGAAATATTTGGCTAGTTCTCCACTCTGACCATCATTTGACCAAATATATTAATTGGGACGACAGGAAAGTGCCTTGATAAAGTACTAAAGAGCTTTGTGTTTGGGGGAAATGCATTGACATTGCAAGATTATAGCCATTCTATTGTATTTCTGACTACTTCTGTCACAAAGGCTTAAAACAAAACTAGAGAGCCTTGAAGGAGCAGCATTTTGAAAATATCCACCTGAAAACTATTTTATAATTTCAGATCATGTGCTGTTGAAACCTCAGTGTTTCCTCTTGATCTCACCCATCCTGATATTCATTCTTTTAAGCTTCTCTGAAATAAATTAGAACAGTGGCACAAGATGAATTCAAATTTTAATTGAACATACAGCATCCTCTATTATTTGATTATGTGACACAACGTGTGGCAACATGTAGGAAATTAAACTTAAATCACATTTAAAATTTTAACCGTTTAAATCACGATTTTAAAATTTCCTGTATAAATGACATGGGAAAGGTGTTTTCCCTGCCAATGGGGAACCTTCAGGTGATCTTTAAGGTTCCTTCCAACCTAAATAATTCTGGGATTCTCTGTTCCTGAAGATCAGTAGTTACCCCTTTGACATAATCTCTGCACTGCAATGGAGTCACAAGGACTGCACTTTGGAGACAGGATTTATAATCAGCTGGGTGAGAAGTGTCAGAATGATCATAATCTGGGAATACTGAAAATCACGTTAATTGACAAACTAGCAGAGGTGGTAACAGCCTTTCAAGTGCCTTGTGAAAATCTTCAGATATCTTCTGTATGCACTTAACTGCTGCTTTAAAAAAATGTGTAATAACACATTTATTAACAAAATAAATCAAATGAGCTTTAAGGTGTTTGCTTAGGACGTGCACCTCAATGAGTGCTGAAAGCAGGAAAAGCTAAGAAACAGGCAAAGGTTTATGCACAGTTCAATGTTACCTAAATAGATCTAAGAGATTTATAAGTTTTACTTGCATATTTGCTTGAGAAATGACACAAAGACCTTCCTGATTTGCAAAAACCTCACTCCTGCTGGTTGCTAATTAGCTGTGTAGCACCAGAGATGATTCATGGGTTCACAACTGCCTAACATGTTGGAAAATACTATATATAAACCCTGTTTATACCCTTATAATGTGGCTGAACACGGCTTCTTTTCAAGTTTAAAGCTTCTGACAAATCAGCATATTTAAACCATTTAGCCTACAAGTCTATCAGGTGAAGAAGATATACTAAGCTTATTTTTCTTTTGAACTTGCCCATCAAAGAGGCTTGCACACCCTTTAATCTGCGTTGAGGGAATGTGTAGTGTTTGCTGTATAAATCAGCAGCAGGCTATAGAGCTGTCTTATTTTCACAGTGCCAAAAGCTGAAAATTTCCAGGCTGTGCATGTGAAATCTCTGCTGTTGATGTACTAGAGGGGCACAGAAAGGAGAGGCAGGTAAAGTCTGTTACTGAGTTATTTTTTTCTACAGTAAAGAAAAGACAAAAGGGAAAAGAGAGACCTACACAGGTTTTTTTTCCTATGGCAGAAGAAGGGATGGGTGAACTCTGTGAAAATTTGCAGGGGCATACTAGGGAATAATTTTTACATTCTAATTTTAAAAAACAAACAAAAAACCACAAACAAACACCCAACACAAACAAACAAACAAAAAAAAAAACCAAAAAAAACCCCACAAAGAAACACTACTTCAGCTCTTGATACATGGAAGAAGTGACAAAGATCTTTTTGGTCAATTTTTTTGCTACATAATAAAATTATTCTCACCCCTTAAACTGATAAGGGGTTGCAACCTTTGATTCCACCAGTTCTCTTTGGTCTCCTCACCAAAAGTCCCACCCAGGAAGATTTTATTAACATCTGTATCACTTATTTCCATAGTACAACTGCCAGGAGAGAGCTCTAAGAAAATTTGATTATTAAAATGCCAGTCCTATTTAACATGGGAAATTATTTGGCTGGCGTGACTTTGGTTTTTTACCTGCAAAAGATGGATTTGATTCATGATATCTCCACGAAGGAAAATACCTCTTCACCAGACATCCTCCCCTTCTATATTTTAATGGCATAATAGTTGGGACAGCCATATTCCCATTATGTTCTGTTGCTCTTGTGGTGAGATTTATATGACTGTAGAGCCCATCATTGATAAGGAAATAATGGGGTCTTCATTCCTAAATCACACTTGCTATTTGCAGCATAAATCATACTTTGGCTATATTCCACTCACATACACCTGGGAGAAAACTGAGAGTGGAGGAAAAGCTAAAAATAGCTCTTGGCAAAGGCTGAATGGATTTGTATCTCACTATTCAAATCCTGGCTATGTAAAGTATTCACAGAGGGGAATAAGCTCTAATATACAGCAAGAAGTGTTTGTCTTTGTTGGAGGAAAACACTTGTACAGCCAAGTAATCAAATGAACATCACAGATGTGGGCAGGGTAAGAATAAGAAACAAATCTTACAAACTAATGCCAAACCCATTGGCACAGAAAGTAAAAAAATAGAATTATATGTCCAGCTTTCATGTTTGCTGATTTTAGGCATAAGTTTGGTGAATAAACTGCAAGCACTTTATGGAACAAGATGCAACAAAGGAGGAGCTAGCTTTCAAGAAATCAATTTTATTCTTCTCTTCAACAAGCATATTCCAAATCAGATAACTGATATAAGTAGGTGAAGCCATCCAGCCTTAGATAAATGTCAACAAAAAAATTCCACGTCTTAACTTTGACTGCATCCAAGTTTAACCCACTTAGTCTCCTACCAGAACTCCTGAAACTCTAACCAGAGATTGGACAGAGTCCTTCCTGAATACAGGTAAAATATAAAAGGCTGATTGTATAAATGTGACACCAAAAGCAGAGCCTGTGCTTGTGTTTGTGCTTTTTAATTGCTAAGGGTTTGATCCTATGGATTTGTGAGCTGGACAAGATTTGAGCTGAAATATTGCTGTTGAAAGAACTGTCCTGCTCAACACTGGCTTCACATCCACCATGTCCAATATTTCCTTCTTTTGGGAGAATAAGCAGACTACCCATGGCAAAGAGGTCCTAAGTCACTGCTGCCTTGAAATTGTAAGAAATAAAAATAGAATAACTCACAGTATCACCCAATATACCAAGAATTGGTATTTTGCAATTTATGACATTTCTTTGCTGTTCACAGAAGTTTATTTATTGCCACTGTATTAGGAATTATAATAAATAGATAAACTTTTGGACAAGTCTGCTCTAATGTTTCATGAAATTCTTGTGTGGATTTGAGGCATTGCTTAAGTATTTTTTTTACAGGCCAACTTTTATGTTTATATGCCAAGTGTCAGGCAATTGGAAGAAATTTGCAGCTGTAGTTAAAGATCTGTAATTCCAGCCACAACACCTGGAGGTATTTACAGGAAAGTTTGCACACAGCTCTTTATGGTAGATACTGGGAAGTCTCAAAATATCATTCTCATATTTTTAAATTATTGCACATCTCAAAGATTTACTGAGATCTAGTCCTTGACTCCTAAAAGGACATCTCCATGGGATGATATTTTTTCATCCTCTCTGTTTTGAGAGATGAATGTTTTAATTTGTAAAATAACTTTCTAAGGTGATTTACAATATGCTTCTAGTGCATGAATCTGTCATTATTTTTTATAAACAGCTCTTAATTTGATTGGAAGAAATTTGGACATTAATTCTGATATTTTCTCTTTTTCAAGCACATTATGTTTCTGGCAGGCAAATGAAGTTAGATTGCCATATGGTTTTGACGTCATATGTGAAAGAACAAATACATAAAAATATTGCCATTGTGTACAAAGATACAATAGAATGTTAAATTATTGCCAGTGAGGTTGTGTTTCAAAAGAGAAAATCACCTCATGACAAATACAGGTCCCAGTAATGACAAGACATGAAATATTTCCAAAATTTTCTTTAAAAGTCAAGTGAAGGAAAGGACATTGTCCAAAAATACATAGTTATTTTGAAATAAAACCAAACAAACCCACAAGTGTGGAACTCTTTTCCAATGCAAGAAGATAAGTCAAAATGAGTTGCACCTGTTGAAATACACCCATGACAAAAGACATTAGCAATTTATTTGGCTTATTAATTACAATAACAATTGTCAATATGGCATTCAAGCCTCTCATGATTCAGGTGCCTAAATCCATTACCAGAAAAATACAAAATAAATACAAATTAACCTGTAGAAAAAATTCAACAATTACAAAGTGGGTTGATCAGTTGTGCAGATTGTATCAGGTAAAGGTCTGTAAAAAATGTTTGTTACACATTTTTGTTGAAAGCAGGGCTCAGAACTGTAATTAATTAAATGCAAAACACAAAATCAGTTGAAGAAATTATCATAATTTATATGTAAAATTAAAAACATCAACATATTTGTCAAGTAAAATAATTATAAATATTCAACCACTAGAAATATGGTTTTTTTGTTTTGAGGAACTTGAGGGGAATGTGGTAGGAATATTCTCAGAGGATGGACTTTACACAATGGAGCCACCTAATTAATCTGTCACGGAATGGATTCCGTGTTGGAGAACATATCAAAAGTCATACAATGGGAAGTGTAACTCCTGTGCTACTTTAAACTAATTTTTTTCTAAATAAACAAAAAACTGAAGAATGAAAATTTTCCATACTGCTGTGTTTTAAAAGCACTAAATGTGGAAGTTAAAAACACGAAATTTACATAATGTGTGCTAAAGTTTTGTTTGATGCAGAGCAGTTTGTATCTGAGAAAAACCTGAGCAAGAAGTAAAAAACTCTGCCACTTTAGTGGGAAATCAATATTCAGATTTTGGAAGCAATTTTAAGACTGCTAGGTTATAATGGTATGGAACAAGAGAAATTAACAAGATCAGACTCATTCAGTCTTTGATTTACAATTAGATTTCCAGTTCACCCTGTGCTGGAAAAATTCTATCCCTAAAGCCAAAACCAACCAATGCAAAAGTATTTCAACCTGTAGAAAATTTCTTAGATGACTTGGGTAAATTTAATTGCTATTTTTTCATATATTTTGGGTAATGAGATTCCTCAAAATCAGCTAAAATAAAAGGAATGCATCCAAAAGAATGATGACTGGCATATTATTTCAATTAGTGTTAATTTTAATTTTTCTTTTTTTTTTTTTACACGTCAACATTTTCAATATGTAGTAATGAAGTTTACATTTTCCTTTGGCAACGCCTGTGATTTCCATACATTTTCTTTAATGTAGCATGATTCCAGATGAGGTTCATTTGGCAGAAATAAAGATGCTGTGTTGATGATACTGAAACTAGTTATACTGGGGAGTATGCCACATAATTCCTTCTTCTCCTTATGCTAAGTGGCTTATAAATGCCACTGTCATTCCTGAAAATGTCTCTTTTTCCTGCTTCGAGGGGAGAATCAGGAAGGAGAACATAAGACATAGCAATCCACAGAAACTATATCTTAAATAAAGAAAACAACCATAGATCTATTGAAGCTTTAAAAAAAAAAAATAAAGCAAACACATATTTACTGGGAGGAGTGAAATATCCTTCTCACTCTTATTTTTCTCTCTATAATTATGTATTCAGGCAGCTTTTAGCAAAGGTGTGATCTAATGACACACATTATAAGAAACAGTTTTCTCAATATATATGTTTTTACTGAACTTAAAAAAGTGGGTTTTAGTGCTCAGCCTTTATTGCCCATCTTGTCTTCCCTGCCCAGTCTTGTGGATAAAATATGAGGGGAAAAAAAAAAGAAAGCTTAAGAATGAGAGGAAATATCTGGTCGATGAAATGTGAGATTCTGCTCCAGGATATGTTTTCAGGAGAGGCTATTTCCATCTCAGAGAAAGAGGAGAACAAAAGAGAAGGGGAAAAAAAAAAAAGAGAGGGAAAAAGAGAACAAAATGGGAGGAAAAAATTCTGATCTTTGTCCATCATAAATTCTTAACGGGCTTCCTGGGAAGAGTACTGCATCTGGACCATTTTTAGAAACAGTGAATGTGCTTCCCATGAATGTGCCTATTCTTGTCTAAAATGTATTTAATCCCATTCACTTCCATCAGCTCAGTAATGGCTCAGTGCATGAGGATGATTGTTAAAGGACATATGGTATTATTTATTTTGTCTTTGCCCTGAAAGCATCAGCTGTATCGTTGGCTGAGTGCTGCAGTCTCAGATGTTGTACTTCCACCTGTGACCTGATGTGAAAAACATTTTCACTGCTAAAAACAAAAATAGTAAAAATCTAAGATGTGATAAAAAGATCTGAGATGTGATAAGGAATATCACAACCTTCTTCCCACAGAAATTAAGTGGGCACTTCCCCCAAAATGCATTTCCATGCATAAATATTTATTTATGTTTATTCCATTAGTAAATGTTTATTTATTACAAATAGCTTCCTTTCAAAAAAAAAAAAAAGTGAGAGATTCTGAGTCAAATATGGCTCAAAATTTAATTACTTGAGTTGATATATTTAATGGTGAAATGAAACTTGAAAAAATGCAGACTAATGTGAGATTTAACAACCAGGGTTAAGAAACAAGGAAAGGTTTATTTTTTATGATTGGGAAAGATTGGGAATGTATATCCTACAGATAATATTATATAGTTTTGATTCAGTATGTTCATTATATCAGGTTCATAGTTAAAGCATTTGTTTTTCATAGGATTTTTTTGTTTGCTTAATTGCTTTGGTTTGTTAATTAGAATTTTTTGTTTGTTTTTGGCTGGATTTTTTGGGTTGGCTGAGGGGTTGGTTGTTTTTTAGAGACAGGAAAAGACTTTTAAAAGTAAGTGAGTAAAACGCTTGATGACACTGACAGCTCCAGTAGATCAGAAGTAGCAAAGATTCCACATAATGAGTCCAAATAAAATTCTGTGTCTTCTGTGGTATCATTTGGGTATTTGAGCCTCTCATTTTGCCCACTTCACACAGGAAGAGGTTTGCACAAGAAAAAAAAAAAAAATCAAAGATTCAAGCAGAGATATTTTATCTCCTGCTTTGATCCATCCATCCTGCTCATTTTTGTTTTTAACAGTGATCTTGTGAAGTAGAATTATCTTTACAATTTTAGAGTATAGTTTGTAAACCACCCAAGGTTCCAACTACTGAAAACTTCCCTTGGAAAAACTTTCTTTTCTTTCTTTTCTTCTTTTTTTTTTTTTTTTTTTTATGGCTCCAT
Organism: Lichenostomus cassidix; assembly: GCF_008360975.1. Taxonomy (NCBI): domain Eukaryota; kingdom Metazoa; phylum Chordata; class Aves; order Passeriformes; family Meliphagidae; genus Lichenostomus; species Lichenostomus cassidix. The sequence goes on from NC_139511.1 coordinate 2,686,208, forward strand.
GGTAACCATTGTGTGTGGACTATTATTGTAAAGGATAGCAAAATATAATAATCACAGTTAATGATTTCTTCTTCTGAATAACTGATGTACACAGTGGATACCTAAAGCAAAATTAAGGATTCCTCTTCCCTACAAGTCTGGATGAAGATAGAGGCAGTACAAAAGTGATATATTTGTGGTGTTCAGTGCTTTTTGTCCCCAAGCATTTTAGAAATTCTACTGCAAAGAGTTCTCAATGTCTGTCTTGAAGAAATAGTGGCAAATACGTAGCATTGGCTGATTAAAGCACCTTAATTTTTACAGTGAGAAACTGTGACAGAATGGTTAAGGGAACATTTACGGAAGGGTAAGGTTACACTGGTACTACCTTACACTAAAACCAAGAAAATTACTGGTTCTCTTTTATTATAAAATAAATAAATTAAAATAAATAAATTTTTAAAAGGCATATTCCAACTGTGTCCCAGCATGCAATGAGCCAAGGAAACAGGTTTATAACATCCACAAACACCCAAGACTTTCTTATCTGAGGAAGATAACAAATAACATCAGAACTGTTTGTTCAAAAATATTTTTCACTTGGTTTTAGCCTTGCAAAGCTCTTTTTAGTTACACTTTATTTAAGTGAAGACTCTCATCTCCCTCTGAAGGGAATGTTTAATGTCTCCAGCACAGAGGACACAGGTTAGAGCTTCAGAGTGAGTCTTTGAAAGCAAATATGTGTTGTGAGACATTCAACAACTTTCAAGTCTGGACTCTCAGAAGTGGAACTGTCTGAAGTGGTTTTCTTCACTCTTGGTTTTATATCATCACTGTGGCCACCAGGAGATATCTTAACTACATGAAACTGTCGCACTGCCTGGAAAATCTAAGAGTTTCCTCCACCTGTGAAAAATAAACAAGGTAATATTCAGACTTTTGTGATTGAGAATAAGGCCACAGAGAGAGATAAAAAAGGCTGTGTGAATAAAGAATCAAGGAACCCATCAAAATGCATCTCCAGGATAATTAAGTTCTCTTTAAAGGGAGGCATGTCTTTGAATAATGGAATAATAATTAACACAAAAAACGTGCCAAGATTTTTTTTTATTTTCTTTTCTGAATAGCAAACTATTACAGGCTGGAACATGGGTTATGTTTTGGCTTGGAGGTGTTGCTCACTTTTAATGTTTATGGCCCAAATAATTACAAGTCCGTAAAAGAAACAGGTTGGAATGTTGAGAATCATACTGTGTGTGTTAAGGAATTTGTACAGCAGCAATTTAGCAAAAATATGTTTACAGGTTTATTTCAAAAGGTGCCAAAGCGTAGATGACAAGAAAACTGGGAAAAATTAGTGGCCCTGCTGCTGGATTATTTAATGAGATCTGGAAAAAATTGTTTCTTATTATGTGTAATAGTGGTTCAGGTAGCTTCCTGTATTTTCTGATTTGAGGCACCAAAGTCCAAAATTCTCCAATGTAGCAATTACACCTACATGAAACCACATGTAAGAACAAAACAGGTTGGGTAATTTACCACAGTTCAGAATTTTGGATCTTATCCATCAGAATAACCATCTCCTTGGAAGTTCTGTGTCTAGAAAATGAGGTGAAAAATTACTTATTCATTTTATCTTTGCAATTTACTCAGCCCTCTACTTACTTAATTTGAATACGACAGTACTTGAATATGATAATTATTGTTATGAGTTTCTAGCAAAATCTTTTCACTTTGTATTTTAACTAAACTAAGAAATTTTCACAAAGAATGATAATTTTAAAATAATTTGCTATTTAAAAATTGAAAACTTTTCCATGTTGTTAAAATAATCCTCTTCAAATTTGAAGGAAAAAGGTTATTTTTTTCCTGTAAGCATTTAAAAATCAAGGTTCTTTACCTTATGCATATAGAGCATTCACAACAACATATTTTAACAGAACAAAACCACTTTAAAATTTTATTTTATGAAACGTATCAATCTCTGAATTGCCAAGACTGTAGAAACTTAGAACACTGAAAGATATTTTTTGTCAGTTTTGCCTTTGGAGTGTACACAGGAAAGGAAGAACCATTGTCATTGTATTAGGTCCTTATAATCCAAACAATTCAGATTTAACTGTGAATTGTGAGTGGAGTGAAGCTGTACCTGGGACAGGACAATAACAGTTTTGCACACGTGGCACAGCTTTCTTATTTAAAGTGTGCTCCAGCTCTTCCAGGAGATCTCCAGAAAACAATTCCTGCTGTGATTGAAAACCACATTGATACAACAAAGGAGATCCTCAAATGATTCACAGAGACTCACGAACCTCTACTTCTCAAGGTTATCCTGACTTTGAAATAAAATTTATATAAATGCACGCTGAGGAGACAAAAGGAAAATAATTGTGTGTGTTATTCAGCTCTGAAATACAACACTTAAGGAATTATGTGCAGCAGAGGTAGAATAACCCTTCTGAAATACTCATCTTAATGATTTTCTCTTCAGCAGCTGCTGCAGAGCAGCATCTTAATGTGGAAATGTTTGCCTGCCTGACACGCCAGGGAAACCAGATTTTGTTTTCCCAGGTAGTGTCTGCACTCCATAAATCTAAACAGGATAGCTGTTGTTGGAGGAGATCCACAAACCTGTGAAAAGATAATTTGAAATAACTCTTGGAAGATAAATAAAAGTAAGAGGGCAGGTCAAACCATTGTTAAGGATTTGTGAAAAATAAGGCTCTTGTTCAGCTTCAAATATTCACGTATCTGAGTGGTGTGGGTGTACAAACATCTACAGAAATGGGAAAATAGCTCGAAAACATGAAGAACTAACTGTGCTTAGTTTTTAATGGAAATTATTTGTTTTTTCTGAGTGTCATGTCAGTCTCATCTCCTCTCCACACTCCAGTGTGGCTGCACCAGTACCAAGGAGTTCATTTAGAATTAATTTCAGCATCACAGATACAGCCATGACAGTTCCACTGCAATGCAGAGCTAATTTAATGTAGCACTAAAGGAGCTTTGGTTGCTTAATACTTCACTGGATTTATTAAAATTGACCAGGGAGTCCCCAGAGAAACCCCAAAACCTCTGCAGTGATGGGAGGTGGGTTTCTGCATGGCTGTGTCCCCTAAATTTTCCCTTCATGGATGGGGAGGGAAGGGTCAGCTGGGCAGGGCTAGTCTGTTCTAAATAAAAACAGAAATTAAATTAATGGAAGAATGTGTGCATGCCAAATGCTTTCTTCTAGTTTAAACCCATTTGTCATTCAACACTTTTCTTAATTTTCCAAAGGAAAAGATTTTTTCTCTTCTGAAGAGTTCAGTTCAAATCACCTTATTTCTAATTTAAGTTTCCTTTTTCATCTGCATGTCATTAAAAATATCAAAGTGGAACTTATTTCAAAAGTGGGAGTCTCAAAAAAGGGAGGCAATATAAAAATATTTCTGTGGAGAAGGTTTCATATTGCCTCGATTTCATTTCTTAAATGTATTCTAAACTAAAATTATCCTGAAATCACCTAAAAACACAAAGTACACTTCAAGTTTTTACAACAGTGAGTTTTGGTGGCACAAGGTTCTCCCAAAGTTTCTCTGATCAGCCCCAGCTCTGGGATGTTTGAATATTTTAAATGTATCTTAGCAGGCTGATAATTTAAGCCATGAATTCATCTTGACTCTTAGGATCCTCTTAATTATTAATAAGGAATAGTGGCATTTTCATTGTAGAACAGCATGAGTATTTTCTTTTTTTTTTTTTCTCATATTATGTCAAAAGAAATTGTCCAAACAAAGTATTTTAAGAAACTGTGTGGAAAGTTCTGCAATTTCCCCCTGTAGTTAAGATAGTAATTTTTCCTCCCTGCAGACGAGTTACTGATATTTGATAGTATTTATAATATGTAATAGGTGCCATTTCAGCATAACTGTTGGGGTTTTTTTTTAAATAGTGACTCATAAAATGTTCATTTAATAGCATCAAACCACTTAAATATGAAACTGCTAAGAACTGCACCCACCAATGGATCATTAACAAATTTAATTTGTTTACATTCTCAGTACATTTGGCTTATTCCTACCAGGAGTTCAAATAAGTTCTTTACTTTCCCATGGCTAAGCTCTGGTCAGTCCAAATTCTGGGATGCACTGGCTCTGCTCATGCTTGCTGCAAACTCTGAGCATCCTAATGGAACAAGGAATTTCCAGAAACCTGAAATGAGGTTCCCACATAAATTATTTACCTCTGTATTTCATATTTTCTTCTTTTTATCCAGGCTCAGAAGCGATACCTAAAGCTAATAATTTCTAGACTTCAGAAATGTCACCTGGTTACAAAGCCAACCCAGAAATAGTAGTTATCTTCAAGGATTGCCCATGATTCTTTAAAACTAGAATGTTTTAAAGAATGAAACATAAACTGTTTTTAAATTAAACATAAAATGTTTCATTTCATGAGAGCAAAGCTTTCCCTAAAAAAAAATATTTTCCTTCTTGCTTCACGTAATTTTAACATGGTTGACACTTCCATTCCCTTTATAGTGCCTTCAATTCTGAAATCAGCAGGTGCCAAGAGCTTCAAAGGAAATAATCAGAACTCAGAGTGTTGACATTTTAAATAACATAAGGAAATTGGCTTGTTTAAAAATACTGAAATAAAAGTGAGGGGTTTAGAGCACATGCATAATATATATAATAATATATATAATAATATATAATAATAATATATATAATGTAGCTAAGGTTATAAGACATATATTACATATATTAGCATGTATAAGACATATAATTATATAATAAATACACGAGATAAAATTATATCTGAGACATTATAAAATTATACATATGTAATTAATTTTTAATATATGTTAGATATATATAATATTATATATATATATATATATATGTATGAGTTTACCTGCGTTGCTTTGTGGGTGGTTTTTTTTTGGTTGGTTTTTGGTTTTTTGTTTGTTTATTAGTTTTTGGTTTTGTTTTTTGGTTTTGGTTTTTTGGTTTTTGGGTTTTTTTGTTTGCTTGTACGTTTGAGTTTTTAGTTTATTTGTTTTGGGGCTCTTGGGGGTTTTTTGAGGGTTTTGGTTTTTTTCAAGCTGTTTTTGGAGGTGGTGATTTTTCATTCTTCAGGTTTGTTTTGGGGTTTTTGGAGCGTATTTTTATTTTAAAAGGTGTTTTCACAACTGGGCCAGACCTGCTTGCTGAGATTGACCCAGAAGGCTCCTGGAGCCAAGCACTGCATGCCAGGTGAGCAATTGCAATGTTGGCTGGGCAGGCTCTAAATCCCTGCTAATGTCATTTCCAGAATCCTTATCAGCAAGACTATATTCCATCCTGATCAGCCAGTCCTGCAAAAACGCTTATTTTCATCCCTGCTCCCTGCTTTCTTTTATGTAAATCCGTTCAGACTGCTCCCCTTCTCACAAAATTAAGCTTGTGGCAGAGCAGGCACAGGGCTTGTGTGTCTCCACTGAAATTTGCAGTAAACCTGGGATCTTTATCTCGTGATTCTCACTGTAACCACGGCAAGCTGCCTTGGCAGAAGGTCAGCAATTCATTAGTAGGGTAGCAACTCGTAGGTGACTGCTGACAGTTTGAAGGAAATGGAGTTTCTCTGTGGTTTTAAACTTTACAACCATGTCAACTTTTCCTCTGGTCTCCTTGAAAATGACATCTTGTGTTCAGCAGCTGTTGATTACCACCCTCTGTTTTCAAGTGCAGTGACAAAGTTGTAAAAAGCCTTATCATTTTGCAGCACTCAGAATACAGCTGGCTCTTCCTCTCACTCCTTAAGGATTTCCATTTTTTGCTCCACTACAAGTAATGCACGTGAGACAATTCAGTGTTTTTGGATAAACAACCAGAGAAAGTGTCTGTTTAACCAGAATGCCTGTTAATTTTTCTGCATTCCTTATGGAATGAGACACAGTTTTGAGAAACACTTCCACATTTTAGCCCCTAAATTCAGAATAATCTGAGTCAGTGCATTCCTTTTTCTTTTAAATACATCTGTTTAAATACCTGCAATTTAAAACAGAATTGGAGTCTATTTTTTTTGCAGTCTGCAGTATTAATTTAACTGTATAAAATGGCATATGTATGGGTCATCATAGAGGTGTATTGCCATCTCATTAATGCTGTGAAAAGTATTTTCTATTTTCTGTCATAAAAACATGTTTGGAAAGAAAGGGGTCCTAGTCATGACCATTGTTCCAACTGCAAATAATGGCCCAGTTGGGAGCAGAATTCCACAAAGAAATCAGAAGTCTTAGACTTAGAAACTACATTCTTCTGACTTTAGTTATCAAAAGTTCAAGGGTGCAGAAAACTTTTACTCATTGCTGTTGTTTTACCACTTAACCACTGAGGAACAAATATTGTGAAAACACTGTTTTAGTCTTCTGCTTACATTTACCATCACCCTATAAATGTTTTAAAATTATTGCTCAGAAAGACTTAACTGAAATAAAACCCTGAAATCAGGTGTATTTAAAGGAGCAAGAAGTGCAATGTTTTTCATCCTAATCTTTTATTTTTGTCATTCCTTACCCTTGGCCCATCCTGCTCAGCCACACTCAGGTCACTGAAGTCTTAGGTAAATACCCAGAGAGATGAAAGGGAGGTTTGTTAAATGGCATCAGTGATCAGAGATGTTTTTGTGGCTTCTCTTCATCTCACCTGGCAGTTATGCAGCTTTTTAATAAAGAGGATCAATGCAGCTTATTCTCCCACGTGACACGTTTTGGTGTTTTTGGAGGTTTTTTTTATGTTTAGTTATTAGCTCCTCATATCCACAAGGGATGAAAAAACAGTGTCAGTGAAATGGGAAGAAGTTCAAGAGCAAATGGTCACCCATTAGAGCACCCCATCTCTCAGCAGGGTCACCAGGAGGATATTGCCATCCCATTAACGCTCTGAGAGCCCTTTTCTGTTTTCCATCACAAAAACATGTTTGGAAAGAAAGGGATCCCAGCCATGGCTCTCGTTCCATCTGCAGTAATAACCTGTTTGGGGTCAGACTCCATCAAAGCACTGCTGTGACAACAGCACTTTCCCCAGCAGCCTCGTGCCTGCCGAGCACCATCTCAGCCTCGGCAAAACACTCGGATCAACAGCATCATTATTTTGGGCAGAGACAGAGCAGAGCCACAGGTGAGGGCAGAAAACACATTTTGACAAATATCAGTAGCACTTGCAATCCCCAGACACCGTGCCCTGAGAGAAGGATTGATGTTCTTGTGGCAATAAACCAGTCAGTGACAGCAGACTGCCTTTTAGCATTTCCTTTCGGTCTTTCATTCCCCCTGGATAGATTACTGGGACCTGGGGGGAAAAAAAAACAACCAAAAAAACCAAAACATGTATTAATGCAGATGTGTGTCAGCGAAGTGGGAAACTATGGGAGTGATTGACAAGATTATTTCTCACCATCTCCACGCTCCAAACAGCTTTCTGTGCCCATCTACACGTTTTAAATTTCTGCTCAAATTCACCTCTGAAGGGGACAGGCTTAGTATGTCTTTAGTGGTACTACAGTTGTTAAAGAGAGCCCAAGGCCAGTAACACTATGTTAGTGTTTCTACCTCTACAGAAATTATTCCTACGTGCAGTTCCCCTGTAGAAAGGCATTTTATACAAGGGGTTTAGTTATTTTAATGTTTTGCCATGTAGTAGAAATTGTGGGGAAAAAATATTATGGGAGACGAAGACATTTAGATGTCTCTACTTCATTTTTAAAGCAATATACATAGTATTCTTAGAGCTAAGTAGGGACATTTTGGATTACTGAAATCAGTGTATTAATTTTGAAGGGAACAAATAATTACATGGATATTACATTTTGGTCCATTGATTGACAGAGACCTAATGTTTTATTTTATTGACTGCACAGATAATTACAAGTATGCATGGAATCAATACAGAGCAAGTGTGCAAACCTAGATTTTAATCACATTTTATACCCCCAGCTTTTATCAGATTGCTTTTATCATTCATTAAACACTGACAACTTGCACTCTGCAAATACAAGGTGTTTAGGTATTACCCTACCATTTTAATCTGAAAGAATTTTTAATCATACGATTTTCAGTTGGCTGAGGAAGCAATTGAAAAACAAACAAATGAACAAAAAAAACCCCAAACAAACAAAAAAAAGAAGAAAAAAAAATTAAAAAAATTTTAAAAGCCTGAAAATAATTGTTTGTATCTGATCTTACTTCAATAGGATGCTAAAAAGAAATTGATGCAAATAATATGCTGAGGAATGGCTGTTTCCTCACAGTATTCGTTATATTTGTCCACACTGACCCATACATTTGTTCATGCCAGCTGGGAGGAAATGTAAAGATACACTTTCAGTGCCACACCACAGTTCCAGCCATGTCAGAGCCCCTCAGACAAGCTGCTCCCTGGCTCTGCAGGGCAGAATTATTGATTTACACACAGCTTGCTGTGATGGAGTTATCAGTTAAATAGCAAAAGGACTTTTGTTCTTTGTCATTAATCCTCCTGCTTGTCACACCACACTGCAGTGGTGGAAAAAACTGTATCATCTCTGTGGAAGCTGGAGGGGAGAAGAAAATCCTGCTTGATGATAAATCACGTCGCAATAAAAATGAGGGTAATACCTCCACGTGTTTGTTGTGTTTAAACTTCTCCATGCAACTTTCCCTGCAGAGGTTTACTGTGGCGAGCACAGACCTTTCCCGTGAGAATTCTTTCTCTCTTCTTCCTGTGGTTTTATAAACAAAGATAAAGTTTGGATGTTATTTAAAACAGTTTCTCAAGATATGGACAGTTCAGGCATGGCCAATCAGGCCAAGGGGGAGGCTTCGAACTGACCAATCTGGGTGACCTTTGAAAAGTCTATATAAGTTGGAATTAAATAATAAAATCTTCTTCTTGATGCCACACTTTAAACCTGAACCTTTTTTCTCTTCTAGCGGCTCAACAGTGACAGTTTCCTGATTTGGTGAATTTCTGCAGTGGCTTTCAGTTCCAGGTAATGTGGGTTTAAACAATTCAGAGCAGCCAAGTGTAAATATCTCCAAGAGCATCTATTAAAAAGGGTAGCTCTGCACTCCAGTGCCAAATCCCATTCAGGAGGAGTCCTTTCTGCCTGCTGAAAGAGACTGAACTGAACTCAGAGCTCTGGGAGCTCTCAGAGTTGGGTATGGGACAAAAGGCTTCCTTTTCTGACAGGAGAAGGTGGGAGAAAAAGAAAAAAAACCTGTTTTTTCTTCTTCTGTTGCATCCAGAAATGCTGGGACAAAAATAGCTGACAGTCATGAAGCTTCTGTGAAGACAGAACCTTTGCTGTGAGAATTGAATTTTTTTACAGAGTGTCTTTGGTGAGAAAAATATAATAAAGAAGAAAACACTTCCACACTTTACTGAAGTGAAAGCACTCAAAAATGTAATGCAGCCTTTAGCACATAAGAAAGGTTGAGGAGAGTTCAATGTGAAGACTTTTTTTTTCAGTGTATATTCACCACATCTATATTTTTGTGCATAGGTTTATTCTTGATATAAACAGTTTGCCCCCCACAAGAATTAGGAGCAGCATTCAACACTGATTGCAAAGAAAAACATAGGATATATTAATAAATATTCTAATATTTTATTTAGTGATCTTTGTTATAGAAAAGCTCAACCATTAGCCAGTGTGGAAACAGATATGTTTTTTGCATAACACGAAAGTGAATTCACCAAAATGTGTTTATTCCTCCATAATTTGCTGTGCTGTAGCAGTGTTAATTGTGATTGTAATGTCTTGATCTGAACTTCATTTTTAATAGAGACAAGACTTAGCCTAATTAAGTTCTCCCCATTACAGTTGAACAGGGAATTTAAGAAAAAAATTAGTCTATGTCATGCTTTTAAATAATTTAAGTGTTTTACTGTGTTTTCCATCACCCCTGTATGCATTAATGTGCATGCTAACACCACTATTAAAAGCCAGTTTAGAAAATACATAAACAAACTCCCAGTGGTTTTCCAGGCTTCTTCAAACAGGTGCCAGAAGCCAGGATGAGGAAAATGGCCTTTCCACATGGATGGAAGTATTGGAAATCAAATGGAAGTGACTTGTAAAGGATCCTAAACCACCTTTGGGTCTAAACCACCATGGGAACAGAGCAAAATCTCTGAGCAATAGTTCACTTCCTGTAGCTCTTCTCTTTTTTTTTTTTCTTTTTTTCTTTTTTTTTCTTTTTTTCTTTTTTTTTTTTCTTTTTTTTTTCTTTTTTTTCTTTTCTTTGTTTTTCTTTTTTTTTTTTTTTCCCACTTGCACCATTACTTTATGAAGAAGCAGCACAAAACCTCTTCTGGATCCTGCCCTTGGCAGATGGAACAATTCCAATCCATATGGCATGAAGTGCACAGCAGTTTTTCCAAAACTGTCTGTAAATCCACCTTGTTTTCCTGTTTCTGACAAGATTCTGCTACCTACCTGCCTTCTGTTCAGTCATTTCCTTTCTCCCTTTTTTTCTCTTAAAGAAATCTCTCCTCCATGGTGATTCATTGTGATGAAAAATTTCTATTCAGGTTGCCAGATGACACAATTTTCTCATCTGATGTGCAATAGCATTAACTTTTCACTCTTCTTTAATAGTTCTCTACATCTAAATCTCTGTGGCTAAGCTAAAATAACATCTAGGTTTTAAAAATACCTGGTTTGTACTTTCAGTCAAGTCCTGTAATACCATCAAGGGCTGCATAAGAACACAAATAATTTCCTTTCCATTCAGGTTCCTGAAACCCTCAATATTTCCAAATCATCCAAATGATTTTCAGCAATGCAAGGATGGCTAATTTTAGAGTGTAATACAGCATTTTCTCCATTTTTTACTCACTGCCTTAACCCCAAAATCAGCTGCTGAGAGATAGACACCAACTCCTCCTCATCAAAAATTTAAGCCATGCCTCGAGCAGGGACTGGAACGTGGGGCACAGAGGGTCAGTGAAGCAGAAAGTACAGAGCACTGAACTGCTCTGCTGACTCCAAGGAAAAGGAAGGGTTTGGAAATGTGGCAAAATTCATTAATTTCTGCTTAAAATATTTAGCATTCGCTCTGGAGGTGTGAGATTGACCGGGGAGAAATATGTTCTGTGAGGTTCGTTCTGTTCAGGCTGAGATTTATTTTTATAGTTTAACTTACTGGTAAAAATACCTACAGAGAAGAAATACAGGGGAAAAAAACTCCCAACACATTCCAGAACCATCAAATACCCTTGTGTTTTAAGTGCTGGGTTTGGTTTTTTGGTTTTTTTTTCATGTGGAAGTTAGCTGCAAGATCTCCTAAATGAGAATAAGATTTCTTGTGGTATTTGTCTTGACACGGTAGCATCACTCCAGGACAAAACTTATATAACTCTTAATAATAGCTCGTATGAAACGCTTGTAAATGTTCCATTTCTCTTCAAGTGTCTGTCTCCTTGTTGAAGAAATGGGGTTGCTTATTAAAAGAAAACCAATCTTGTGTATAAACCAATCTTGCAGAATACCTACTTCATGTTCATGTATGGAAATTATATATTGGTTAGAAAAAATTATTAGTTACCTTGAAAAATATAATAAAATACATATTTATTCTTTGATTTTATATATTTAGCAGGTAATTTTCCGCCTTTTTTCCCTATATTTTTCCTTTTCTTTTTTTTTTTTTTGTTTTTCTTCTGCCTGGTTGTTATGATACTTCACAAGGAAAAGGTAACAGAAAATATTGCATCATGGCATGGTCAAAAACTAACTGTTCAGAAAACAGTTCTCATAACTTTTATTTGAACAGCAAGTCAGCTTTCTAGGAGAGTACAATGGCCTTCAATTTTTAAGTGAAATGTTCTTTCTTATTGTGCCTCCTGTTATTACAGAAGAAAATTTTTTTCCCTATTTACCCTCCTATTTCTTTTTATAAAAAGTTTCTATTAAGACTGTTGAGCTCATGAAACATTTCTGAAAGAAATCATCCTGCTTCACAGAAAAATGTTGATAAATTAAAAAAAAAAAAGTGACAAGTAGACAAGGTGAGGAATTTGTCACCTTGCTCCTACTTAACCTGAGAATTATGGAATCATAGATTTATGGAATCCCTCAGTCCCCCTGTCTGTGTCATTGGTGCAGATATTAAACCACTCTGGTCCCAGTGCAGAGCCCTGACCACACCACTGGTCACTGCTGTCCATCAGGACTCTCACCCCTTGACCACAACCCTCTGGCCATCCAACCACTTTCTTATCCACAGAAATGTCCACCCACTAAACCCAGCTGTCTCCAGTTCAGAGAAGAGAATGCTGGGGGAACAGAAATCCAGATAAATCACATCTGCAGCCCTTCCCTTGCTCACTGATGTAGTCATTACAAATAAATTTGTTAAGATGAATCGCTGATCTAAGACAAGCTATTTCTTAGGAATTTCTTCCTATTACTTGTAAGCGTTCAGGATCTGTTTACTTCTTTCTGAAAACAGCCAGGCAATCTGTTTTCACTTACAAACTAAATTCATTCATAAACACAAAGGGAACAGATCCCAGCATGACAATAAATTAGGAGATATTTTCTCCTTATAGTATTTGTCATTTGTACTAAACACACCAGATTTTTTTTTTTTCCAGTCTTCTGGTTTTTTTCCATTTTGCAGGCTGACAGTGAGAAGAGATATAAGAGCAGATGCCATTGTGGTACCCCCTGCCTTCAGAGCAGATTGAACATTTTGTTATCACCATTTGCAGACTATTGTGTGCAGACATTTACTCTGAAATTCACGTACCAGCACTGCAGTGGGGTGCTTTGTGAGAGGTGCAGGTGGGTGGGAATGTTCTTAAAAAAAAATTGAATTATTTCTCTGTATGCTTTATCTGTATGACACTTTATTAAAATAAACATAAGATAAGGGTCGGTGTATTTTCCATATTGTCACAAAACACTAAATGATGCTGAGGTACCATTTGCTCTTCTTTTGCAGTTTTGGAGAAATTT